>NC_050450.1:63976720-64287736 GCF_903995425.1 Onychomys torridus
CACCTGTCTCTACCTCCTGAGTGCTTGAATTAAAACTGTGTGCCATCACACTACATTTATTTACATGTGTAGAGGCACATGTATGACAGTTGGCACAGGATTCAGAGAACTTCCAGGAGTCTGTTCTCTCCTTCCACCAGGTGGGTCCCAGGGCTCAGACTTTGATGATCAGACTTGACAGCAAGGGCCTTCACCTGCTGACTTATCTCACAAGCCCTTGTTTTCTTTTTTTGGGCCTTGGTTTCGTGGTTTGCAGGCTGGCTTCAAGCTTCTATGTAGCCAAGGTCAGTCTTGAATTCTTGACCCTTCTTCCTCTCCTTCCCAAATGCTGGTATTACAGTCTTTTTAATTTTTTTTTGTTTTTTTGAGATAGCATTTTTCTCTATAGCTTGCTCTGTAGACCAGGCTGTCATTGAGATCCACACAGAGATCCACCTGCCTCTGCCTCCCAGATATAAGCATTACAGTCTTGTGGCGACATCCCATTTCTGTGGTGCTGGGGATCAAGCCTGGGTGTTAGATATGCTCCATGCCTTAGTTCCCTTCTACCTTTCTGTGATAAAATATCCTTCTCACAGCAATGTAAGGAAGGGGTTGTTTTGGCTCACAGTTTAAGTAAATACAGTCTGTGGGGCAGGGAGATGCTCGCAGGTAAAGAGCACTTGCTGCCCTTGCAGAGGACCTGGGTTTGTTTCACAGCATTCATATGATGGCTCAGCAACCATCCTTAACTCCAGTTCTAGGTAATCCAATGCCCTCTCTGACCTCTTTGAGCACCAGACACACACGTGATGCACATACATACATGTTGACAAAACACTCCCAATAAAAATTAAAATAAATCAAGGGGTTGGGGATTTAGCTCAGTGGTAGAGTGCTTGCCTAGCAAGTGCAAGGCCCTGGGTTCAATCCTCAGCTCAAAAGGAAAAAAAAAATTAAATCAAATCTACTTTAAAAGGTAAGAACTGGCCTTGGGCAGTGGTGGTGCACACCTTTAATCCCAGAGCTTAGGAGGCAGAGGCAGGAAGATCACTGGGTTTGAGGCCAGCCTGGTCTATAGAGTGAGTTAGTTCTAGGATAGCCAAGGATACACAGAGAAACTGTCTCAAAAAACAAACAGCTAAGTGGGTACGCTTGCTTGCCTGTAATCAAGAAGGAGGCAGAAGCAAACTTCCAAATGAAACTCACCAGCTAGACTAGCTGAATTAGCCAGCCCTGGGTTCAAGGGGGATACTACAACAACATAGAAGGTGAAGAGTGTTTGAGCAAGATACCCAGTGTTCACCTTAGATCTCTACAGGCATGTACGTACATGCATGTGTGTAGATACACATGCACATAAACATGCACACCATAAACACATACACAAAGCAAAAACAAAAATGGGGCTGGGGTGATGGCTCAGTCAATAAAGTAATTGCCACACAGTCATGAGGACCTGAGTTCAATGCCCAGCATCACCTAAAAAGCTGAGCATGATGGTGCATGCTTGTGAGTTGGAGACATAGAGACAGGTGGTTTCCTGGGGTTTGTCAGCCAGTTTATCCTAGTCAAGGAGTTCCAGCCCAGTGGGAGATCCTGGCCTAAAATCTAAAGCTTAATGGCTTCTAAAGAGCATCTGAGGTTGACCTTTGACCTCTACACATGTGTATCTGTACATGTGTAAATACCCCTTTGTACATGCATACACACATAGGAGAGAGAGAATGTAGTTCAAGGGGTTAGAGAGATGGCTCAGTGGTTAAGAGCATTTGCTTTTGCAGAGAACTTGGGTTCAGTTCCCAGCACCACACAATGGCTTACAGCCATTTGTGTCTATAACTCCAATTCTAAGGGGTCTGGTGAGGACACCAGGCACACACGTGGTACACATACATGAAGATGAAAACAGAAATCTTAAAATTCTGGAACTAGAAAATATCATCCTGAGTGAGGTAACCCAAACCCAGAGGGACAAACATGCTATCTACTCACTCATAAGTGGATTCTAGATATGAAGCAAAGATCGATCAGACTGCAACCCACAGAACCAGGGAGGCTACATAGCATGGGGGACCCTAGGATGACTATGGCTTATAATAAGTTTTGGTTTTACTCAATTACTGAGCAAGCCTCTATGAAACATTTCACCATTAGTATAAGAATTTGTACTGTATCAAGCTGATAATAAAAATAAAAAAATCATTTTTTAACTTAATAAAGTACTGATTTCCTGACTTTTTATGTTTGGTTGTCTTTTACCTCTACGTATTTTGTATTTATTTATTATATTTTATTTAGTGTGCACATGTGTGTATGCACACATATGTGCTGTGGCATGGATGAGGAAGTCAGTTCTCTTCTATGGCAGCTGAGTATTGAACTCTGGTTCTCTTGGCACCAAGTTCTTTACCCCCTGAGCCATCCTGTTGGCTCCTTCCTTAAACCCTTGCTGCTCTCCTTTTCGAAGAAGGGTCTGTGTTTTTTTGTAGGCTGGCCTGGGACTTCTGAAATCAAGAGATCTCCAGCTTCTGAAGGGCTGGGACTGTGGACACATGCTGTGTCACCTGGATAGCCTCTTGGGTTGCCATCCATCCGTCTGTCACTACCCCTTCTTTCCTTTTCTGTTTTGAGATAGTTTCAAAAACTCAAGGGAGTGTTTGTTTGTTTGGTTTTGTTCAAACTCCCTGTCTTCCTCCAGATTTATTGGAATAGTTCAGAATTTCATTTTCTATTTTGTAGACCTTCAGTTGCTTTTTCCAACCTGATGCTTTGTTTTGTTTTGTTTTTTCAAGACAGGGTTTCTCTGTGTAGTTTTGCGCCTTTCCTGGAACTCACTTGGTAGCCCAGGCTGGCCTCGAACTCATAGAGATTGGCCTGGCTCTGCCTCCCGAGTGCTGGGATTAAAGGTGTGTGTCACCACTGCCCAGCCAACCTGACTTTTAAAAACTATTTACCCCTGTAAATAGTTTGAGAGATGTTCAGCAGTTAAGAGCTCTTGCTAAGAACCCGGGTTCAAGTCATAGCACACACAAGCTGCCTCACAATCATCTGTTACCAGGGGATCCAAGGAAGTCCTCTTCTGGTCTCCAAGGGTACCAGACACACAGGATGCACACCTCTATGCAGGTAAAATCCTTATATATATAGAAGTACAATAAATAAATCTTAACAAAAAAAAACCTGATTATAGCAAATGAAACACAGTTACCTAAGTGATATAATATACTTAAATATCTTGATTGCTAGGAAAATGCATCGTGCAAAACCCCAGGGAGGGTTACACTTGATGTGTAGCTGAGGGTGGTCTTGAACTCCCCATCTTCCTACTGTGGTGTGTTCAGTGCTGGGATTACAGGTATGTACTACCATGCCGGGTTTGTCCATGTTCCTCTTCAATTCCATGCTAGTTATTCTACCTGTATAACCTCAGCCTCAGAAACATCATGTGCTAAAGAGAACCCTATCAGCTAGCAACTCTTCCCAGGTTCTGGTTCTTTATTTGATTATTGTTTTATTTATTTATTTATTTATTTATTTATTTATTTATTTATTTATTTATTTATTTGAGACAGGGTTTCTCTGTGAAACAGCACTGGCTGTCCTGGAACTCACTCTGTAGACCAGGCTGGCCTTGAACTCACAGAGATCCTCCTAGCTCTGCCTCTCCAGTGCTGGGCGAAAGGTGTTTGCCACCACCGCCCGGCTTTATCCTTTGTACTTTTTGAGACAGGTTCTCACTATATAAACCTGGCTTTCCTAGAACTTGCTCTGTAGACTGGGCTGGCCAGAGACCCACCTGCCTCTGCCTCCAGAGTGCTGGGATTAAAGGCGTGCATCATCACCCCTGGCTTTCCTGTTTACTTTTTAGACAAAGCCTTACTTTCTTGCCCAAGCTGGTCTGGTACTGGAACTGTGTAACCCAGGCTGGCTTCAAGGTCACGGCAATCCTTCTGCCTCAGTCTCTCAGTGCAGGGATTATAAATTACCATATCCAGCTCTGTATTTCTACTTTTTTGTTATTTTTTGTTATTGGTACTGTTCGTCATTTCTATGACAGCGGTGCGTTGGTGGTGGTGGGGGAATCAAATTTTGCATTATTTCCCACAGCTGGTCACCTACAAAGTCTTGTGGCTGCTCGGTGATGCTTTTCCTGTCTGCCCTTTCCTCTCTGTCCAGAGGCTATTATTGATTACCTTTTGCTTATATTTTGTAATATGACAATTTACCACTCTTGTTTAATTTCTGCTTTGTTTTACTGAAATGTTTTTCTTTTTCTCTGTGTGTTTTGAGGTAAGGTATTATTTTAGTCCAGGCTAGCCTAGAACTTGTTGCAGCTCTTCTGTCTCCTTTTCCACAGTGCTAGGATTATAGGCTTGAGTTACTTCTGCAAATGTGCAGTACTTTTCTTAAGTGTAATTATGATGCTGTCGCCTTCCACTCAGAACCATCAAAATAGAGCTCCCCTGGACAGGACCATAACCCAATGTTAAAGCACGTGCTGGAGGCCCCGGAGGAGTCCCCAGCACTTGAACAACAACAAAAGAATAATTCTCTTCCATTCACAGCCTAAGACACATGCCTTTTGGTTTGTTACTTCTGGCCTATCATAATTTGATTCCAACCTTTTTTTTTTTCCCTCAAGACAAAATTTCTCTGTGTGACAGCTCATGAGAACTCACTCTGTAGACCAGGCTGGCCTCGAATTCAGAGATCTTCTTGCCTCTGCCTCCAGAGTTCTGGGAATAAAGGTGTGCACCACCACTGCCCAGATGATTCCAACTTTTTATTTCACACTTATTTTGAGGCCCTTTTCCTCCACGGCTCAGCAACAGATACTAAGAATAAGATGTTAGAGCCGGCCGTGGTGGTGCATGCCTTTAATCCCAGCACTCAGGAGGCAGAGGCAGACGGATCTCTGTGAGTTCGAGGAGGCCAGCCTTGGCTACCAAGTGAGTTCCAGGAAAGGTTCCAAAGCTACACAGAGAAACCCTGTCTCGAAACCACCCCCCTAAAAAAAAAGAAGAGGATGTTGAAAATCCATTGGGAAGCAGAATATGGTGGCCGTTGCAAGAGAAGCAATTCCCGTTGAGGGTTATTTATTTCTAGCTAATTGATGTCAGTTTGCCCTTACCCCACCTCTGGTGCACCTTGCATTCCAAACTAGGCACGCCACCCCCCCAATCTTCCCCTTGAATCAGACACACACAAGACACTCTCCCTTTCTTTTTCTCTTGAGATGGGGGGGTCTCACAATATAGCCCTGGCTGACCTGAAATTGACTTTATAGAGCAGGCTGGTCCCCAACTCAGAGATCCTCCTGCCTCCTTAATGCTGAGATTAAAGGCATGCGACACCATCCAAGGCAAAACCTGGGACTTTTTGTTTTGTTTTGTTTTCAGAGGCAGGGTTTCTCTGTGTAGCTTTGCCTGTCCTGGAACTGTGTAGACCAGGCTGGCCTCAAGAACTAATAGAGATCTGCCTGCCAATGTGTCTGGAGTGCTGTAATTAAAGGAGCGTGCCACCACTGCCCAGCTAAAACCCGGGTTTTTAAACAAAAATCCTATCTATGATGGACCAAAGTGATAAAATGCGGCTGAAGGGGAGAAGAAGAAAATGCTGACAGTGTGTGAGCAAAAGAAAAGCTGATGAATGAGGACTGGAGCCCTCCCTTGCTCAAATGTCAATTCTTTTCTTTCTTTATAATTTCTTTTATTTTACGTGCATTGGTGTGAAGGTGTTGGATCCTCTGGAACTGGAGTTACAGACAGTTGTGAGCTGCCGCGTGGGTGCTGGGAATTGAACCCAGGTACTCTGGAAGAGCTGCCAATGTTCTTAACCATCTCTCTAGTCCCCCACCTTTCAATTCTTCTTCTTCTTTTTATTTTTATTTTTTTTTTATTTTTTGAGACAGGGTTTCTCTGTGTAGCTTTGGAGCCTGTCCTGGACTAACTCTGTAGACCAGGCTGGCCTCGAACTCACAGAGATCCACCTGCCTCTGCCTCCCGAGTGCTGGGATTACAGGCGTGAGCCACCACTGCCGGGCTTCATTTCTTTACATAGAGGTTAGAAGGACCTGAAAATGGCATATGGATGAGAAAAACTGCAAGAATGCACAGTGTGTGGATTTCAATGAGGAAGGCCTGCGGTTGCAAGAACCCATCAAGCCTCTCTCTCGCTCTGTCTTTCCTCCGCAGGCCAGTCCTCGACCCGCGGCCAAGGACAGTCTCCCGGCTCCTTCCCCTAGCCCAGTCCGGGCCGACCTCGCCTCCAGCCTCTCAGGCTCTCTCTCCCGGGCCGTTCTTCTCCGCAGTTGCAGTTCCCGCCTTGCTGCTGGGGCCGCCCGCTGAGCCGACGGAGGAGGGGCGTCAGTCGGGCTGGTTCCAGCCTTTTCTGGCGCCGAACTCCCGGACCCCCCCCCCCCCCCCCCCCGCTCCAGTTGCCAGGGAGCGGTTGCCATAGAGCTGAGCAGTTGTCCGCGTGCGCAGGCGGAAGTCCCGGATTGAGGCGCCGCCATTTTTACTGCTCGGACGCGGAGCGAGAAGCTGAGAGTCGGAGACGCTATCCGCTTCCATCCGTCGCGCAGACCCTGCCGGAGCCGCTGCCGCTATGGATGATCGGGAGGATCTGGTGTACCAGGCGAAGCTGGCAGAGCAGGCCGAGCGATACGACGGTGAGCTGGGGGGGTGTCGGGGGTCTGGAAGTCTCGGACCCTCCGCCGCCGCCCACAGAGGCCGGGAACCGGAGACAAAATGGCGGCATCGTCTCCGAGCCTGGCTCGGGACGTGGGTCGGGGAAGCAGGAAATGAATGGCCTGCGGGCTCCCGAGGCGGTGGGAGTCTCCGGGCCCAGGAATTTGACCCCTCCGGTGTCCTCAGCTTGCAGACGCTCGGCAGCCAGCAGGCCGGGGCGTAGGGTGGAGGAGTTGGTTGTAAAATGGCGGCTGAAGGGGGAGGGCGAGTCCCCGGGCGGGGGAGGGGGGAGGAGATGGCGGGTGCCGTCTCCCGGCGCGCAATCCCCACGGGAGCTTTGGGGACCGTGGCGGGCTGTGGAGGACCCTTGGGTGGGGTGATGTGAGGCGCAGCCCCGGCCGCGCGGGAGAGGGCGGAATCCAGGGAGCTGTAGCGCGGGCGCCTTTCAGGGAAATATGGCGGGTGGGGGCGGTGGCTTTTCCCCGGAGGCCCCGTGTGGGGCGGCGGCTGCGGAGCCTCACAAAGGAGAAGCCTCGGGAGCGGACGGCTCCTGGGGCCGGTGAGGGTGGAGTGTGTGGAAATCACTGCAGATCATCCTTGGGTGGAGGCAAGCCGAGATGCTGCGACTGGATTTCTTGCCGTGGGCCGGCGCGCCTCGGGAGTGGAGGGGTTTGGGGGCATTTTCTGCCTCGCCTCCTTCCGGGGAGGTGTAGACCCCTCCCTCATGCTCCGTTTGTTCTCACCCAGGACATCCCAAAGTTCCTGCGGTTTTTTGTTGTTTGTTTGTTTTAACCTTCAGAAGCACCGAGTTCTGATGGATAGAATAGACTACAGGAGACCAAGCTTGCCAGGACTCTTTAGTACTGATTGCCCTTTACAGTGCCCGTGCCTCAGTCTACTCGTTTGTAGAAATGACTTTACTGTTCACACTCGGCATTATGACACACGGAAAGACCTGTTGAAAAATGGTTAATTCGAATAATGTTTAATAACACTCCTTTTTGGTTGACAACTCAAGTTTGGAAAATCTTCACTTATTTTGAGCACTCAGTTGAGGCTTTGAATTATGACATCGTGGTTTCTTTTCTTTCTTTTTTCATGTTTTATGACTTCATTGTTGCATGGCTGGAGTTCGAGCCCAGGGTTGCATGCATGCAACGCAAGTGCTCAAATACTTAGATACATTCTAGTTCTGTTTTATCTATTTTAAGCCAATGGTTTTAGGTACACCTTTTACTAGTTACTCTTTGTTCATTGACAGCCGCCTCACCCCCTGAGTGATGGAGCCCAAGCCCTAGGTCAGTGCTTTCTGTCACTAGTTACATCCTTGGCTCGGGCTAATTTGAATTGAGTCTTTCTTAAGTATTTCATTGAAATATCCATTGTATTTAGTCAGTTGTAGGCAATTTATATGCATTTTTTTATGCCTTTTCCCCTAATTTTGTACCTAGATACTTGAGTTAGGCAGTATCCATCAAATTAGCATTTTAAAAGTGACAAATCAGGTATGTGGTTCCTGTGGTTGGTTTGTTTATTTGTTGAGATAGGGTCTCATTAGGTTGCTCTTGAAACCTCAGTTTGTAGACCAGGCTGGCCTGGATCTCACAGAGTGAGATCCTGTATTTCTCCTGAGTGCTTGGATTAAAGGCGTATGCACTAAGGCAGACAGGTCCATGAGATTTTAATGTTTGGGGGTAGGATGGGATGAGACATGTTTGAAATCAAGTGCTATTGCCCCTGAGGCTTTTTCCAGATTACTTAAGCCACCTGTTTTCCCACAGATAGGTCAGACCCTTTTCCTTGAATGCCACTTTGGTCCTGTGGCAGCTTTTGAACTAGTCCTAGAGTCTTGTTGGAAATTACTGTTCCAGCGTTTGGAAAGTAGAGCAGAAAGCCTCTAATCCTCCAGTTTAGGAAAGGTACTGAACTAAATTTTGTCTTGTAGACTGAAGTTGCAGTTTGCACTGTTCTGGGCTCCTGTTGGGAGTGGGAGGAGGTGGGATGGGGAAAGTACAAATAAATGCAGCTCAAGGTCAGCCTTCGTTTTAGTGTGGGCTTTTATTTTTTTGGTTTTCCGAGACAGGGTTTCTCAAAGTCCTGGCTGTCCTGGAACTCACTGTGTAGCCCAGGCTGGCCTCGAAGTCACGGAGATGCACCTGCCTCTGCCTCCCCAGTGCTGGGATTAAAGGTGTGCACTGCTGCCACCACCACTACCTGGCCATACATTTTAGTGTGTTTATAATCAGCAGAGTTTGCTAGCATTGGAGGTCTCTCTCTCACCTCCCCTTAATCTAGTGTCCTTGGGAAGAAACATGAAATTACATTTGAAGACAGGATTTAAGGCTTTGTGTGAATGTGATACCCCCCCCCCCCCACACACACACACACATACACCCTGGTATAAGGGGAGATTTTTGGTTTGTTTCTAAAAGTCACTTTAGAAAGAATTTGGAAGCTTATATGATTGTAGTTTCCAAGTTAATTTCAAATCATAGTTGCGATTTGAGTGCTGATGGTTTTTGACCAAAGCCTGGCCTTGTTGATTATTGCACATAGGAGTGTAGACAAGCCACTTGGTTTTGACTTGCTATTCTGTCCTCTTAGGAAGAAGCACTCCTGTGATTTGGCATGAGGAAGGGATCAGTAGAAAGGGAGAGGCGGGAAGGCAGTCAGGAAACGCCATTGCTCCTCTATTGACTGCATTGATTCAGTGTGTGTGTGTAAAACGGAAGTGGTTCTATAGAGTGACCACTAAGTAAAATATAAGGGGTGGCAAGAATGCATTGGAATCCTGAGTTTGGGGCACTTACATGTAAATGTTGGCTTTTTAGCTGACCTTCCTTGCTACTGTCCTAGGTTTGTCTTGTATTTTGCATGCTATGTAGAATCTGGTGCCTAAAGTATCTTTTACTCTCTCCATAGGGAATTGAAATCAATATGTAGATTATTTAATGGTCTTGGAAGAGGAGGTGAGAAGCTGTGTTTCAAGAACAGAATCATGTGGGGGTTTATATAGGAAATACCAAAGCTTGAGACTAGGACTGTTCACTCCAATAAGTTTAATGTTTTTTCTCACTCTCCCTCTTGGTGTTTTAAGACAGGGTCTTCCTAAAGAGTTCTAACTGTCGTAGAATTCATTATATAGATCAGGCTGGCCTTGAACTCATGGAGATCCTTCTGCCTCTGCCTCATGAATGCTGGGGAAAGCTCCACAACACCCAGCCTAATTTAGTAATCTCTTAACAAGTCAGTAGTCTAAGAGATATTTTTGTATACTTAACTTGTAGCCACATTAATCAAGTTATCATCATAGTCAACCAAATCATAATTTTCACACGTATTTGAAACATTAGTATAGAAAAATTAAGGGGGGAGTCATTGCTGGGATTGAACTGGGGGCCTTGTGCATTCTAGGCAAGTGATCTACCATGGAACTATATCTACCCAGCTCTATGAGACAGTCTCACTAAGTTGCCTAGGGTGTCCTTGAACTTGCTATTGCCCTCCTACCTCAGCCTCCCAAGCAGCAGAGTTTGACCTGTCCAGAAAAGGATTATTTTTCCTATTTTCTGGGATCAGAGTGGTCAACATAGGTAATATTTGGTAGTTCTTGTGTGGTAGTTCTGTTTTTGTCCTTTCCTAATCTTCCTCCTGCTTGGATTGGCCTCACTGGGGCTTAGTATGGTGGCACATCCCTTTAAACTACACTTAGAAGACAAGGGAAGAGGCTCTTTGAGTTCCAGGCTAGCCTGAGCTATGAAATCCTGTCTGAAAAAGACAGATAACCAGGTGGAGTGGCATGTCAGTCCCAGCGCCCAGGAGGCAGGTGCACGCAGCATCGGGCCAGCCAGTTACATCAGACTCTGTCTTTTAAAAAAAAAGAAAGGAAAAAGGATTAGCTATATGAGGTGTGGCTTGTGTGCCCCCCACCCCACCCCCATAGTCACTCGGGTCACTCTAAATACTGAAACACCAGAAATGCATCTGTTCTGAGTCACTGACTTGAGAGTTGTTTAAAACACCAAAGCTGCATTTCTAAGAATGTACTGTGCTAGTTAGGGAAGGATGGAGAACACACACTCATTTATCTATTCATTTATTTAGAGGTAGGGTCTTACTATGTTGGCCTGGAATTCACAGAGGTCCTCATTTTTGTGCCTTCCAAGTGCTGGGATTAAATGTGCTCACAGTCATGTCCACCCTGCCTTCATTTACAAGGAATTCTCATCACAAGGTGGGGGTCCTACACACTGTAATCTCAGTGCTCCTAAGGACAAGACCTAGGGTTGAAGGTCAGCTTCAGCTACATGTAGTGAATTTGTGGTTACATGACACTGTCCAGGTTCCTTCCCTCAAAAAATAAAGGGATGTTCTTTTTGTACATTTCAGGTTTTTATTTATTTATTTATTTTTTTAAATTTTGAGACAGGGTTCTCTGTGTAGTCCTGGCTGTCCTGGAACTCTGTCCTGCAGACCAGGCTGGTCTTGAACTCACAGAGATCTTCCTGCCTCTGCCTCCTGAGCTCCTGAGCGCTGGGATTAAAGGTGTTCGCCACCACTCCACAGCTACACTTCAATTTTTTTTGTACAGTATTGTGCATATTCTTTGTTTTTGAATCACTATGTATTTGAAGTGATTTTTTTTTTTTTTACACATTGCAGTGGATGTTCTCTAAGCATTCTGTTTATTTTAATTTTTATTTGTTGTCAGGTTTTTGTTTGTTTTGTTGGTTTTTTTTTTCCCAGACAAGGTCTCACTATGTATCTCTGTCCTAGAACTCAGTCTGTAGATCAGGCTGGCCTTGAACTCACAGAGATCCAACTGCCTTAGTCTCCTGAGTGCTGAGATTAAAGGCTTTAGAAACTATGCCCAGCTGTGTATGTGTGTTACGTGTGGATCGGCATGTGCTATGGCGTGTGTGGAGGTCAAAGGACAATTAATGGAAAACTGTTTTTTCCACCATGTAGGTCCTGGAGATTGAACTCAGGTGGTCAGGCTGAGAGGGTGGGTATCTTTACCTGAGCTGTCTCACAGGCCCTCTTTTTACCTAAAGAACTGCTTTCCTGTGTGAATGTTTTGCCTTCTTTGTACCATATGGGTGCCTGCTTCCTGCAGAAGTCAGAAGAGGACATTAGATCCGCTGGAACTGGACTTAAAGTGGTTGGGAGCCATTGTGTGGGTGCTGGGAGTCAAACCTGTGTCCTCTGCAAGAACAAATGCTCTTAACCACTGAGCCAGCTCTCCATCCTCTTCTCACCTTTCCTTAAAAAAGTTCTGAAGCAGGGCAATGGAGCTCACGATTAACCCCAGTAGGAGGCTGAGGCAGGAGGATGTAAATCTTAGCCATTAAGCCAGACTTGGTCTTGAAGTAGAAGCAGGGCTTGAGGATGTTGACTCAGTGATTGAATGCCTGCTAAACACAGGCAGCGCGCTGGATTAGTGTGCTGCCTGGGGGAATACAAGCAAAAGCACATGAAAATAAACACCTTTGAGGATTGTTGTGTTAGCTTGGTGAAGAGAACCGGTTATTAACTATTCTGAGGGTCCCGGGGAGCCCAGGGCCATGTGCACCATAGGCAAGTGCTCTACTTCTGAGCTACTTCCCAGGTCTAGGAAGTGTTTAAATATTTTTGTTTGATACACTCACTGAAATTTTGGTTCAGTAAATTCATGTGTTAAAAGTTGTTTTTGAGTACTCTGATGTGATCTGAAGCTTTCTTAAAAAGTGTTGTTAAGAAGGTTTTGCAAGTTAGTTTTCCTGCATTTCAAAACTACTTGTTTGCATACAAACTAGCGACAGGCTGCAAAAAGGATGAATTCTAAAGCTTTATAATATTCAGGCCATTTTCATAATACTCTTTACTGGACAACAACAATATTGACAAATAGAATGTTATTTCCATTTTAGTGATTCAGAAAAATGAGTTGAGAGTAATACATTGCCAGGCTCGTGGTGCAGGCCTGTAGTCAGCATTTGGGAGATGAGGCAAAGAGGATTAAGAATTCTAGTCTGATGTTCATAGGAGACCCTGTCTCAAAAGAACAAAACAAAAAAAGTTCCCTCATATGGCTAAGTCATATAATACATAGAGCTAGACCATGTGGTCTCTGACCTGAGGACCAGTGTGCTTTCCTCCTCTTGAGTGCTGGGATTAAAGGCATGTGACACCATGCCCGGCAAAATAATATATTTTTTTTTAAGATTTATTTCCTGTGTACAGGTATTTTGCCTGCTTGTATGTGTTCTGTGTGCATACCTGGTGCCCTTGAAGGTCAAAAGAGGGTGTCAGATCCCCTGAAACTGAAATTACAGATGGTTATGAGCCACCCTGTGGGTGCTGGGAGCTCAACTCTGGGCCTCTACAAGAACAGCAAGTGCTCTTAATTTCTGAGCCATCTCCAGCCCTGTAGTGTGTGTTCTTTTGAGAATGGGTCTGCTGTGTAACTCAGACTGGCTTTGAATCGGTGATCTACCTCTGGAGTGCAGGCGGCAGCACAGCAGACCGGGTAGTGGTATCCTGATGCTTATGACTTCTCTAGAGCCTGTTGACGTTTATGACTTACCTGAAAATAAAGTATCTTAGCATTTTTCTATAGAAATCTGATCTTTACTTCAAAATTCCATCTTAAGGCATAATGAATAAGGTATTTATGTGGTTTATTCACATTCAGGGTCCATGACATCCCTCTCTCCCTCCTCCTCCTGGTACTGTGGATCAGTGAAGAAGTACCCCTCCCCCCAGATGTAACCGGCTAAAATACCACTATACCCCCCAGCTCAGCCTAGGCTCAAACTTGCCCTCCTTATCTCAGCCTCCCGAGCCACTAGGTTACTGGTAGGCTGTACCAACCAAGATTCCCATCTTTCTTGAAAACTCTGGTTAGCCGGGAAGTGGTGGTGCATGCCTTTAATCCTAGCCCTCAAGGTGGATCTCTTGAGTTTGTGGCCTGCCTGGTTTGCAGAGTGAGTTCCAGGACAGCCAGAGCTAAACAGAAACCCTGTCTTGAAAAACCAAAACCCAAAACCAAACAAGCAAAAAAGCAAAACCCTAACTAAGGCTGGGCATGGTGGCACATGCCTTTAATCCCAGTGCTTTTGAGGCAGAGGCAAGAGGACCTCTGCTAATTGGTCAGCCTGATCTCATAGTGAGTTCCAGGCCAACCAGGGCTTATAGGCCTCTGGCCTTTTTGGTACACTCAACAGTGAGAAGAACCCCCCCCCCCCCCCCCGCCCATACCCCAATACATCATTTAAAAATCTTAAAAACTAAACAAAAAAAATCCACCCCTGGTAATATCAGTGTTTCTGGGCTGTAGTTAATGCCACACATCTATACAGAGTACTTGTAAATATTTTTCCTTTTTTTTTTTTCTATATTAATGTCCTTAAATAACCAATGTGAAACAGTTTTGGAGGGGCAGTGGGTGGGCATATGATTAGTATTCCAACTAGTCCAGATATAATAGAACCTACTAGAATGTAAAGTAGAATCCTCCAGAAGATACCGAGTTGCAGCACTACAATGTGGTTATTCCTTCTGTGGCTAGTTTGCTAGTGTTAAGTACTGTTACATCCAAGTTGGTAGATGGAGGTGCCCACATAACTATGGATTGAGCTCATTCTGTAACTAAATGCTGATGCTCAACCAGGTCTGTAAGAGTACTTCCAGGGGCTAGTCAGCTCACTAGAAGCAAGTTATGACAAAGGGGTCTTCAAAATTTATCATGAAACCCAGATGTATTGAAAAAAAGAAAGGAATACTAATTCATGATTGTGCTGGAACAGTTGGTATGAACTTGCCATTTGACATTACTGGGTTTCTTTTTTCTTTCTTTTTTAATGTAGATTTTGAAGCTAGCATTCAAGTCCTCACGCTTGTGTTGTGGGCACTTGATGGACTGAGCTGTCTTCCCAGTCCCTATTTTTATTTTTGGCGATGACAGGGTCTCTCTATTCTTGGCTGGTCTGCTGCTTGCTTTGTGGGCCTGCCTGGCTTCAAACTTGAGACAGTCACTCTGTCACTTCTGCTGAAGTAGTGGAATATTGCACGTGTGTTCCACCATACCCAGCTAATTTTTAAGACAGGGTCTTACTGTGTAGCCCTGGCTAGCCTGGTACTTGCCATGTAGACCCAGGCTGGCCTTCAGTTCACAGAGATCCACCTACCTCTGCTGGGTGCCACCATGCCTGGCTTAATTTTTATTTTGAGACATGGGTCTTATTTCCAGTCATATGCCACCATACCCAGGCTAGTTTTCTCACTTAAATGAAAATTTCCCAGGACAAGAGAGATGGCTAAGAGCACTGGCTGGTTCAATTCCCAGCACCCATATGGCATGGCAGCTCACAATTTTATCCAGTTTCAGAGGATCCGACACCATCACACAGACATACATGTAGGCAAAACACCACTGCACATAAAAAACAAAAGCAATCATCAAACCAAAAAACAACAACAACAACAACAACAAAAAAACTTGCTAAGCTTTGTTCTTCTACCACAGATATTGTAGATCGGAGTCATGAGAATTTTGGCTTTCTTCAAATTTTGCATTTGGTAGGAAACAAAATAGATCAAAAAATTTTGAACCCTTTCCAAAGTGACACTTGGAAAAGTCAAGGAAATTGTACTTACTGACAGTAGAGCTGGCTGGCCTACCAGCTAATCAACTTGACAATGTCAAGAGGCAAATATGCTGGTTTTATTTTGTCTGATTTGAGCTGTGTGGCGATTTGAATAGGTATGGCCCTCTTAGACTCAGTGACACTGTTAGGAAGTGGCCTTATTGGAAGAAGTGTGTCCTTATTGGAAGAAGTGTGTCATTGTGGGGACGGGCTTTGAGGTCTCGTATGTTCAAGCTATGCCCAGTGTGGGACATAGACTCCTTCTGCTGCCTGCAGATCAAGATGTAAAATCCACAGCTCCTTCTCTAGCACTGTGCCTGCCTGCATGCTGCCTCGTCCCTCCATGATAACTATGATGATAAAGGACTAAACCTCTGAAACTGTAAGTCAGCCCCAATCAATGTTTTCTTTTATGTAAAACATGAGTTATGCTGTCTCTTCACAGCAAGAGAAACCCTAAGTAAGACAAGCTAGTTCTTTCCCCCCCTCTCCCCTCAAGAGCAGAGACTGGAGATCTTAGAGTGGGAGGGCAGCCTTGTCTAAAGAGCAAGTTCTAGTCCTGCTGAGGCTGTGTAGTGTGATCTGCCTCAAGTAAAAGAAACTGCACTGTACAGCAGGTGCCACTCATTTTTCAGATAAATATTCCAGTGAGGGGGCTGGAGACATGGCCCAGCTTGTTGCTCTTGCAGAGGGTTCAGGCCTGGTTCCCAGCATCCATGTAATGGCTGACAGTTGCCATAACTCCAGTTTAGGGAATCTGACATCTTGTTTTGATCCTCACAGTCAGCATGCACTGAATGCACATACATACACCCAGGAACACAAACACATAAAAGTATTTTTAAGACTCATGCACTTAAAATCTAAAAAAAAAAAAAATTAAGCATTTACCTGGGCAGTGGTCATGCACCCCTTTAATCCCAGCATTCAGGAGGCAGAGTCAAGAGGATCTCTTGAGTTTTAGGCCAGCCTGGTCTACAAAGCAAGTTCCAGGACAGCCAACATTACACAGAGAAACCCTGTCTCAAGCCAACACCCCCCCAACATTTTTTTTAAATGAGGACAAATAGGTAGCATTACTGTTATTTAGTGAAGTGTGTTTTACTCTAAAGATGGTATTCCTTCCACTTCACACTTGATATTTGTGCAGTATTATAAACATCAGTCAAAACCTAGGCTGTTTCTCCTTTTTCTCCCTCCTCTGTTTAAGACAGTTTCACATAGCTCACTCAGGCTAACCTTGAACTTGCTTCTTCTTAGCCTAGATGGCCTTGAACTGCTGATCCTCTCATTGAAGCACTATTCTTAATTTTTAATTTTATAATGTGGAAATTGCTTTGGGGGCTTGGGGAGATAGCTCGGTCTGTCAAGTGCTTGGCATGCAATCACAGACACTTGCATTTATGCCCCAGCACCCTGTCAAAAGGTCTGGTCTGTTGCTTGTCTGTCATTCCAGTATGCTTGTCATCCAGTCTCTGGGGATGCATAGACTGGTGAATCCCTGGGGTTTCCTGACCTGTCACCCTAGCCTGATTGCTGAACCCTAGGATTATGAGAGAAAGAAGTTGTTTTTAAAAACCAAGGTGGAGCCTGGCGGTGGATCTCTGAGCTCAGGCTAATATGGAGTAGAGTGAGTTCCAGGACAGCCATAGCTACCCAGAAACTATGTCTTGAACCCCTAGCCCTCCCCTCCCCCCCTTGCCCTATATCCCTCTTAAAAAAAAAAGAAAGAAAAACCAAGGTAGATGGAAGGTTCCTGAGGAATGACGTCTGAGGGTGGCTGAGGTTCTCCACATGTACTTGTAAAATTGCTCATAAGTGAATACACACACAATAAGTACATAAAGTTACTTTGAACAGCCTTTTGGCTTAATTTCATTGAGTCTTGCTGCTTTTATATGAAGATGAATATGTTGGTTGAGTATATTTTCCAGTGGTGAGACAACAGGAGGTAGTGGAAAGTCATTAAATGGGAGCAAGGCAGCCAGCCATTCCTTAGTCTCTAGACTGATGAATTGCCTCGGCCTGCTTGCTTTCCCCCTCCCCCTTTGTTTTCCTCTCCACCTCCCTACTCCACCTCCACCCCTGCTGCTTTCTCTATATGTCCCTATAGGCTGGCCTCAAACTTGACATCCTTTTTTTTGCCTTTGCTTCACTTCTTGAGCGCTGATATTGCAAGCCTGTGTCACTACGCTTGAGGAATTGCTTTTCTGAAAGAAATTTTGTCCAGTGAGTTTATAGACTGAAACATTATTTTTGATGTGTACATTAGAGGACAACCTCAGATGTCATTCATTCCTCAGGTGCCTTCTCACTCTTTGAGATAGTCTTTTTTTTGTTTTGTTTTGTTTTTTGTTTTTTGGAGCTGAGGATTGAACCCTGGGCCTTGCGTTTGCTAGGCAAGCACTCTACCACTGAGCTAAATCCCCAATGCCGTGACAGTCTTTTTTTTTTTATTAATTTATTTATTATGTACACAGAAGAGGGTGCCAGATCTCATTACAGATGGTTGTGAGCCACCATGTGGTTGCTGGGAATTGAGCTCAGGACCTCTGGAAGAGCAGTCTGTGCTCTTAACCTCTGAGCCATCTCTTTAGCCCAAGATAGTCTATTTTTAATAGACTATAACTTCATAAAGTAAGTTATGGCAGGTGGCCAGCAAGCTCCTGGAATCCTCTTCTTGTCTCTCCCATTTCTTAGTTGCTGGGATTGCAAACCATTTGTTGTGCTGGGAATTGTGCATAGGACTTTGCACACACTAGTTACACAAGTAATCTACCACTGAGCAAAAGCTCAGTTTTGAGTGGAATCTCATTATTGCCCAGGTTGGATTCTTGGCCTCAAGTGGTCCTGACTCAGCCTTTCCAATCTGGAATTTGCAAATTTTACTGTACTGGGTATTGAACCTAGGGGACTTCTAAAAATATCGCTAGACAAATGCTTTCCTCAGGCTTTCTTGCCTCTTAGTAGTGTTCTAAAGTTTTTTTTCCCCTGGGGCTGGAGAGTCCACTTGGTGATTAGGAGCTCTTTTGGCTCTTTCAGAGGACTTGATTCCATTCCCAGCACCAACATGGTGGCTCACAACTGTCTGTTACTCTTGTCCCAGGGAATCTGACACCTCTGGCCTCTAAGGGTACTGCTATGTGTGATGTAGACATACATGCAGGCAAAACGCCCATGCACATAAAAGTAATTTAAAAAAAAATAAAGCTTTTTCTTACACTTGTGTGAGTATGTATATGATGCATACACATGTTTGAGCAATAATGATGGTGTGCATGTGGAAATCAGGATAACTTGACAGAAATTCTTTCCTTCCTCCTCTTGGGTTGTGGAAATTGAACTCAGGTCACCAAGCTATCTCACTGGGCCCCTTCTATGTTTTGAATGAAATGAGATCTCACTATGTTACTTAGGCTTGGTTTATTTTATTTTATATTTTTTTTTGGGGGGGGAGTATATGTTTTGGGGGAACTTAAGTTGTCTTCCTTAGCCTTTCCAGTAGCTGGAACTTCAGGGGTGTCCATGTGCTCAACGATGTGCCTGGACTA
Source organism: Onychomys torridus (assembly GCF_903995425.1). Lineage (NCBI taxonomy): Eukaryota > Metazoa > Chordata > Mammalia > Rodentia > Cricetidae > Onychomys > Onychomys torridus. The sequence goes on from NC_050450.1 coordinate 63,995,570, forward strand.
AGTTTTGCTTTGTGTATATACCTAAATTTATCTATGGGGTTGAGGGCACAGGTCTTACAATGTGGCCCAGGTTGACTTTGAACTAGTATTCCTTATACCTCTGCCTGACTTGTGCTGATTGTAGGCATGCATCAGAGTTAGCTGAACTAAAAGCCTTATAAAAGGCTAATGACTATTCAGGAGGTGGAGGCAGAAGGTCAGGAGTCATGTAATCCTTGGCTGCATAGAGAATTCCAGACTACCTTGACTCTAAAAATAAGCAGATGGACTGGAGAGATGGCTTAGCATTTAAGAGCACTTGCTGCTCTTAGGGAAGACCCATGGTTGATGTCTAGCACATAGAGGCTCACAACCATCTGTAACTTCAGTTCCAGGGGATCCTGTGTGTTCTTTGGAACTCCTCGGGCACCAGGAATGCATGTGGTAAACAGACATACATGCAAGCATAACACTCATATACATAAAATAATCCTAAATATAAACCAAAAAAGCTGTCATTTATGCATGCCTATAATTTCAACATTTTGTAGGTGGAGGCAAGAGGCCAGCTCCTACTACATAGCAGAATTCAAGGCTAGCCTGAGTTAGGTAAGATTCCATCTCAAACAATAAATACATAGCTAGATGGAAAACTTTAGGAACTTAATTGATTCTCATAGCTATATGGCCAGGTGGTGGTGGCACACTTCTTTAATCCCAGCCCTTGGGAGGCAGAGCCAGGTGAATCTTTGTGAGTTCGAGGCAGCCTGGTCTACAGAGCGAGATCCAGGACAGGCATCAAAACTATACAGAAACCCTGTCCCAAAAAAACCCCCAAAAATTATATATGTGTGTTTGCCCATATGTATATATGTGCACCACTTATGTGCCCGGAGATGAGAAGACTGGGTGGGTATCAGGACCCTTTGAACTGGTGTTGGGAAGTAGCTGTGAGCTGCCCTGTGGGTCCTGGGAACTGAACCTGGGTCTTCTGCTAGAACAACTGCTCTTAGAATTATCTCTCCAGCCCTTCTTCTTTTCAGTAGATGTCTTAGGCATATAGTTTTGAGATGTGAACAGATGAACAGAGGTTATGCAGTCTTCCTCCTTTCCTGTTGACTACATTGTTCACATGGTTCCATGTTTCTTCTCACTGTTGCATTTTTCTTTTCTTACCCCCTCCCCTTTTTCCCCCCATGACAGGGTTTCTCTGTAGCCCTGGGTGTCTAGAACTTACTCTGTATACCAGGCTGGCCTTGAACTCACAGAGATCTGTCTGGCTCTGCCTCCCAGAGAGTGCTGGGGTTAAAGGCGTGCACTACTACCGCCTGGCCCTTTAGGCCTTTAAAGGAAGAATTATGGTAGTGGCAAGCACAGCAAATGAGGGTGTGGTTTGGTTGAGCTTTGTCTTGGTTGTGGTTTCCAAGGTGTTCTGGAGCAATCCATATCTCTGGCACTGTCAGGGTGGCCAGTCTGGTTCATATGAGGTTCCAGGGTGCTCTCCACTTTAAGGTCTGAGGTCTTGTGCTGAGGTTTTGTTCTCCCTGGTATCTAAGGTGACTGTAGATTAAAGGCAGTTACTTATCCCTTGCCTTCTTCCAAGTAAAGAAGACAGATACAAAATGATGACCAAATGTCAGGCTTTCATCCTGGTCTTAATTTTTTTTTTTAAAATATGTTCGTGCCTGTGAGTATGTGCAAGCATGTGTATGTGGAGATACCAGAAGACAACTTTGTAGAGTTAGTTCTCTACCTCTGCTAGCCACCTTTACCTTGGCTTCCAAGGATCAAACTCAGGTCTCCTGGTATCTGTTGCAAGAGTCTTTACCAGATGAGCCATCTTGCCAGCCCTGATCCTCATTGTAGTTATTACTTAGTAGGTTCAAGTGAATACTAATGCTTTTTGCTAAAAGCATCTAAAATTGCCCCCCCCCCCCCCCCGAGTGCCAGGATTAACCTCCATCTCTCGGTTTTGACAGCCTTTTAAAATGTGATTTATTTATTTATTATGTATACAGAAGAGTGTGCCAGATCTCATTACAGGTGGTTGTGAGCTGCCATGTGGGTGCTGGGAATTGAACTCAGGACCTCTGGAAGAGCAGTCGGTACTCTTAACCTCTGAGCCATCTCTCCATCCCTTAATTAGCTCTCCTAAAACACACATGAAAGCTGGAGAGATGGCTCAGAGGTTAAGAGCACTGGCCATGTATTTTTATTTTATGTATGTGTGTTTTGCCTGCATGAATGTATATGTACAGTGTAGGTGCTTGGGAACTAAACCCAGGTCCTCTGCAAGAGCAGCAAATGCTTTTAATCTTTGAGCCATAACTCTCTCCAGCCCAATTCTTGTGATTTTTATTTTTATTTTTATTTTTATTTTTGCTGGGTGGTGGTGGTGCATGCCTTTAATCCAGTACTTGGGAGGCAGAGGCAGGCAGATGTCTTTGAGTTCGAGGTGAGCCTAGTCTACAAAGCTATTTCCTGGACAGCCAGAATTGTTAGAGAAACCCTGTGTGGTAGTTTGACTATAATTGGCCTCCATAATCTCAGGGAGTGGCACTGTTAGGAGGTGTGGCTTTGTTCGAGTGGGTGTGGCCTTGTTAGAGGAAGTGTGTTGCTATGGGGGAGGTTTCCTATGATGAGGATACTGCCCAGTTGGTCAGTTAACTTCCTGTTGGCTCCAAGATGTAGAACTCTCAGCTGTTCCTCCAGCACCACATCTGCCTGCATGCTACCACACTCCCCACCATGGTGATAATGGACTGAACCTCTGAAACTGTAAGGGAGCCCCCTCAATTAAATATTTTCCTTAAGAGAGTTGCTGTGGTCATGGTGTCTTTTCACAACAGTAGAAAACTCTTAAGACACCCTGTCTCAAAAACCACCACCTGTGATGATTCTCGTATACTCTGTCTCTCTTACACACACATTCTCTCTCTCTCTCTCTCTCTCTTTCCTGTAACCTCAGCTGGCCTTGTACTCAGGACTTGTGTTGTTCGGTTTTATTGCTGTGAGTTTAAGCAGATTACCTTTGGCTTCAGTTTTCTGTCTTTAAAATTATGAAATAATTGGTGAACATTTTTTTCCATTTGAGAGAAGTTAAGATTTATCATTTTGAGCTGGGTGGTGGTGGCGAATGCCTTTAATCCCAGCAGAGGCAGAGGGAGGCATATCTGAGTTCTAGGACAGCCAGGGATGTGTAGAGAGAGCCAACCTGCTGGATGTGAGAAGATTTTTTTTTGTTCATGTAGCAGGAATCTTAAAGAGTCTTATTAATAAAATCAAACCTGAGGCCAGTTATTGGGGTGAATGCTGGAAGATCAGAGAAGCAGAACAAGCCCCAGCTACCTCACCTTGCCAGTTCCTCAGCTGATCCTGTTTCATCAGACTGGAAGCCTCTGAGCCCTTATCCAAATGAATCTCAGCTGAACTGCTGCTCAAAAGCCTAAAAGCTTAACCAGCCAAATGCTTCTAGTTTCTGGTCATCATGCCTTATGTACCTTTCTGGTTTCTGCCACCACTCCTTGGGATTAAAGGCGTGTGTCATAATGCCTGTCTGTTTCCAATGTGGCCTTGAACTCAACAGAGATCTGGATGGATTTCTGCCTCAAGTAACAGGATTAAAGGTGTGAGTGCCACCATTTTCTGGCCTCTATCTAGTGGCTGTTCTGTCTCTGACCCAAAATAAGTTTATTAGGGTGCTCAATATTTTGGGGAACACAATAACACCACAGGTTCATTTGGTTTTCAAGACAGGGTTTCTTTCTCTGTGTAGCCCTGCCTGTCCTGGAATTTGCTCTGTAGACCAGGTTGGCGTCAGAACTCAGAGAGATCCATCTGCCTCTACTTCCAGAGTACTGGGATTAAAAGTTTGTGCCGGGCTAGAGAGATGGTTCAGAGGTTAAGAGCACTAAGTGTTCTTCCAGAGGTTCTGAGTTCAATTCCCAGCAACCACATGGTGGCTCACAACCACCTGTAATGAGATCTGGCGCCCTCTTCCGTGCACATAATAAATAAACCTTAAAAAAAAAAAAGTGTGTGCCATCACCACCCAGCTTTTTTTGGGTAGGTGGGGTTTGAGACAGAGTTTCTCTGTGTACTCCTGGTTTTCCTGGAACTCACTCCACCACATCCTGGGTGTTGGAAGATTTTTAAGAAGACTGATCATAGTAATACATGGAGAGGAGAGCATTTGAAATAGTGCCTCCATTAAGGTGCTTTAAGTGGATGAGTTAGATGAATGAATGAATGAGAGAGAGAGACTGAAGAACCAAGATTCAGCTCTGGGGGTGTTTGTAGCTCATTGTAGATTACTTGGCTCTAGCTTCTGTCTCCAGCACAGCAACAAAAGGTATGTGTATGGGATTGGATAAATAAATGAAGGTAAATGACACTTGATAATCTTAGCAATAACCTTAAAACCATAAAATTGTCTCAGATAGTTGTTCAGTGTAGTGGATATCTAATTAGACTATTACCACACAGTGAATGAAAAATGACCCAGAACACAACAGGTCTAGTGTGTTTGATTTAACATGCCTATTGATGTCTGGAGATTGTTTCAGAATTTTTATGCATTAGTGATTTTCATCCAGCATTCCTTGTCCTCAAGCCCTCAAAAGTCTCATAGACTAGGGCCTGGATGGGATGGTTCAGTGGTTAAGAGCACTGGCTGCTTTTCCCAGCACTCCCTATTTTTCCCCCAAGACAGGGTTTCTTGGTGTAGTTTTGGTGCCTGTTCTCGATCTTGCTTTGTAGACCAAGCTGGCCTCAACCTCACAGAGATCTGCCTGGGTCTGCCTCCTGAGTGCTGGGATTAAAAGTGTGTGCCACCACTGCCTGGCCTTTGCAGCACTCTTAATGGCAGCTCACAGCCATCTGCAACTCCCAATTTGAAGGGATCTGATGCTGCCTTCTAGCCTTTGGTATACCAAGCATGCATGTAGTTCATAGACATACTTACAGGCAAAACACTTGGATAAAAACTAAAAAACAAACATAGAGTGAAATGGAGTGGGGTATTCCTTTAATCTCAGCACTCAGACAAATGTAAGACTATTTGTGCAAGTTTGGTGCTAGCCTGGGCTACCTAGCAAGACCCTGCTTTATACTCCCTTGCCCCTCAAAAAAATAGTTTAAGAAAATGTGTTCATGGTCTGCAAAATGACTCATTAGGTAAAGGTTCTTTTTTTTTTTTTTGTTTCTCTGTGTAGCTTTGTGCCTTTCCTAGAACTCACTTGGTAGTCCAGGCTGGCCTCGAACTACAGAGATCTGCCTGGCTCTGCCTCCTGAGTGCGAGGATTAAAGGTGTGCGTCACCACCGCCTAGCGGTAAAGGTTCTTGCCATGAAGCCTCACAAAATCTGAGTTGGATCTCTAGAACCCACATTGTGGGAAGAGGAGACCTGTTTACCCCCAAGTAGTGATCCAGTGATCCAGTCATGAGTTTCAATTATCTGGTTCAAAAATTTTGATCACGTCAGCTGCAGATACATGACAGCCTTACCTTGCTACAGAAATGTTTACTTAGAATTGATGAAGTCCTTGCTGTAGAGATTTCATGAAATGCTAGATACGTTGAGCGAGGAATTTTATTATGTTAATGAGTTAGTAGGAATCCTTGAATGGCCAGGTTGGTTCAGAGTTGGGGATCAGGCAGCTTTTGTGCATAGCTTTGAAGAAGACTAAGATTAGGGTGATATTAAAAGAGCAAGGATAACTGACATGGAGGGTTTTATAAAGCACTCAACAGACAGGGGAGGTTAGACCCGGACTCATTCTTGCTGGTGAAGGGCCTGAATTTGTTGGGATCTTTATATTTTTATAACTCATAATTGGTCACTTAACAATTTATGGAAAAATTAGGTGGCCCATCCAAGTATCTGAACACAGTTCATCCTCCAAAGAGAGCAGTCAAAATAGCAACTAGAAAGAACATGGGGCAGAAGTCTTAACATCATTAGCAGTCCAAAACCACAGTGAGAAGCTGGAGATGCACCTTAATGGTTGAGTGCTTATCTAATGTGTAAAAGACCTGGCTGGCTAGGCTCAGTCATTTCAGTAACCTTAAAGGGGTGGATTTTGAAATATGAAACTCAAATTGCTAATTTGGAAAACTCACTCTTAATTTTTGTTTTGTTTTTGTGAGACAGGTTCTATGTATCCTCTTTGGAGGGGTTACAGTTACAGCACGAACTATGCATTTGGCTTAGTGTAGATTCATTGTGATAACTGTTGGCTAATGTATTACTCTCAGGTATTACTGTATGCCTAGGCTGCTTATTAAAGTGTAGATTCTTGGCTCTTATCACCAAGGATCCTGAATCAGTAAATCTACAGGTCTATTTGGTAATAGTGTCATGAAGACATTTGTAAACCACCCTTCCCCCTTTCTTTATAGTACTCAGTATTATATATATGTTTTCAGTTTTCCCTTATTACTCGTAAAGTGTCAGTATTTATTATTTCTTGCTATACTTGGAATAACTCAGATTATCTGGCCCCCTTTCTTTGCTTGCCATCTAGTGGTAACAGTAATTACCAAAAGTTATACCAGCAGAAGAATTCATAGTGTGTCCCCTTCCCACCTTTTTTTTTTTGGGAAACAGACTGTCTTCAAACTCAGAAATCCTTTGTCTCAGCTTCCTGGTTCTAGTTTGTTATATTTTAGACAAGGTCTCCCTGACACCTTAACTTGTTGATGGCTTGGCCTTCTGAGATTGACTCCAGTGCTTGATTTGACTCATTTATTTTGGTGATTATATAAAGTTATTTTCGTTAAACGGTCTTATTTATTTATTTATTTATTTATTTATTTATTTATTTATTTTTGAGACAGGGTTTCCCTGTGTAGCTTTGCACCTTTCCTGGAACTCATTTGGTAGCCCAGGCTGGCCTCGAACTCACAGAGATCTGCCTGGCTCTGCCTCAGAGTACTGGGATTAAACCACCGGGCCACTACCGCCCGGTTTAAACTACTTTTTAAAGGCTTGTTTTATTTTAATGACTGATCCATCTGAGGGAAGCTTTATTTCTTGATCTCTTCCTCCTTGGACATAGTCAAAAATATCGACCGCTTCACGAATTTGGATGTCATCCTTGCGCAGGGGCCATGCTAATCTTCTCTGTATCCTTCAATTTTAGTATATGTGCTGCCGAAGCGAGCACGTTAAACTACTTTTTATTGGGAAGGATATGTATTCCAGATTAAATAGGGCTTTTGTTTTCTAGCTAAGTTTGCCCCTTTAATTAATTTGTTTTCAGATAGGACCCTCCTATGTAGCTTTGGCTGGTCCTATACCCTTTTGGTTTTTCAAGACAGGGTTTCTCTGTGTATCAGCCCTAGATGTCCTGGAACAGTTCTGTAGACCAGGCTGGCCTTGAACTCACAGAGATCCGGAGGTGATGGTTCTGGGATTAAAGGTGTGCACCATCACCTCCGTCTGGTCCTATACTTTCGTAGCTCAAAGTGGATTTTGAACTTAAGGCAGTCTTCCTGCATCAGCCTCTATGCTATGTTTGTAGGCATGCATTCCCCAATCTGGATTTCCAGCTCCCCTAATTATCTCGTTTTTTATTAGCTTTGCAGGGGAAAAAAGGATAACCGTGAAAGAGGGGATGGGTCAACAAAACTTGTTAAATCTATAGTCTCCTTTTACCATTTTCTGCATAGAAATGGTGGAATCAATGAAGAAAGTAGCAGGGATGGACGTGGAGCTGACAGTTGAAGAACGAAACCTTTTATCTGTTGCATATAAAAATGTGATTGGAGCCAGAAGAGCATCCTGGAGAATAATCAGCAGCATTGAACAGAAGGAAGAAAACAAGGGAGGAGAGGACAAACTAAAGATGATTCGGGAGTACCGGCAAATGGTGAGATGTTACCATTTGATTTGACTTGATACTGCCTTTCTTTATTTTGAATGTCGGTGAGCATTTTGCCTTGCCTATGTCTCTACCATGTATGTGCTTGGTGCCCTTGAAGGCCTGAAGAGGGTGTCAGCTCCTCTGGTACTGGAGTTAGAGGTGGTTGTGAGCTGCAGTGTGGGTAATTCAAGTGCTGGCAATTGAACCTGGGTTCTCTTCAAGAGCAGCCAGTGCTCTTAACAGAGTCTTTCATTGTAGCCCTGGCTGGCCTGGAACCCAAGATGTTGACTAGTCTGGCTTCAGCCTCTAGTGCTAGAATTAAAGGCATCTGCTTGATACAGTGTTTTTTAAAAGATGATAGTTTCTCAAATATAGGTGACACTGGGCTACAGTTTTGGTACCATTTATTTCTGTATATCTGTTAGAACTGATTAGTTTACATAGAGAAAAGGTTTATTTTTACTCAGTTTCAGAGGATTCTGTCCTTGATTGAAATGGACCCCAAGTCTCTGATTTGGCATTCTGAACGGCAGTGCAGGGTCCATGTCTGATAGCAAAACTGCTTACAACTTGAGTCAAAAAGCATAGAAGACATTTATCCAAGTCAGGTAGTGTTCATTTGTCACTAATAGTAACATTTGTAGCAGAAGTAATAAGAGTGGGTGATATCTGAATGTCCTAAATTATTGCTGCTTATGTTTATATTTGCTATCTGGTAGAAAGGAGGCGTGTGTGTGTGTGTGTGTGTGTGTGTGTGTTTGTGTGTGTGTGTGTGTGAGAGAGAGAGAGAGAGAGAGAGAGAGAGAGAGAGAGAGAGAGATTTTTTTGTTTTTGTTTTTGTTTTTGAGTATCTGGCTGGCTAAGTCTTTCAGGCCGATAGCTTCAAGTGATTTGTGTTAGACATATGGTTATTTTAGGTCACCACCTAATGTATACTGCATAAGTACAAAAGTAAATGTAGTTTGTATTTTTAACTTTTCACTTAACCTTGGTTAGAAATTACAGACTAGAGAGTATTTGAGAATAAAGCCAAGAACTGTTTGTTTGAAAGCTGCAGGGGGGAAGTATCCTGAGAGGGAGGGCTGTAGGGATTAGGCTTGGAGTGCACACTCTACCATTGAGCTGTGTGTCCAACACGGGTATGAAGTTTCAAACCACACCCACACAAGTGAAGAGCAGATGGAACTGCTGCTCTTGCTGTGGCTGTTATAAAGCACTTCATGGACTACCAGTGAACACAGGACAACTTCAGTGTTTGCATTTATTTGTACGTGTGCACGGGGAGTGCCATGGTGCACGTATAGAGAGGAGGGCAACTTCGTGAATTGCTGGTCCCAGAGCTTGAACTCAGGCCATCAGCCTTGGTGGTAAACACCCCTGCCAACTGGACCATCTTGCAAACCCCATATAGGCCAATTGGATAAATACTTGTATGCCTCTGTGTACTAAATACTTGGGTATAAATACTGATGAAACACAGTTACTGTCTTTATGGAGACTCATTCTGGTTTGTTTGTTTGTTTGTGGGTTGGTTTGTTTTTGAGACAGGATTTCTTTGTGTAATAGCCCTGGCTGTCCTGGAAGTCACTTTGTAGACTAGGTTGGCCTCGAATTCACTGAGACCCACCTACCTCTGCCTCCCTGAGTGCTGGGATTAAAGGCGTGAGCCACCATGCCTAGCTGGTTGTTATTTTTTTAAACAGTAGAAACTATTGGGGCTTCTAACACTCTGAAAAGAATTTATGAAGTTATTTCAGATAGTTTGTAAGCGTACTTATATACAAAAATGGGAGCCTTCTAGTTATGCTAAGCTGTTGCCCAGCATGCATAAGGCTCTGGGCTTAATCCTTAGCAACATTAAGAAGTAAGAAAATAAGTGACCATGGAAAGGTAGCTTATTAACCCAATTTGTAGATAATAAAACTGGAGATACAGTTGGCTTAAGGAACATGCCAGAGATCTTATGGAGGTAAGTTGGAATTATCATTGTCCTTAGATACCTTGGAACAAAGAATATGGACTGACAATTTGGTGTTACTTAGGCATGAAGAAATGGAGAAAAATTATGGTTAAGACTGCAGGATGTGATGAGGAGAAAAGGGAAAAACTGGTCAATTGGGAGATGAAGCCAAAAGTCTGAAGTCTTGATGAATCTCTTAGTAGGATTAAGGAACTAGAAAGAAAAAGAGGCCAGGGATCGACTGTCCACTGCAGGGCAGAGGTTAGGAGATTAGATCAGTGGTTTGTTTATACCAAGGTGATGGATCAGGTCACTTGAAAGAAGGTGGACTTAGTTATTTTGTGAATGAGGGAGAAGGACACGGAGGTACGCGGTGATGTTGAAACTGAGCAAGAGGTTTCAAGGAGAGCTTTGGAGAATGTAATAGCGATCGCTTTCAACTTAAAAGCCACAGAGAGGCACAGACAGTCTTAATGAACTAAGGGCACGATTATAGAAGAAAAATGGGAGAATGCCGTAAAGTGTCTGAATTCTAGGAAATGGAGAGCAAGATGAACATGGTGAGAGGTTGGCCAATCGCCTCTCCTCACCTAATGGTGGGAGATCTGTAAGCTGGAAACTAGACTCCAGGCACAGGTGGCCTGACGCCCCAGGGCACAAGGCTCATTTTTATTATTACAGTTGCTTTGATAACAGTTAGGAGTTTATGGTTTAGTAGAGAAGCCTGCTCCACAGGCCAGTGTGTTATAAAAAGTTTATATAAAGCACAGTGTCACTTGTTTTTCGAAAAAGTCTGAGGTATGGGAACATCATTTACCCTAACTTCTGTAGAAATTGAGGAAGGTCATAAGCACTCCTGTGTTCTTCTCATATTTGTTGGCATTTCAGATCCCCTTCTTTAGAAATACCAACATCAGATATTCCCATGACTGTGTCACAAATTCATTATATCCTCACATAACCTATGTCAAACCCTAATGTGTTCAGAGATGCCATGTGCTAGAGTTCCATGTGGACATTTAATTTGGACTCCTGCTGTTGTAGCTGGTTCTGATCTCTACAATGAACTGAGTGATTCTTGGAACATATTAGTATGGAAGACAAACTGTCTGGGTTTGAGTTTTGACTTTGTCTTAAATGCTTTAGTTCATTCAGATCCTGTCACCCACCTCTTCTTACTTACTTGTGGTGCTGGGAGTTGGTCTGTTCTAGGCAGCACCCTAACATTCCCTGGTTCACTTTTCTGTTGTTTTAAAGTTCTTTTAAGTTGATGGCCTTCGGGCATATCTTTAAAATAAATAAAGAGTATATACACATTTCTGATTTATTAGAGCCCCTTACAGGTTGTAGCCTGAGTAGTCACATTAGCTGTCTCTTGACAGAATGGCCAAGGATTCAGAAGTAGTTCAGTCCACAAGCATTCCTAGTCTGGTGCTGGAGTCTCTGGGAGGTCTGAGAACTGCCAGGTTTCAGTCCCCAGTGGAATCCCATAGCGTAGGTACTAGCACTAGGGAAGGAATGACTCGGGATAGATAAACTTGCCAGTGAGAGTGAGGACTGAGAAAGCACCAGCTTCCTTCTTCCTTGTCCTTTTATGGGGGCTGACGCCAGAAAGTGTGATCCAGTTTTAGGTGGATCTTCTGACCTCATGATACAGATTTAGGGTGAATCTCCCACTTCAGATTATCATACCAAGAACAATCCCTTCCAGGTGTTGTGCCCAGCAGTTTGGGATTTAGTAACTTTCAAGTAAAAAGTGTAGCTGTCACAGTTGGTACCTTATAATGGAAATTAATTCATATAAGTGCCTAGCACTTAGGAAGAACGTTGCATATTACCCACTGGTCTTTTGGTTTTTCAAGACAAGAGTTTCTCTGTGTAGTTTTGGTGCCTGTCCTGGAACTCTGTAGACCAGGCTGGCCTCGAACTCACAGAGATCTGCCTGGCTCTGCCTCCCAAGTGCTGGGATTAAAGGCGTGCGCCACCACTGCTTGCTTGGCTCGTGGTTTATAGAGGAAGAGACTGTTTACTTACTCTGAATAGTTTTCGGTCATCTTAAGGTTTGGGGAAAGAGTTTGAAGACAGATAAGAAGTTCTGTTTAAGACTAGGCTCTTCAGATCAAGCTTAGGTGGAGTGTGGAGTATAACAAGACTTTTGAATGGCCAAACTTAATCTGATGTTTTCCTTCCCTAGGTTGAAACTGAGCTCAAGTTAATCTGTTGTGACATTCTGGATGTACTGGACAAACACCTCATTCCAGCAGCTAACACTGGCGAGTCCAAGGTTTTCTATTATAAAATGTAGGTTCTATACTAGAAGGGAAAATGTGAGATTTAAAGTTAGCCTTAGAACCATAACTCTTTAAATGTAGATTTTCCACTTTGACTTAAAATAGTTGAATATTGGAAGGGTTAGTTACCAAAAGTTAGAAGTTTTGCTTTTAATTAGCAAATACAGTACTAATGAATTAATATTGTTGGATTTGTGACTGTCAGACTACTGTACAAAATACCTAGCTTTTGGTCGTTGTTACCATTCCCACCTCATCCCCACTGTTTATATCCTTGACTGGCCTGGAACTCACTATGGCAGACAGCGTTATCCTAGTATTCAGATCTCTGTGTCCTGGAATTAAGGTGTGTGCCACCATTTCCAGCTTATCCTGAGAACAAGGTCTGTCCGTGTAGCCCTGGTTGCCCTCAGCTTTGGAGTAGTGCTCTATCTGCTTCCTAAATGCTGGGGTTGTATGTCACCACACCCTGCCTAGGTCTTTTGCTTTTGAGGCTTCCTTCCTCTTAGCTAAAGCTGCGAAGTTCACAGTATAATCTTAGCTCTCTGGAGAAATTGCAAGGCTGGGTGTAGCTCAGGAATAGTTGGGGTTCATCGTGCTCAGAGCTCCAGGTGTCTTGGCACTGCAGTGACAGCAGCGAATGTGTATTGTGACAATGAATGTGTGCCACTCTTCAGAGACTTTTATACTACTCGGGTGATTTTTGCTTCAATTCTATTCTGTGGGAATTTCCCAATAATTTTGAAGAGGAAATCCTTAAGGAAAGAAGAGATGAGCCAAGCTGCTGGACTCTGAAGTCATTTTTAAAGTTTCTAAAAAGTATACATCTTAATTGTTAACTGTATTTTGTCATGTACTGGGTGGTAGAGAAAATCGTCAGGCTCCAAGAAGTATTTTTAATTGTGGTTTTCTTTGCTGTTGTGTCGTAGGAAAGGGGACTACCACAGGTATCTGGCCGAGTTTGCCACAGGAAATGACAGGAAGGAGGCCGCAGAAAACAGCCTCGTGGCTTACAAAGCTGCTAGTGACATCGCCATGACAGAACTCCCTCCAACGCACCCCATTCGTTTAGGTCTCGCTCTCAACTTCTCCGTATTCTACTATGAAATTCTTAATTCCCCTGACCGTGCCTGCAGGTAAGTTGTGGAGGAGTGATATGGGGTGCAAAGGTTCCAGAGGGTTCCCTTCTGTTGACTTCATTTGTATGCACTAGGGTTCCTTCAGCTTTTGAGTTGCTTATGACAGGGTCTTGATGTCTTGCCTAGCCACCTTTGAATATTGAGTTGTTCTCATGTCTCATTCTTCAGTTAGGAATTGTAGACATTGACCACCTCACTTCCCTGGGAATGCTCATAATACACTTGATGAACTTTTTTTGTTGTTTTTTGAGACAGAGTTTCTCTATGTAGCCTTGGCTATCCTGGAACTCAAAAGAAATTCATCTGCGTCTGCCTCCCAAGTGCTAGGATTAAAGGCATGTGCCACCACCTCCCATCATGAACACATTTTTTAAAAAATATGTTTTGTCTAATATATTATCACTGGTGTTTATGAAACTGTTGTCACACTGAAATTTGTGCACTTTGTGTGTGTGTACATGTACATGCAGGAATTGACTCTCTACTATGATGGGCCCTAGGAAATAAATCAGGGCATCACATAGTTGTGAGCAAATTGTGGGTGCTCGAAATTGAACTTGGATCCTCTGGAAGGTCAGTAAATGAATGCACTTAACCACTGAGCCATCTCTTCAACCTCCTTTTTTTCCACTTTAAAAAAAATTTACTTACCTTTATTTTATGTGTGTTGGTGTTTTGCCATGGATGTCGTCAGATCCCCGGAACTGGAATTATAGACAGTTGTGAGCTGTTATGTGGGTGCTGGGAATTGAACCCGGGTCCTCTGGAAGAGCAGTCAGTACTCTTAACCACTGAACCATCTCTCCAGCTCCCTTTTCTCCCCACCCCAGACAGGATTTCTCTGTGTAGCTTTGGTGCCTGTCCTGGAACTTGCTTTGTAGACAGGCTGGCCTCGAACTCACAAGAGATTAGCCTGCCTCTGCCTCCCAAGTGCTGGGAATAAAGGTGTGCACCATCACTCACTGTTCAGCCTTTCTTTTAAAAAAAAAAAAAAAAGATTTATTTATTTATGTACACAGAAGGGGGTCTAGATCTCATTACAGAGATTTCTTTTGAGTTATGGGCCACCATGTGGGTGCTGGGAATTGAACTCAGGACCTCTGGGAGAACAGTCGGTGCTCTTAACCTCTGAGCCATCTCTCCAGCCCCCTTCTTCCATTTTTATTATCAACTTGTTTCTAGTTTGTAAATCATGAATGCAAATTAAAGAATGTTGTACTGGCAACATGTATACTACAGAGAATTTATTGTAACAGTTTTTATGTGCGTGTAGTTGAGTGGAATTTAATATGTTCACAGTTTTGTTTCTTTTTTTTTTTTTTTTTTAATAACCATCAGTACTAGCCATTTCAAATCGTTTTCATCGCTTCACCCAAACTCTTGTGACCTACCTGAATTTACTTGTTCTTGGCATCTTACCTAAGTAGAATTATATCTATCCTTTCCTGTTTACTGTATGAATTTTTTGGTAACAGTATCTATAGATCTTCTGTCCTGTCCAGGGGCAGTGGCTTACGCCTGTAACCTAGTTTTTAAGAGACTGAAGCAGGAGGATGGGTGCACATTGAAGCCAGCCTGAATACAGTGTGAAATCCTGTCTCAATCCTCCTCTTCTGAAAGCTGGGTGTGGAGGTACAGCCCTGTGATTCCAGCACTCTGGAGATGGAGGCAGGACAACTAGGCTTTCAGAGCCAGACAGGGCTACATGAGACACTGAACAAAACAAATCTTTTTTCCCCCTTCTCCTTTTATTTTGTATGGGGGTGAGTTCTGAATTGTATCCATTGTAGGTACGCCACATTTGACTTAACCAAAGGTATTCAAACTTTTTTGGATTTTCGAGGTAGGGTTGCTCTTGGCTGTTGTTCTTGGAACTCTCTCTTCTCTATACAGACCAGGTTGTCCTTGAACTCACAGAGATCCTGCTGCCTCTGCCTCTCGAGTGCTGGGATTAAAGATGTGCACTACCCCACTGCCTGGCAGATAAAAGCTTTATCACACATGTATTTTGGAGGAGGTTTGGGGTGGTAGACTATATAGAGTGTTTTCACAGTCTCTAGCCTATTTGTCATAGTTCATATACAATGTATTAAGAATTAGTGCCTTGGGGCTGGAGAGATGGCTCAGTTTAAAGAGTATGTACTTTTACATACTGAGTTTATTTCTAGCACCCACATGAAGCAGCTCAAAAGTTCCCATGACCCAAGCTCCAGGGGATCTGATGCCTCTGGCCTCATCTGACACCTGTACTCTTGTACACATAATACAAATGCATATAATCATGATAAATCTTGGATGGGGGGGTGGTGCGCACCTTTAATTCCAACACTCAGGAGGCAGAGGCAAGCGGATCTCTTGAGAGTTTGGGGCCAGCCTGGTCTACAGAGTGAGTTCCAGGACAGCTAGGGGCTACACAGAGAAACCTGTCTCAAAAAACCTTTTTTTTTTTTTAAAAAGAGAGAAGAATTAGTTCCTTAGCTGGGTGAGGTGGTGCAGGCCTCAGGTAATCATACCACCTAAAATGAAAGGCTGAGACAATTTATATAATTTCTTTGAGATACAGTCTCACTTTGACACCCTAACTGGTATGGAACTTAGATCTTGCCACCACATAGTTTGTTAATACTCTGGGCTAGGGTTGAAGTTCCAAGGCCAGTCTTGCTTTGTATAGGAAGATGTTTAAAAAGCCACATGAGCCGGGCATTGGTGGCGCACAGCTTTAATCCCAGCACTCGGCGAGGCAGGAGGATCTCTGTGAGTTGGAGGCCAGCCTAGTCTACAGAGTGAGATCTAGGAGAGGCACTAAAACTACACAGAGAAACCCTGTCTTTTAAAAAAAAAAAAAAAAAAGCCACATGAGCATCTCTTTGAGATGCCCGAGTTGGTAGGGATGCTTGTTATCAAGCCAGATTAGCCTGAGTTTGGTCCTTGGGATCTATGTGATAGAGAGAGAGGCAGCTGGGACAGTTTGTTGCCCGACCTTCAGGTGCATCCATACAGAATTCTAAAAATACATTTAAAAAAAGTTTTTTATTTAAATTAACTGCAACCTGCACAAAAATACTGAGTCTTACATACTTCTATTCAAAGTTATCTTTCTCTGTATTTGTCTGTTGCCTTTGTATCAGTGGGGCTGCAAGAGTACCTGAGAAATAGCCTGTTGTTGCTGTCTTTGTTGTTAATTGAGTACTGACGATGCATTCATTTCAGGTTGGCAAAAGCAGCTTTTGATGACGCAATTGCAGAACTGGACACCCTGAGTGAAGAAAGCTATAAGGACTCTACGCTTATCATGCAGCTGCTACGTGATAACCTGACGCTCTGGACCTCAGACATGCAGGGCGATGGTAAGCAAGCCAAGATGTTTCTCTTTTGGTGGTTGCCTCTTCTAAGAACTTTTGGTGTTTCTTGATCTTTGTGTATAATTCACACTCACAGCCTGTCTTCAGTAATTAAAGTTTATTCCTTCTATAGGGAATGGTGCCCAAATGCCATTTTGGCCCTTGATAGAAAGTAAAAAAGGCCTGTTTGACAATTTCAGACATGTGTAGAAACACTATGCCAGTATTCAAAGCTGTAAAAGTTTTGCCTCTAATAATGATTTGTTAGTTCTCATATTACTTTAATCATTGTAGAGACAAAATGACAGGAAATTATTATTTCTTTTTTACTGTATTTTTTTTTAACTTAAATTGTTTTATGTGTTTGAGTGTTTTGCCTATATATGTCTGTGTACTGCATGAATGTCCTCAGAGGCCAGAAGGAAGGCATTGATGAATCCCCCAGAACAGGGGTTACAGATGTTTGTAAGCTTTCATGTGGGTGCTGGGAATTGAACCTGGGTCCTTTGGAAGAGCAGGCAGTGATCTTAACCACTGAGACATCTTTCTAACCCCCATCATTTCCTTTTATCTTCTCAAAATTCAGTTGGGAGGGAGTAGCACAGGTTGTTAATAAAACTATGTGGCAGTATTAGGTATTAATGAAACATATCTGCATGGGGGTCTCCTGTGTGTTAGGTACATAATTTATCTCTGGCTCTACCCTGGTCCCTATGTAGAAATTTTTTTCTCTAAAAAGCAACTATTTTCCTGTAGGGTTCTATGAGAAATAAAATGATCTGTCCTGCCGGGCAGTGGTGACGCACGCCTGTAATCCCAGCCCTCGGGAGGCAGAGGCAGGTGGATCTCTGTGAGTTCTTCGAGGCCAGCCTGGTCTACAGAGCTAGTCCAGGACAGGCTCCAAAGCTACAGAGAAACCCTGTCTCAAAAAACCAAAAAACAAAGAAAAAACAACCCAAAATGATCTGTCCTTAGGTCCATGCTTAAGAGTTCTGGTTTGTCTGGTTTTAGATTTTCATTTGCAAAGTTACTATTTTTGGGGAAGTAATTGCTGTTTGGGGCATGCACGTGTAATTTTAACTTCAAATACAAAAGTTGAAGTTGGTGGTATTTGTTGATTTTTAAGGTATGTGTGTAGGTAGAATCCATATACCTGTGCATGTTAAGCATATGTTTTAACACTTAGCTCACTATTCTTCATTCTCCAAAGAAGTTTTTGGGGTTTTGTTGTTATTTTTCAATACGGGGTTGTATTTTTTTTAAAATAAGATTTATTTAGTAAACAATTACTTTATATGTAGGGGTATTTTGCCTGCATATATGTCTGTGTACCACATGGGTACCTGTAGCCTTCAGAGGCCAGAAGAGGTGGTCAGATCCTCTGGAACTGGAGTTACAGGTGTGAGCCATCGTGTAGGTGCTGGGAATTAAACCTGGGTCCTTTGGAAGAGTGATCGGTGTTCTTTTGGGCCATTTCTTGCCCCAAGATTTCTTTCTTTCCTTTTTTAAAATGAGGAGTGTTTTGCTAGTATACATGCATAAAAACCATCTCATTCATGTCCAGTGCCCAGGGAAGCCAGAAGAGGGCATCAGATCCCTTGGAACTCAGATCACAGGTGGCCATTAATTAATCATCACATGAAGGATGGGAATAGAATTTATGCTGTCTGCAAGAGCAGCAAGCACTCCCCAGCCACTGAATCTTCCCATCCCAAAGTTTATCTGTGCTTTTTTCTTTTTGTTTGTTTGTTTGTTTATTTTTTCAAGGCAGAGTTTCTCCTGGCTGTTGGAACTCACTCTGTAGACCAGGCTGGCCTCAAACTCAAAGAGATCCGCCTGCTTCTGCCTTTCAAGTGCTGGGATTAAAAGCTAGTTTCTTTATTTTATTTGTAGTCATGTTAAACATGCTACTCAGGCAGAAGCTTTTATTTAATAGCTTACTTCTAACTACAGTTTCTGCTTAGATTGACATGCTTTGTATTGACCTTGGAAGTGTGCTTGCATTATGAATGCTATCCATTTCCTTTCTCTGGCAAAATTGAGTTTGATTTTTGACTTTAGCTTGTGGTACTAATATAAGAACTTGTTTGGTTCAGCTTCTAAAAGCTGATTAAGTCATCAAGTATTAATGTATTACAAGACAAATGTTGTGATGAGATACATGATATGAACTTCCTACATACGTTTCTGCCATCTTGATAGAGCCACTAGAGTGGTGTGCATAGCTTGGAGGGCAGGTGGATCTCTGAGTTCAAGGCCAGCCTGGTCTTCAGAGCAAGTCCCAGGACAGCTAGGGCTACACAGAGAAACCTGGTCTCAATAACAAAATACAATAACAACAAAAAAAGGCCATTTTACTAGTTCCGTGTATGTGGGCATATGTGTACCTCGTCAGCGTTGGTCCTTAGGCACGTGTGGAGGCACACAGTGATGTGGGCATGCGGGCTGTGGGCATTTGCAGTCACACCCAGCTTTTATGTGGGCGTTAGATATTCGGAATGGGGCCATCTTGTTTTTACAACAAGAACTCTTCCTCACTCAGCCATCTTGCCAGTCTCTAAAATACTTGTGTGTGTGTGTCTGTGTGTGTGTGTGTGTGTGTGTGTGTGTCTGTTGTGTGTGTTGTGTGTATGTTTTGTTTTTGCTTTTTGAGACAGGGTTTCTCTGAGTAGTTTTGGTTCCTGTCCTGGAGCTCACTCTGTAGACCAGGCTGGCCTCGAACTCACAGAAATCTGCCTGACTCTGCCTCCCAAGTACAGGGATTAAAGGCATGTGCCACCACCACCCAGCTGGCCTAAAATGCCTTTTAAGATTTTCAGTTGATAAAGTATAATAAATTTGAGGCCTACTTAAGTTTCATCGTTATTATAAGTTGTTGCTATCAACTTTGCAAAGTTTGAATTTTATAATTCTACTGTAAACTATCATTATCAGTGACAAACTAGCATCAATAAAAATAATAGCCATTTGCCTTTAATCCCAGCACTTAAGAGGCTGAGGCAGGCAGATCTTTGAGCTGGAGGCCATCTTGGTATACTTACTAGTAAATTCCAGGACAGCCAGGACTACATAGTGAAAACCTGCCCTCTCCCCCATTAAATGAATGAAATATAATTTTTACAAATTTAAACTCGATTTACTTAAACGTCATTTTTTTGGTGTGCATGGAGTACATGCACGTGGAAGTCTGAAGATAACAGCTTAGGGTGAGGTGTGCTCCTGGTTTCTCTGTGTAGACCAAGCTGGCCTCAATCTCAGTTCCACCTGCCTCTGCGTGTGCCACCTCACCTAGCTCATGTTCTTTCCACCTTTACTTGGGTTCTGAGGATTGAATTTATATTGTCTGGCTTGTATGACAGTGTCATCTTATATGGGCCATCTTACTAGGCCTTATAAATTATTGAAAATTCTATGGGTGGGGGGGCAGTTTGATATTTATGGAGGCCAGAGGTCCCATCCACCTTGTGCGTGCATACATACGCTTCAGACAGAGTCTGTCATTGCTCTGCGTCATACTGATTGTCTAGGGTGACTCCCCAACTCTGCAGAGATCTCTCCACCTCAGCACTGAGATTCAAAGCATGCACATACCTGCCTTTCTTATGTGTTCTGGTGCTTGTATAGCAAACACTCTTACAGCTGTGTTCTTCCATGTGAGGGTGTACACGTGGAGACATTTCTGTCGTGGGATTAGCAGTTTCCAGCATTCAGCTTAATTAAATTAGAGCACCTTTTTGTTAATTTTTTTCCCCCAAGACAGAGTTTCTCTGTAGCCCTGGCTGGCCTGGAACTAGCTCTGTAGACCAAGCTGGCCTGGAACTCAGAGATCCACCTGCCTCTGCCTCCCAAGTGCTGGGATTAAAGGCACGAGCCACCACCCCTGGCTAAAGTTAGCCTTTTATTTTACTGCTGGTCCTGAAAAACAGTGTTATGAAATGTTTCAGTTGAGAATGTCTCATGATGTGCTGTTTTACCTACCTACTTGTATGTATTTTTCCCGTAGAGGATGCTAATGACTGGTCTAATTTATTAGAACATTTTGTTTTATTTTATGAGTGTTTTGCCTGTGTACTACATGCTTGCCTGGTACCTGCAGAGGCCAGAAGAGGGTGCCAGATCACTTGGAACTTGAATTAACAGATGGCTGTGAGCCACCATATGGGTGCTGAGAACTGAATCCATGTCCTCTTCAAGAACAGCCAGTGTTTTTAACTGCTGAGCTATCTCACCAGCCCAGGAAGACAATTCTTCTTATTCTTCTTCTTCTTTTTTTTTTTTTTTTTTTTGGTTTTTCGAGACAGGGTTTCTCTGTGTAGCTTTGGAGCCTTTTCCTGGAACTCACTTGGTAGCCCAGGCTGGCCTTGAACTCACAGAGGTCCCCCTGGTTCTACCTCAGAGTACTGGGATTAAAGGCGTGCGCCACCACCGCCTGGTAGAAGACAATTCTTAAAAGAAAAAAATTTGTGCATGTGTGCTCGTGTGCTTGTGCACCATGTCCATGCTGTAGCACATGTGTGAAGCACAGATTCTTTAATGGTGTCACACTGTTAAAGGACTGTTTCATGGAGAGGAAAGGTGTGTGCTCTGCCTGCTCCTTTTTCTCTTGGAGTGGGCAAAACCATGACCCATTTATAAACCTCCAAAAGGTTTCTTAGTAAAGGGGAGAATTGGACAGGTCAGTTCTTGAGGTTTCTTCAGGTGGAAAGACCAGAGCTGACTCCCGGGGCTCGTGGGTGTGTCCTTTGTCCTGTAATGTGCTCATCTGATTGCTCTCCTTCCCTCTCTTCTTGACTGTAGATTCCTAAAGGAAAGCCCATTCTTCTTTCTCTTAGAACTACTTTGTAAGTCGTCGTTGTGGTGCGGGGGCTCTGCTCTGTTTTGTTCTCACTAATCATGCTTGCCTGTTAACCTGTCCTCACAGACTCATCTGTTTACATTCTCAGGTGCTAAGTCTGGAGACAGCCATGGCCTGCTCCCTGCCTGGTCTAGTTGGGTGTGCCTTATGTATGCAGTGACTTTGATGACTTGTGTCTGAGTGGCTGAGACTCTAGCCATGTCTGCCAGTAGCTTGTGTGTGTGTTCCTGTGGTCTGTTAGCACACTTGCCAGTGTGTTCCTGTTACAAATGAGACTGAACATCCAAGCCTCTTAAGCTTGGATGGGTTGCTCTGGAGGGCTGGCTTCCCTCTGTTCTTTCCTAGGAGATGGTTCTGTTTATCTTTGCATGTCTTTTTGTCTTACAAGTTAAACCCTCCATGTGCTTTAAAGCAGTTTTTATTTTTGAGACAGGGTCTCACTCTGTAGTAGTTCAGGCTGGCCTTGGAACCTTTGTGCTGTCATAAAGACCGGACTTGTTAATCACACATCAATGTCAAACTTCTTACTTTAGAGCTCTTAACTTGATGCTTACTGCTGTGGTGATGCGTCACTGTTTAAAAGCTGGCCTTAGTATAAATGCTCCATGTTTACACATTATAAATGGAAAGCTTAGCATCTAAGCTGTTTCTACTGTTAGACTGTTCTCTGTTTTAGTGGTTTAGTAGCATTTTAAAAATTGGTTTAGTAGCAGTTAACTGAGTGTGTGGTTGTGTGTTCTTATTTTTGAGTTGCTAGGGGTTGAACATAGAGCATTGTGCATGATGCTAAGTACATGCTATACACGCTACCCTCTGGTAAACTGAGTGGGCTTTTTTTATTCAAACTAGTAATTCTCTATATTATAATGTACAAAAGTATAATTTTTACCTGTTGGATTATGTTTTCTTCGCATGTTTTCTTCCTATGGCTGACCTGATTAGTGCTTATAAGTAGGTAGATGACCCTCCAGACTTGGCTTTCTCTTGCATGTCATAGTGCAATTGAACTGTGAAACTTGGCAGGCTAGTTCAAAGAGTAAAGAGAAAGAGCATGAGAGCTGGCCCAAATGTCCTTTTGGGATAACCTCAGTGACAGTGTATTTCACTCTGAAGGGAAGAATCCACTGTTGGGCCTGTCTGGCCACCACACAAAGAAATATTCCTGTACAGTAGCACACCCTCCCCAAACACCATAGAACTCCTATGGAGCTTTTTTATTCCCTAGAAGGATAGCTGATGTTGAGCTTGTGAGTAGATTGCCCCTCCCCTGCCACCCCAAAAAGTAAAAAGCAAAATACTCTTGTTTCTTGAAGAGGTGAGGTTATTGAGAAAGAAACACACGAAGGCTTGAAGGGCACTGTAAGTGTTCTTTCTGCTCTGTACTCTTGAAGAGCTTGTTTAAACAGAGACGTTTGATTGCGGAGCCTTTCCAAGTCTTGTAACATCCTCTAACACTGACTGTTTGAGGACCCTGGTTGGCAGCTCTTGCTTTAAGCCCCTCAGATGGGAGGTTAGAAGCGCTGCCTGCTGAGTTTGCTAACTAACGGTTGGAGTAAAACTAGGAACTCTTGGATTGGACTGGTGTCTTTGAGCATTAGAGCATGTGACAGTGTGAAGTCATTGTGCCTTGTTCCTCCTTACAGGTGAAGAGCAGAATAAAGAAGCGCTGCAGGATGTGGAAGATGAAAATCAGTGAGACATAATAAAGCCAACAAGAGAACACATCTCTGACCACCCTCCCTCCCCTCCCCTCCCCTTGGAAGTTCCCCATTGTCACTGAGAACCACCAAATTTGGCTTTCACATTTGGTCTCAGAATTTAGGTTCCTGCCCTGTTGTTTTTCTTTCTTTTTCTTTTTTTCCCCCCTCCCCCTTTTTTAAAACAACCAACAGTTTTCAGAAGTTCTTAAAGGCAAGAGTGAATTTCTGTGGATTTTACTGGTCCCAGCTTTTAGGTTCTTTACGACACTAACAGGACTGCATCGAGGCTGTTTCAGCATTACTGTATTGTCTCCAGCCACATGCGGCAAGATCATCATTAGAAATGGAAATGACGTTTGAAAGCCATTAGACTTCAAGGTGATGCATCTAAGAAAGATTAATCACACGATAGAGGCATATGTGCTGTCATTTTTCCTTTTTTAATTGTTTAAATTGAATTTTATACCAATGTTTAAACTTAATTGGGCGTTAGCTTGAGGTGTTGGGGGGAGTTTGTTGTAATGGTTTTGCTGTAACTGTGTTTGGAACTCTGCTGAAGTGTTGCTGAAAAGCACGGTGCTGGTAACAGTTCAACAGTCCGGGGCTGCTCATTCTTGCCGACTCCTCCCCCTCTGAAGCAGGTTAGCATTGAAGGTGGTATGGAAGCCTGCATGCGTGTTCAACTCTGTTCCTCCTCCCTCGCTCCTCAGCCTCCTTCCCTTCTTCTCCTCCTTCGCTCGCTCAACCTCTTTTGTTCAGTATGTGTAACTTGAAGCTAATTTGTACTACTGGATATCTGACTGGAGCCACAGATACAGAATCTGTATTGTTCTTACTGAAACACAGCATGGAATTAACATTAAACTTAAATAAAACAAACCTAAATTAAAAATGCCAAATATATTACGCCTCCATCCTTTATACTTCTAAAATAAAATCTCTAGTCCAAACATATTTGACAGTATTGTTTGTCTGAATGTGAAAATATTCCCCATTTTATCTTCCATAAAACATTTGTTTCCCAGTGATATGTATTTGGGGTGTGGGGAACCTGCTTGTAATGTGTTGAACAACCAAGTCAGTAGATTACATGTCCTGTCTTTCAAACGAGTTAGCAACACAACATTTATGTTTAAGTTTATCATTAAAGTACAACAATCATATTTAACACAGGTGTAACTATGGATCATTTTCTATTGTGTAATTTTGGGTTGTACAATTAGTAGATAAGGTTCAGCGTGTCAAAATAATCCTCCTTGGTCTAAAGTAAAATTACACTTCCTCACTGCAAAAGCTTGTGGTAAGAACAGAGTAATTGCCTCCTTTGTTAGTATCATCCTTCAAGAAACATCTGCAACATGTGCGTAATTTGTGCAGAGGCAGTGTGTATAGTACTGTGTGTACTTGGGTCTCCCTTACCATTGCCGAATGCCTGAGTTCCTCAGAACACCTCCCAAGGTATATCCAGTTCTGCTGTTACATAGGTGCTGCAGAAACAAATGTTGAGAGTTTGCATGGGCAGCATGGGGCCTTTGTAAAGATCCTGTGTCAGAAAACATCTCTTGCAGTGCTGGGATTGAAAGAATGTTTTCAATTGGAAAACACTCCCCATGGTTCACTTTTTCTAAAACGTCACGCTACTCTTGTACTACTTAGTGGATGATGGGGCCTAGCTTTTTGATTTTCAAAGAGGACTATGGTTATTATGCAAGGTCACAGTCACATAGACTAGCTAACTCAAAGGTGCCATTCTGCCTCACCTTCCCAAATTGTTAGGATTAAAAGCATTCACAAGCTAGATTTTAGTTTTTGTTTTTGTTTTTTTAGCAGAGGATCAAACCCAGGGCCTTGTGCTTGCTAGGCAAGCACTCTACCACTGAGCTAAATCCCCAACCCTAAATTTTAGAACATGCCAGCAGTTGAAATAATGATTTTGTGAATTCCTTTTAATAAGGGGGTTTTCCGATGATTGATTACTTTATAAGCCAGCATACTATTTCCAGATACTTAAGGCCCAAATCAGGAAAGTCATAAAAGCCTTGTTTTTAAGACACTTAGGTAATGCGGGCATTCAGAGTTACTGCACTGAACAATAATGCCTGTGTGACTTCTGGACTTGATCTAGTTAAACAGTGGAGATGGCTGGAAAAATGGCCCAGTGATTAAGAATACATTCTGTGAATCCCAGTCCGTTCCCAGAACTGGTCACCCACCATTGCCTGTAATTCCAGTTCTAGCAGATCTGTCACCTGCCCTCCACAAACACTAGCAAGTATGTGGTGTATATACTCAAGATTTTTTAAAAAAATAGTGAATCTTTAAAAATCAAAACCGAGGCCAGGTGGTGGTAGCATACACCTTTAATCTCACAGCACTTGGGAGGCAGAGGCAGGCAGATGTCTTGAGTTCGGGCCAGCCTGGTCTACAGAGTGAGTTCTAGGACAGCCAAGGCTGCACAGAAAAAGCTTTCTCAAAACCAGAAACAACAACCCTGAGGACATCCACCCCTACTCCCGAGAGCCTGATACTTCTTTGAGGTAGTCCCTAAACAGTCTGTTAGGATGAAATAATGTCTAATTTTGTTAGTTTTATTATGAGGTTGGGGTCTCATGTTACTCAGGCTGGCCTGGGAATTCAGCTAAGGATGACTGAACTGTCTTCCTCCCAGGTGCTGGCAGTGAGTATGGGTGTGTGCCACCACACTGGTGTATGTATGTAGTGCTGAGGGTAAAACTTGGAATTTGCACAGTGGACAGCACTGAACCAATCAGGCTTATCCCAAACCATTGTTCATAGTGTGTAGACTCCCTGTAGCGAGCAAACTTAAGACTCATGAGCATTAACTTTGTTTTTTTCAAAACAAGAGTTTCTCTCTGTACCCCTGGTTGTTAGGGATGGAACTGGATCTGTAACCCAGACTGGCCTTAAACTAAGAAATCCTCCTGCCTCCCAAGTGCTGGGATTAATGGCATGTGCCACTACTGCCCGGCCAAGTTTGCTTTTAAGTTTTAAGTGTATGAGTGTTTCTCCTCTGTGTATGTCCCTGTTCCTCACAGAAGCCTGAAGGAGTCCGATTGAGGCCTTGGAACTGGAGTTAGAGGCAGTTGTGAGCTTCCATGTTGGTTCCTAGAAATCCTCTGTAAGAACAAGTTCCCTAAATGCCTTCTACATCTCCAGCCCTTCATGAGCATTTCCAAGCAAATTTGATGAGAAAGCCAACCTGCCTAGTACTTCAGGAAGTTGAAGCGAGGATCCCAGGTCAAAGGCTAGCTTCAGCTATATAGTGAATGTTCAGCCTTTACTACATGAGGCCACAGAGAAACTTACTAAAGTAATTACAAAGTCAAGAGGAGAGAGAAGGTCAGATTTTTAGATCTCTGGCAAATGTTAAAAGATGGGCAAGCAAGGAGGCGGTGAAGGCCCTGAACCCTGCAGGCATAGTCACTCCCACTGCCCAGGTTGGGGAGTTTGAGCTCTTGGTTTTGTAGTGTTTGCTGAACATTGAGTTCAGTCAGAAATGTAGTCATCTGCATTTTTATGTATAGTGATGTTTTGTCAGTGTGTCTGTATCGTGTGTGTGGTGCCCACAGAGGCCAGAAGAGTGTTGGATTCCTGGAACTGGGGTTACAGATTGTTGTGAGCCACCATGTGGATGGTGGGAATCTCGATCATCGGGAAGAGCAGCCAGTGCTTTTTTTCTTTTGAGCTGAGGATCAAACCCAGAGCCTTGCACTTGCTAGGCAAGCGCTCTACCACTGTGCTAAATCCCCAACCTGCAGCCAGTGCTCTTAAGACCCAGTTTTATCAGCTTGTTTTGAGAACAGGGTCTTGTCACATGGCTTTAGCTGGTGTAGTCTAGGCTGGCTTTTTTTGTTGTTATTTGTTTTGTTTTTTGCTTTGTTTTTTTTTTTTTTTTTTTTTTTTGAGACAGTTTTCTCTGTGTAGTTTTGGTGTCTATCGTGGATCTCGCTCTGTAGGCCAGACTTGCCAGAGATCTGCCTAGCTCTGTCTCCTGAGTGCTGGGATCAAAGTCGTGTGCCACTGCCGGTTTAGACCAGGCTGGCCTTTAATTCCTGCCTTAATCTGAGTATTGAGATTAAAGGTATATTCCTCTGTGCCCAGCAGTCCTTTTTAAAAAAAAAAAGTGTTTTGACTGCATGTATATATGTCTATGCATTGCATGCATATAGTCCCTAAAGAGGACATAGCCATTGGAACCGGAGTTACAGACATTTGTGAGCTGTCAGGTGGGATTCAAACCCAGATCCTATGGAAAAGCAGCTGGTGCTCTCAACCTTGGAACCATCTCCAGCCTCTCTCCTCTTTTAAGAGATTTTGTGTGTGCACGCTTTTCAAAAACACAGATTCTGGTGCCAAACAAGTCCTTGTGTTTGCAAAGCTAGCTCTTCACCAGCTGAGCAATCAATCTCCTGTCTACTGTGTATGGATTGTTTCTTGTTCCATCCAGCCATGGCAGAAGAAAGTTAGAAATCAACAAAAACTAGCATATACCACACATACTGGAGAGTGAACAACACATTTGAATATTGAGTCATTGAAACAGGAGGAAGAATCAATGAGATAAGATCTGACTGGCAAATCTTCAGCCAAATTCAAGTCTAGATAGGAACTTCCATGCATGTCCAGTTTTTGGCCTTTGAAGACAGTGTTTCTATGTGTAGCCTTCGATGACCTGGAACTCACAGACCAATATGGCCTCAAACTCACAAGAGATCCACCTGCTTCTGCTTCCCAAGTGTTGGGATTAAAGGTGTGCGCCACCGCCGCCCAGGTGTGCCTGGCCAGTTTTTCTCAAGTCATACCCAGCCTAGCTGTGGTACTCTGCCCTCATTCCTTGCCCATTCCACTTTGTCACGTTGGACTCCTTGAAGTTTCCTCCCATACCCAGCTTGCCTCTGTTCCCTCCACCTGGAACAGGCATTCCACCCCCAGTGCCCTCCCTGGGCTGCTCAAGTCCATCAGATCCATCTGTGGAAGCCACATGATTTTCCCAGGTACCCAGCATTAACACTGTTCCCGGCCCTGTCAAAGACCTGCTGGCCAGTAACACCGATCCTGGCTGTGCATCTCTGGAGATCTGGGCTTGAGCCCTGTGTGGTTTGTACAAACCTTTTATTACTTAAAAAATTGTGTGTGTTTAAGTGAGGGAGAGGAAAGGGTGGGGGAGGGAAGTTGTGAGAGAGTGTGCAAGCTGGCTCAGGGGTGTGGGGTTCAGAGGATAACTTTCTGTCCTCATCCTTCACCTTGTTTTCCAGGTGTTTATTCCAGGTTAGTTGGTGGGAAGGCTCTGGGCGCTTTTCCATCTCCACTTCCCATCTGGCACCAGGAGTTGCTGGGATTATTAATTTGTCACATTACATCCTGATTTTTTTTTTTTTTTTAAAGACAGTCTTAACTATGTAGCCTTGGCTGTCCTTGAACTGGATGTGTAGACCAGGCTGGCCTCGAACTCAGAGATCTGAGTCTGCCTCTGCCTTCTGGGTGCTGGGATTAAAGGTGTGTGCCACAACAGACAATATCTTGCCCTTCTTTGTTTGCTTTGTTTTTTGAGACAGGGTTTCTCAGTGTAGCCCTGGAATTTCCTCTCTAGAAAGGCCTTGAACTCAAGAGATCCACCTGCCTCTGCCTCTGGAATGCTGGGATTAAAAGTGTAGGACACCACTGCCCGGCTTCATCTTGCCTTTTTAAATTTGGGTTCCAGGAATCACACTCAGGTTCTAAAGCTTGTGTGGCAAGTGCATCTGATCATATCATATATATTTGAACTTAGAAGTCTCAATTTCCCCATCTGTAACTTGGGAGCCTGTTTCAAATGGGATCTTAGTGAAGAGTAAATGTGGGGCAAGAGGATCACCATAAATTGGATACTAGCCTGGTTTACAAGTGAGACCATTTCAAAAAAACAGAGTACATGTGATATGAAAGCCTAGTTCCCTCTCACTTGCACCCTCCAGATCTTCCAAGGAGTCTCCCGGGCTAGTGCGATTGCAGTACAACGTTTCCATTTACTTTTGAGTTATATATCGTTATAAATATTAACAAATAAGACTTAAAAAGGACACCTTTGGGAAGGTCAGACGAAAAGTACAAAAATTGTGTCGTGGCGCTGCAGTTGGAGGACGTACTCTGCAGCCGTCACGTGGTAGTAAAACTGTAAGCAGTGCACGAGGCCGCGTCGACGGCAGCCAGAGTCCATGCATCGGGAGGTTCACTTGGCTGGAGGACAAAGGGTTTCGACATGCTTGGTCCGGGCTCGGCAGGCTGGCCGGCCGCGGAGGTGTAGCTCCTCGTTCTCGCCACTAGAGGTCAGGAGGTCACCGCCTCGGTTGGAAGACGGCCGGTTGGAGGGGGTGGCTGGGGATTGGCTAATGGTGGCGGCGGGCACGGCGGAAACCAGGACACTAGGTGGATGACAGGATTTTGGAATGACCTTTGTTTTTGGTATCAGATTTGGTATCCTCTCTGCAGCGCTGTTGGACCAGAAGCAAGATACCCGTTTGGAGCGAAAGGATGAACTGATTCTACAACTTCTCAGAGGGCTTTTCCTTTAACAGAGATGGAATGTACTGGGCCTTTGACAAGACAGGGCCCCGGGGAAGTTCCATCACTTTAGTGGGCTCCTGCCCGGGGAACTCACACATAAGCCAGCTGGCTAGAAGCCCTGTCTCCCACCCAGGGTTCACAGAACCACCTCCGAGGCCAAGCCCACTTACTGCCTGGGACAACAGAGGGATCCAGGTTCTTGTCCCACCTGAGGGTATTCTCTTGCAGGGCCTCAGCAGTCACCTAATGTCTAACAAACACTTCTGTATCTTCAGGAGGCTGGCAGGCTCCTCTCAGAACAGGGCACCCCAAAGGGCAAACACTGAAATTACTCAGCTCAACCAGGTATGTTGAAACACCCTCCTTGGGCCCCAAGAGGCTCCCATTTCTAGCTATGTGGGGCAAACACCAGCCTTGACACTAAGTGCCTTGACCACAGGCTAGGCATAGGGCAGCTGAGTTCCAGGGCTTGGCTGTGGCCTTTTGGTAAACTCTAAATGGCACAGGTGACTTCAAAGCCAGCTAGAGAGTGAGGTGCCCGGGACTAACAAGACGCATCTGTAACAGACCTCACCAAGCCCCAGAGGCTCAGAAGGGAAAGGAAGTCCTCAGCCTCAAACAGTTAAAGGGCTTGGGGTTAACTCCTCCCAGCTTGGTGGCCCTAGAAGTTTACCAGCTTCTCTGAGACCATATCATTTGTAAAATGAGTTGACAAAGCCACCCCCGACACAAGATGGTGAAGTCGGTAAGTAAGAAAGTGCCTGCCAATTCAGTGACGGAGGCGAAGGCTTTGCAAGAGGGAAACCCTGTCTCTATAAGCAACAGGTGGCCGGGTGCTGTGGGGGACAGAAACCTCTTCCCTGCCAAGTGGGGAAGGTTGGCGAGCACGTGAGATTGGATCATGACCAGTGGCCTTATTTTAGCTGTAGGAGGGTGCTGGGCTTAGGGGTATCTCCCCTCTCGGGACCCCTGTGCCTGTCACCCAGTGATGGGTTGAACACATGGGGCTCTGAGATGATGGTGGAAGTCCTTGGTTCTCCGTTCCTCTTGTCTCCCTGGAGCCCCCCAGTTGGCAGGAGGCATTTGGGAGTTTCAAGATTGACATGTGTTGCACCCTATCCCGGAAAGTGAGGCCAGAGCTCTCAGCTCCTGAAGGCAGAAGCCCCACCCCTACGCCTTCCCCCAAATAGGGGGCTGTCTTCCTCTGCTGTTCCTAGAACAACACCACTGTCTTGATAGGTCTAGGATGCCATGGAGTCTTGCGGGACCCACCACCAGCCTGAGCTGAGGGGATGAGGAAGGGAGAGATGGGCAGGCAGGAGGAACTCTTGCCCCTTTTCACGCTAGTAGGGTCCCTTTCTCTTTTCCCTACGCTGCGGGGGAGGGGGGGGGGGGGGGCGGGGAGATTTCTGCTAAGAACAGGAGCAGTGAGTACTGAGGCCCCTGGGGAGCAAGATCAAATGGGAGAGCCTGGGTGTGAACAGTCAACCTCAGTTCCCCTATAGTGCTTGTGCACATCCCCAAGCCCAGTTCTTGCCTCAAAACCTAATGCTGCCCCTAGAGCAACCCTGGGCACCCATGGCTCTCTGTCTGTGTCCCCTGGCACCTACCTCAGGCCTCCCAATCTCTGTATCTGGCTTTCTCTTAGCTCCAGAGCCACAGCTGGCTTTTAGAGGTGTGCTGAGCCCTGACTCCTGCCCAGAGGCCTTCCCTGCCCTCCACCCTCTGGAGGTCAGCAGTACCCACAGCCCCTGCAGACAGCTGGTCCTATACGCTTCACCCCTTTGTGGCAATGTGTAGACCCAGATCCTTTGCTAGTTGAGGACTCCCTGCCCTTGGGGCTCACAGACTCTGTCCAGCAATGCCAGGCCTGAGTAAGTAGGAAGTTCCAGTTGGCTACATTGTCTGTCCTCCAGTCCTGGGCTCCACCTGCCCTTCCTTTGTGGTTTCCTCAGGCAGCCCAGGTACCCCAACTTCTGAGCTTACAGCATGTGTTCCACCCCTCACCCCCAAGAGGTCCTCACCCTAGATAGTCCTTCCTTTGGGCGGAGCTGAGGCCCAGAATTTCTCCCAGCTCCAGCCCTCCTGGGCCCCAGGGGGTTGAAACAGGTCCAACGTTGTGTCTTCTTGTCCCTCCACTGGGGCAGGGCTGGATGCTGCGTGGCTTCTGAGCAGGGGCTGCAGTGACTATGTCCGAGCAGACAACCTGGATCTTGGCCCTTATGAGGGCCACAGCCCTTGATGGCAGTTGAGAAAGCCCAGGGCAGGTGGCAGGCAGCAGATGGGCTAGTCAGTCACTGAGCACAGCTCCTGGGAGCTCGTTGGTGAGTGTGTGCCAGCGCTCAATCCTCTTGTCCTTATTCTTCAGACAGTCAAACCAGTGCTTCAGGCGCTCGCCCTTGGCATTGATGCCCAGAACCACTCCACCTGGGGAAGAGGCCAGAGGGGCAGCCGGGGATGCAGCGACTCAGTGTCTGGGCCCTCCCCCCCCCCGCCCCCCCGCCCAGCTGTGGGTGGGCAGCATCTGGCTTCCAGCCACACCCTGCCCACCTGGTCCAGTGCTTTATGTCATATTCTTCCTCTGCCAGGGACCAGAGCAGTGTGGGGCAGGGTGCCATGACACATGTTAGGGTCTGAAAAGGGAAGGAAGGGCTACAGTGGCCTACTGTGCGCTGGTGTCACACCCACCAGAAACTCGGGCTCTGAGTCCAGCCTCAGGTGCTGGCCATCATCACTCTAGGTCCCCCACAAACTGCTGTGGGCCCTTCCCAGGGTCCCTTCCCTCTCTGGGCCTGTCTCTTGTCACGAGGACAGTCCAGGGAGTATCCGCTGTCCCATTCACTAGGGGTAAGTGGTTCTTGGACCCATATCTGCCCAGGACAGGTGCAAGGCTAAACAGCATTTCCCTTGTATTCCTTACCGATGAAATCATTGGATTTGCCAATGTCATAATCCCAGACAGTGACCTCCAGGGTCTTCTTGGCCAGGTCTCCATGCTTGATCTCATAACAGAACTCCTGCTGGCCAGAAAAGGGTGTTAGAGCCAAGGCCACGTGGCTGAGAGGGGTCTGTGATGTGCTGAAGGATGAAGTGGTCAGTGTGTGATACCTCTAGCCAGTCTGCCGGCTTCTGCCTGATGGGAGACTAAGCAGGCCCCACCCTCCACGCCCCTGCCCTTCTGTCCCAGAAGCTGCCCCCAGATGCTGCGAGACCCCCTGGCTGCAATTAATCGTCCAGTGAAGAGTCTCTCATCCTTCCCCTTGTCCTCTGGGGCTGGCCTTGCTTTTGCCTGTGAGTCCTGGGCTGAGTCAGGCCTGAGGCGCTCTGGTGTTTCTCCCAACCTGTGAAGACCCCCAGGTCTGTGTGCCACCCTCTGTTCTGAGGACCTGGGCACCCACTTGTCCTGTCTGGCCTTTAGGCACAGTGCTGTGACCTTTTCATCTACAAAGTTCAAGTTTGAGAACTGTGCAATTGAGTTCCAAACAGAAACTGCAAAAAAAGTCCCACAGTATGTTAGTAAGTTTATGGTTTGTGTTGACTGTATTCACAGCTGTCCTGCCACGTCTGCTGGGGTGTCTTGAATCCTCACATCCCACCTAGAGTGTCTCCCCATTTTCTTCATACCTCCCTTCCAAACCCTGTCATCTAGAAGGGAACTGGGAACCCAGGAGCTGTTCAACATTCCCCCTTTTCATCCCTACCTCTGTCAACACGACCTTCTAGAAGGTTCCTTAGTCCCATGTGCATCCCAGTTGCCGAGCAATCTGGTGGCGCCTTAGCCAGCATGACTGAGGGCGCTTCTGGCAGCTGCTCCTTACCCTATTATCACTTTCCAGTTCCCACAATGCCCCCTTTGAAAACCAGGCCCCTCCAGACTCCCAGGGGAGCCCCCCACCCCTTGTGAAGCCCAGCCGCCCCACAGCCTGGCCGTACCTCATTGAACTCTGGGTTTAGTGTTTTCTTTTTCACTGCGGTCTTATGCTTGGATTTCTTGTCTACATCTGGCTTCAGGTATCTGGAATGATAACTGGGTACAGTCAGAGGCTAGGGAGTGCCGTGGACCACGGAAGGTGCTAGCAGAGTGCCCAGTCTGCCCACCTGTGGGCAACCCTGAGGTGGCTACATGTTACCCAAGCACACCTGCGTCCCCAGAAGAGGATGTATCGCTCTTTTCTCTGGAAACCTGATTTTACAAAGCTCGCACCTCCCACAGGAAAGCCAGTTTTGTAAATCGGGGTTTGTCCTTTGTTCAGGAATTGTCGTGTTTTATTTTTTAAGTGTGTGTGGGGGGCATGGGGGACATTGCAGTGCTTGACACTGAACCCAAGATCTCCTGCATATAAGGCAAATGCTCTACAAGCTGTTCTTAGCTCCAGCCCCAAGAGCTAAGAGCTTAAACACACACACCCCCAACACCAGATTTATTAAGAATTCACACACCATAAACTCCATTCTTCTTAAGTGTAAAATTCCGTTTTTCAGCAGCTGCTCTGAGCTGGGCAAGCATCATTCCTTCGTTGGCGTCTTGAGGAAGGTTCTCTTTTGGCCGTTATCGGGAATGATTCTTCCAGAGGGATGGTGAAACTCGTACCCTTCCTTCCTTAGATTTTTTTTTTCCAAGACAGGGTTTCTTGGTGTACCTGTGGCTATCCTGGAACTCACTCTGTAGCCCAGGCTGGTCTTGGACTCAGAGATCCACCTGCCTCTTCCTCCCAAGTGCTGGGATCAAAGGCATGCACCACCACTGCCTGGCCCCTCCACAGGCTTTAATCCACCCTAGGCCCAGAGAGGTGGGGTGACTTGCCCAAGGTCACATGGCTGGCAAGAGTGGTGCTTGGAAGCCAGGCTCAATCTCTTTCTCCACGACAGGGAGGTCATTCACAGGCTGGGAATGCAGGAGGCCTCTGAACTCTCTTTCGTGGAATCTCCCACCCTGTCCCTGCACAGACAACTGTGTGACACATGCCTTGTTTCTGCGAAGTGGTTGGCACTGGGGACCTCAACACAGTGAATGACTAGTTTCCTCGAGGGTTAACATGTCCAGAGGCCTGCCAACAAGAGTAAAGCTTCTTGCCTGGTTTTTGCCAAACTTTGGCCTTGGAAAAGCTGAGTGCTGTTGTTTAAAAATCCTTACTGGTGGGCTTTAACCCCAGCACTCGGGAGGCAGAGGCAGGAGGATCTCTGTGAGTTCGAGGCCAGCCTGGTCCACAAAGTGAGTTCCAGGAAAGGTGCAAAGCTACACAGAGAAACCCTGTCATGAGAAACAAAACACTTTAGCAGAGGCAGGCAGAGCAGCGGTTAGCGGGCGAGACACAGTTGTCATAAAAACCAGAAACTGAGCTACCATCCACTGAGGAGTTAGTGAAAACAAGCTCTTAATCAAGAGCTTGGAACAGGGACGCCTTTAATCCCAGCACCCGGGGAAGGAGCCATCTCCGTGGGACGAGACCAGAACGGATCTGAACACTGTTTGAGGCCAACCCAGGGCCTGCGAAACCCAACAACTTGGAGGTGTTGCTGAGACTACCCTGCCCAGCTGAAACCCATCCGGGAGAGGATTCAGAAGCCTACAGTCTGCAGTCTGAGGAAACAAGAGCAGCTGAGGAGGTGACGAAGGAGCAAAACGTGACCTGAGAACACAAAAGGTGGCGCTGCCCAGCCACTGAACCAGATCACCAGAATTGTAAGTATTCACCTCACAGACTGAGAACAGGTAAGCCTCCATCTCCAGACTGGCAGATCAGATCTCCAGCTCCTAGGCCCTATGCATTGGAGTCCCAGAGACCAGACAGCTACCTTTCCCTACTCCCCCACCGAAACCAAAACCAAAACCAAAACAAAACAAAAACAAACCCCCAAAAACAAACAAACAAAAACCAAAAATGAAACTGATAGGAAATCACAACATGTCCACACGGTTGGGCTTTCCCGGCGGACCACCTAGTTATTTCCGGTTCAAAATAGCCATTTCCAGGTCAGAACATCTCGCGTGGCTAGGACTCCGTGGCTTTACATGGTTGCGTAAAGCAAGTGTGTGCAGCCATGTAATCTACGCGCATGCGTGGAGTAGCCACATGCTGTCCTGTACGCATGCGTGGCTCACTCTTTAAAAAGCCGGGGCCATTTTGCACAGGTCTCTTCTCCTCTCTCTTCTTCTCTTTCTCTCTCCTCTTCTCTCTCTCTCTCTTTTCTCTCCTCTCCTCTCCTCTCCTCCCCTCCCCCCTCCCTCCCCTCCTCTCCTCTCCTCTCCTCTCTCTCCTCTTCTTCTCTTCTCTCCTCTCCTCACTCCCAGGGACAGAAACTCTGCGCTACACAATCCGGGAACTCTGCTCCGTTCGCGACAGATCACTCTCCATTAGCCTGGTCGCACAAATCCGCATGCAACACCGCTACTGATTGGTGAGTTTTCCCCTTTTCGGCTAGCGTAAACAGTTTCCTGGATCCGTGAGAACGACCGTTGAGCTTCCGGCGCCTCACTGGTTATTCTTGAGACAGGGAAACCCCCGGCCATGGTCTTTACTGGCTACGGCCGGCCCCCATCTCGGGCCCAGATTTCCAGCCACCTCCCACGTCTGCAGCTTGAGATATTTTTTCGCGATGGGACCACCAGCATGGGGTGCGTCCTGGGGCTGTATGAATCCGGCACATTCTTCGCCCAACAAGGCGGCTGGGTGTTAAGGGCTCCCGGGGAGTCCTTGCTTCACACAGTGAGGGGGGCGCTTATCAGCTGATGAGCTGATAAGACAGCTTGTGCCCGAGATCTGTCCAGCCTCTGGGAGGTCTTGGCTCCGGATCATGTTTGGTTTTTTTTTCTGCCTCTCTGCTGCAGACATGGGAAATAAGGCTTCCAATCCGATCCCTTAGGCTGTCTTCTTGAGGCTTTACTTAAAGATTCCTAAGCTTATCCGTCTCTGTACTGAGAGACGGCCCAAGTATGCTTTAAAAAAATAACAAAAAAAATCCCAATCTTTTACGGGAGTTATCTAATTCTGGCCAGCGAACAGGCGAATGGAAAGAGTTGCTCTTTATCTTAGCTTTCTCTTTCTCTCAATAAAGCTCTCGAAAGGTAACCATGGCTTGTGATTCTTCCGCCAACCAGCACGCGCTTCCAGTTGGCCGCCATGATTTTTTACAGTGAGTCTGCTGTTCTAATGGCTGAAATCTGAGCTATATGTTTACGACGGACAATCCCGGGGGTTGTCCAGGCTGTGCTGGCAACGGCAAGCACATTTTGCTCGAGCATAAATGTTGTCTGGGGTCTACCGGGTAGACCACTGCAGCACAGTCTCAGCCCTTCCCATCCCTTGACAAAGAGGATGGCAAACTTGAGCTGATTCTTAGATCTCTCTCCATTCTTTGGGGATGCCCAAAATTGGAGTCTGATCCCAGTTTGTTATTTTAATTTTTTATTTTTTCACTCAGCTACAGCCATGGGACAGAAGGCGGATACCACCCACTTACATTGGCGGATGGGACGGGTACCGGTAAACCTGACCACATAACAGTGTGGCAGGTACTTCAGCCAGCGAATGGGAAAATAAGAGTTGCTTCATCTCCAAGCTTTCTGCTAAAGCTCTAGACCCTTTCTTTCTTTTCCCACTAAGGCGTCTGCCACGTGCAACCTTTTCTGTCTGGCTTCCACGCCGTCGGTGGGCGGGCTCAAATGCACGGACTTGGGCGGTTTCTAAGACTCGCCCTAACTCACCTTAACTCCACCCACTCATTCTCAAACTGCCTTGAGAACCACAGATGGGTCTAAAAGCAGCTGAGATCTAAACAATTAAGTTTATAATACAAAATTGCCAAATGCTGGCACTCGCTGACTCCTGAAAGCTGTTGGGTCCCTGTTTTAAATGAAAAAGGCCACGGGCTAGCAAATGCCCTGCCCATCAACAGCCTTGTCCTTGTGCTGCCTAGAAAGACAACCAGTCAGCTGACTGCCCCCGGGCGCCAAGATGCATGGGTACAACAAGCTAAGACCTCTAGCAAACCTAGGCTTGGCTACAGACACGGCTGGGAACCCAGAACTCAGCAGGGAAGCGATCAGTTTCTTTCCTTCTGGACACCAGAGCCACTGACTCAGTCCTGGGAGTTTTAGGATGTCACTGCTCCTTTCTATTGTCGGGAACAGAGGACAGCCTTACTTACCTCACCAGATTTAATTGCACTTTCAGAGTTACTTAATAAAAAAGATTTCCAACTAAGATAAGAGCTCATTGTCTCACTTTAAAGTTATTGCCTGTGTTTCTCATGTGCATACAGACAGGGCCACGATCTTTGCCTTGTCCCTAATTTAAAAAAAATAAGTTCTCTTCCACTCTCAAGCATCAGAGGACACCAGGATCCACTGCCTTGTCACCAATTCCAGAGGAATAAGGTATCACCCCTTTCCTTTCCACCTAGGGCCACACAGGGCCGGAGGCAAAAGGGACCATTAAAATATCCAGGCGGTAAGGATATAACAATCTATCACTGTTCAATACTCAACAACTGATCACCTGTGTATCCCAAATGCTAAACTAACAAAACAAGCAGGTGCCTTAAATAAACTGCCCTAAATAAGGCTTGTCTCAGGTAAAAATTAAGCAGAGTACTAAAACATCACAGCCACCTTTTTAACATGTCTCCAGACAGGCCAGATCTACCTCAGATAAATGTCAACTCCAAAAACAAAATAATAATCAGTCTTTTCTCTAAGCTTTTATGTCACCAGTGTCCTGTCAGACAGAAGGTTCCCAGCCACACCATGAAGGACAATCAGCTGCAGGACAAGGCATGACAGAACTTCATCCCAGGACCAGCCACACCATGGAGGATGGACACAGCTGCAGGACTTCATCCCAGGACTTCAGGAGGCAGCTTCCCCGTTTCCCCCAAGAACTAATCAACGTCCACCATTCAGCCTAAAGCAGTCTTTGAGAGAAACGGTGCCCCATACCCATCTATCCACATTTTTTTTCTTTTTTTAAGAACATGAGTCGGGAATGATGGGAAATCACAACATGTCCACACGGTTGGGCTTTCCCGGTGGACCACCTAGTTATTTCCGGTTCAAAATAGCCATTTCCAGGTCAGAACATCTCGCGTGGCTAGGACTCCGTGGCTTTACATGGTTGCGTAAAGCAAGTATGTGCAGCCATGTAATCTACGCGCATGCGTGGAGTAGCCACATGTTGTCCTGTACGCATGCGTGGCTCACTCTTTAAAAAGCCGGGGCCATTTTGCACAGGTCTCTTCTCTCTCTTCTTCTCTCCTCTCCTCCTCTCTCTCTCCTCTTCTCTCTCTCTCCTCTTTTCTCTTCTCTTCTCTCCTCTCCTCACTCATGTGTGTGCTTCACACAGGCCTGTCCCCTCTATCCTCTATCCTATATTAAAAACAGCTCTTCTGTGGATTTGTCATGTTCAGGACGTGTTCCTCGTGGGTAAAAGCGATAAATAACTAACAACAACAACAACAACAAAAAACAAAACAAAAAAAACCCCTAACAACCACTGAAACCATAAGCACACCCTACACCAACTGGGAACAACTGCTCCCAGAGATAGAACCCACTAACACTGATTGGATTAAGCTGCCCTTGAAGAAACAGAGCCCAACAGCACCAATTTAACCAAGAATTCCTAGTGAACCAAGACTAACCATTAGAATAAGAGAGGCACCTTCAGACACAGACACCGCCTGCACCGAGCAGAGGAAGAGATGAGTAGACGCCAGTGCAAAAATACAGGCAGCCAGGCCGTGGTGGCACATGCCTGTAATCCCAGCACTCAGGAGGCAGAGGCTACAGAGCTAGTCCAGGACAGGCTCCAAAGCTACAGAGAAACCCTGTCTCAAAAAACAAACAAACAAACAAACAAACACCACAGGCAACAACATGAAGACCTACATGACACCATCAGAACCTAGTGATCTACACCTGCAAGACCTGAACATGCCAAGGCAGAAGAAGCAGAAGACATCAATCCTAAAAATGACTTTAAGAAGATGATAGAGGACCTTAAAGAAGAAATAAAAAAATTCCCTTAAAGAGGAAATGAAAAACTCCATTAATGAGAAAATGAAAAACTCCCTTAAAGAGGAAATAAAATATTCCCTTAAAGAAATGGAAGAAAAAACAAGCAAAAAATTGGAAGAAATCAAAGAAAGCCAAGAAAAAGTAATTAAACAGATGAAGGAAACAAAGATCTGAAAATTGAAATTGAGACAATAAAGAAAACACAAACTGAGGGAATGCTGGAAATAGAAAACCTGAGTAAATTAACAGGAACTACAGAAGCAAGCATAACCAACCGAATACAAGAGATGGAGCAGAGAATCTCAGACACTGAAGACACAATAGAGAAAATAGATGTATCAGTCAAAGAAAACACTAAAGACAAAAAAGTAGTAACACAAAACGTCCAAGAAATTTGGGACAGCATGAAAAGACCAAACATAAGAATAATAGGGATAGAAGAAGAAGAATACCAACTCAAAGGCACAGAAAACATATTCAATAAAATCAAAGAAGAAAACTTTCCTAACCTAAAGAAAGAAATAACTATGAAGATACAAGAGGCTTACAGAACACCAAATAGGCTGGATCCAAAAAAAATCCCCTCACCACGTAATAATCAAAACACTAAACATACAGAACAAAGAAAAAATATGAAGAGCACAAAGAAAAAAGAGCAAGTAACATATAAAGGCAAACCCATCAGAATAACACCAGACTTCTCAATAGAGACTATGAAAGCTAGAAGGTCCTGGACAAATGTTATGCAGACACTAAGAGACCACAAATGCCAACCCAGACTATTATACCCAGCAAAACTCTCAATCACCATAGACGGAGTAAACAAAATATTCCATGATCAAACCAGATTTAAACAATACCTACCACAAACCCACCCCTACAGAAAGCACTAGAAGGAAAACTCCAACCTAAAGAAGCTAAACACACCCATGAAAACTCAGGCAATAGATAATCTCACACCAACAAATACCAAAGACGGGAAACACAACACACACACACACACACAAAATAACAGGAATTAACATTCACTGGTCATTAATATCCATCAATATCAATGGTCTCAATTCACCTATACAAAGACACTGTCTAACAGAATGGATAAGAAAACAGGATCCATCCTTCAGCTGCATACAAGAAACACACCTTAACTTCAAAGACAGGCACTATTTCAGAGTAAAGGGCTGGAAAAGGGCTTTCCAATCAAATGGACTTAAGAAACAAGCTTGTGTAGCTATCCTAATATCTAATAAAATAGACTTCAAACTAAAATCAATCGAAAGAGATCAGGATAGACGTTACATATTTATCACAGGAAAAATCCACCAAAATGAAGTCTCAATTCTGAACATTTATGCTCCAAATACAAAGGCACCCACATTCATAAAAGAAACATTACTAAAGCTTAAAACCCACATCAAACCCCACACATTAGTAGTGGGAGATTTCAACACACCACTCTCACCAAAAGACAGATCTACCAGACTGAAACTTAACAAAGAAATAAAGGACCTAACTGATGTTATGACTCAAATGGACTTAATTGATATCTACAGAACATTCCATCCTAACACACAAGAATATACCTTCTTCTCAGCACCCCATGGAACCTTCTCAAAAATTGACCACATGCTCGGTCACAAAGTAAATCTC
This sequence comes from Onychomys torridus, assembly GCF_903995425.1. Lineage (NCBI taxonomy): Eukaryota > Metazoa > Chordata > Mammalia > Rodentia > Cricetidae > Onychomys > Onychomys torridus. The sequence continues at coordinate 64,036,929 of NC_050450.1, forward strand.
AACAGATACAAAAACACTGGAATAACCTCCTGTATCTTATCGGACCACCATGCCTTAAAGTTAGATTACAACAACAACAACAATTATAGAAAGCCTACAATCTCATGGAAACTGAATAATGCCCACCTGAAACACCAATGGGTCAAGGAAGAAATAAAGAAAGAAATTAAAGATTTCCTAGAAATAATGAAAATGAAAGTACAACATACCCAAACTTATCGGACACTATGAAAGCAGTACTAAGAGGAAAATTCATAGCTCTAAATGCGCACATAAAGAAGATGGAAAAATCTCATACCATGAGTTAACAGCACAACTGAAAGCTCTAGAACAGAAGGAAACGAACTCACCCAGAAGAAACAGATACCAGGAAATAATCAAATTGAGAGCTGAAATCAACGAAATAGAAACCAAGAGAACAGTACAAAAAAAAATCAATGAAACAAAGAGTTGGTTCTTTGAAAAAAATCAATAAGATAGACAAACCCCTAGCCAAATTAACCAAAAGCCAGAGAGAGAGCATCCAAATTAACAAAATCAGAAATGAAAAGGTAGACATAACAACGGACAACGAGGAAATCCAGAAAGTCATCAGGTCATATTTCAAAAACCTGTACTCCACAAAATTGGAAAATCTAAAAGAAATGGACAATTTTCTGGATAGATACCACATACCAAAGTTAAACCAAGACCAGATAAACTATTTAAATAGACCAATAACCCCTAAGGAAATAGAAACAGTCATCAAAAGTCTCCTAACCAAAAAAAAAAAAAAAAAAAAAAAGTCCAGGATCAGATGGCTTCAGTGCAGAATTCTACCAGATTTTCAAAGAACTAATTCCAATACTCTTCAAATTGCTCCACACAATAGAAACAGAAGGAACATTACCAAACTCTTTTTATGAGGCTACAATTACCCTGATACTCAAACCACATAAAGATGCAACAAAGAAAATTACAGACCAATCTCCCTCATGAACATTGATGCAAAAATACCCAACAAAATATTGGCAAACCGAATCCAAGAACACATCAAAAAAAAATTATCCACCATGACCAAGTAGGTTTAATCCCAGGGATGCAAGGATGGTTCAACATACAAAAATCTGTCAATGTAATACACCATATAAACAATCTGAAAGAAAAAAAAACACATGATCATCTCATTAGATGCTGAAAAAGCCTTTGACAAAATCCAACATCCCTTCATGATAAAGGTCTTAGAGAGATCAGGAATACAAGGAACATTCCTAAACATAATAAAGGCAATTTACAGCAAGCCAACAGCCACCATCAAATTAAACGGAGAGAAACAATACTGGCTTGTTAAAACACATATTAGAACGTACATGTTAGCTGGGTGGTGGCGGCGGCGGCGGCAGCAGAGACAGGTGGATCTCTGTGAATTTGAAGCCAGCCTGGTCTACAGAGAGAGATCCAGGACAGGCACCAAAACTACACAGAGAAACCCTGTTTCTAAGAGAGAGAGAGAGAAAAAAAAAAGAAGGAGGAGGAGGAGAAGAAGAAGAAGAAAGTACATGTTAAGAAAGACTGGAGGTAAGGAAGCGAAATGAAAATGTATGTTGACACAAACACTTCTGGATTTGTTTTGTATTTGTGACATAGTTTCCTATACAGCCTGGCTTCCCTGGAACTAAGTGTTTAGCCCAGGCTGGTCTTGAATCCCCCACCCTTTGCCTCTGCCTCCCAAGTGCTGAGATTTCATGTGTGCACAGCCCTGCCCGAATTATATGTCAATGGCTGCTTTACACACAATCATGCAAAATTTAAACAACCTACCTTCAACTGGCAAACTGATCAACAATGAACTCATGTTTTACATACATGCTGAGAGCTATGCTGCCATGGAGTCTCCAGTACATATACTGTGTGGGTGATCCTTGGACAAATCATTCATTGCAGAGGAAGCCTGGCCTGAGGCAGCATCCATCTGATGTTTGCTGTGAAATCTGGGGAAGGTGACTGTTGGGGAATACTATTTTAAGGCGTGTTACTTTTGCTTATGTTGCATTTGTTTAACTCTGTGAAGCTGTGTGACTGTGCCTGTCTAAAACCCCTGATGGTCTCATAAGGAACTGAACAGCAGGAGAGAGAAAGAGGCAGGGCTGGCAGGCAGAGAGAATAACTAGAGGGAGAAATCTGGGAGGAGCAAGAGCAGAGATGGAGGAGTGAGAAAAAGGAGGAGGTATCGAGAGCAGGAGGAGGCCCCGGGGGAAGAGTAAGATTTACAGAAGCAAGAGAATGGGAAACGTCCAGGGACATAAAGGTGGACGGGATAATTTTTTCATGTTTTCTGGAAGACTTTTTGTTTCATTTTTCTTTATTAAGACATTTTCTACTCACTCCACATACTATCCACAGACCCCCCTCCTCCGTCCTCCCACCCCCCTAGATGGGATAATTAAGTTAAGGAAAGCTGGCAAGAAACAAGCCAAGCTAAGGCCAGGCACTTATAATTAAGAATAAGCCCCTGTGTGTGATTTATTTGGGAGATGGGTGGCCGGTACCCCAAAAGGGCAAAAACAACCAACAAGAGCCGCTACTGGGATAGACAACAGGCCAGAGGATGCCAGGAGCTAAGGAACTTCTAGGGTAAGAGCAGAACAGCTGACTTTCTGTCTCTGCTGGTCCTAGACCCTCAGATTCAACCATCCGAGGGTTGGGTTTGGTGGTGCACCCTTGGAGTTCCAGTTTTTGGAAGACTGAGGCAAGAAGATTACAAGTTCATGGCCTGCCTGCGTTACATAGTGAGACCCTGCCTCAATCCCTACTCTCCATCCCTCAAAGAAAGAAAAAGGAAGGAACATCACCTGTACTAACCTCTCCAGCTGTTCCTCATCAGTACTCAGAGATAGGCAACAAGAATTGACATGGTCTCAGTGGCAGGGAGGAGCCTCGAGCTGTGAAAGCATCCTGTCAGGGCTTCAGTCAGTCTGTTCGTGCAAGTCAGCACCAAGGAAGACCCTAGGTTCTGCGCCACCCAGCAGACTGGTACGGAACGCGGTTTAAAGTGTTCATGCCATATTGGTTCCGCAACTCATTTCTGTCTCAAGAGAAATGTAGTGTGACAGGTGGAGGGGACAGACCCTGCTGACCTCCAATCCTGCTGCCCCATGCCTCCCTGTCTCCACTCAGGATTGCCCTGCATGGTTCAAGAAGCACAGTGGCCCTCAGTGTTTGTGGAAGATGGACTCCAGGGCACATCTGTACATGCCCAAGTTCTTACATTAAATAAGCTGGCACCCACACAGAACCTGCCACAGCCCGCCACAGACTTCTAAGTGGTCTTTAGGTTATGTATTGATACCTAAGCCATGGAAATGTTGCATACATGGCCATTACTCTGTTGTTTAGGGAATAATGATAAGGAGAAGTCTGCACATGCTCAGAAGAAGGCTTTTTTTTTTTTTTTAAATCGGTGAGCACTTGCATGTATGTATGCACACCATGTATATACTTGGTGCCCTCTGAGACCAGAAGATGGCATCAGAGCCCCTGGAACTAAGTTACAGGGATTGTGAGTGGAGCTGAATTCTTGCCCATGGCTCCTCTCTGGAGAGTATCCCTGTGAACTCAGTGACAACTCACATCATTTATGAAGCGCTCCAAGCACCGAGGGTGGATTCTGTGGCATCTGTCCACTACGTCTCCAAAAGGTCACCCACTTCTACCTGCCTCCTGGATCTCTGAGTGCAGCCTTACCCAGCCAGGTCTATTCTTGTGGGACCCAGGCCACTGTACAAACTCTCGCCAGTGTCTGTCCTTAGTGCTACTGTCAGTGGTAGGGAGGGTAGACACAGGGCTGGGCACACACAGGAAGACTTGGCAGAGGTCTCTTGCTGCCCCCCCCTCATCTCTTGCCTCCTGGCACTGGCCCTGCCTCCTCCAACTTGCTTGTGAGCCTGGATCACTAGTGACCTTGCATCCCTAGGCCCCAGGTTTGATCTCCAGCACTGCATGTTCATGTGTGGTGGTTCACACCTTCAGTTACAGTAATCAGGAGGTAGCGGCAGCATGATCTCCATCCAGTTCAGGGTCATCCTTGGCTATACAGTACATTCAGGGGCAGCCTGAAATGTATGTGACCATGTTCTCCTACCACCGAAAACAGAGGACTGTTCTCTCTCCCAGTGGGTGCCTCCTCTGCAGGCTTCAGTTTCCCCATCTGTGAAATGGGATGGCTGGCACTTAACTCCAGAGTCACAAAAGGAACCCAGAAGAAAACACCCTGGCGAACAAAGCCCCAAAGCTCTGAGGCAACCCTCTTAGTGCTTGTCATGCTGGGCTCTAGCTCCAGCCACACAGGAAAGCAGGGGAGCCAGGCACAGGCCTGGGCGCACACTCACGTTTTCACGTAGGGGTCTGAGTAGCCGTTAGCATCCATGGCGGCCAGATGTGCACAGCGCACAATGCCCACAAGCAGGCCCTGCTTCTGGGAGCTGTACTTGAGCGAGATGAGGATGCGGCCTCGCTCCTCCAAGGACTTGTCCTCTGCCTTGTCCACCTGTAGGAGATAGGGTGGTCACTCTGCTGTCCTGGTCTGCTTCTACCCTCTTGGCTAAGCAGTAAGGCCAGCCATGACCCCACTCCCCTGGTGTCTACTTGCCGAGGCTCAGCCAGGCTGGGACATATAAAGATCTATGGAACCCGGGGGCTGGGGAGGGGGGTGCAGCTCAGTGGTACAGCACTTGCCTAGCACAAGTGAGGTCCTTGGGTCCATCTCCAGCTTGGAAAGAAAGGAAGGGAGGGAGGGAGGGAGGGAGGGAGGGGAGACAGGCAGGCAACTTCTGTGTCCTTAAGTAAAATTTTTCTGGAGCATAGCCTGGCCCCTCCTTTTCCATCTCTCCGGAAGCTGTTTTTGCCTACAGCAGGAGAAGTGAGTGGCAGGGGCAGAGATGGCCTGGTCTGCAGGGCCTGATGCATTTGCCACCCAGGTAGGAGGCCTGCCCCAGGCTGCTCTGCCTTCTTCACACTCAAGCCTCTCTGTGGACGTCAACTCTGAGCTAGTGAGGTCCTCATCCATGTCTTTGCTCCATTTCACCTACTCCCAGGAATTTTGCAGAGTGCCACCCCCCCCCACCACCACAGCCTAATGACAGAGCTTTGCTACTTTCTGATCTCCAAGGCAGCTAGGAGTCTGGTGGGAAGATGCCTAGCCCCTCCCAAGCAGGCCGAGGACCCACTTCAGGCTGAGACTTTAGCTTGAGGCCTCCACATCCCATTCCTCCACGTCCTGACAGCAGGAGTCTTCTCCATTTCCTATGCTCCCCTAAAGTCATCCAGACATGCACAGGTGGAAGGAAGCCCACATGCCCTGAGGGTCCCCTCCTCAGGACCTGCCAGGCTCTCCTTTTACAGGCTCAGTTTTTGCCTGCAGCTGTGCTCTGTTTGGGACCAACCTGAGTCCCTGTGTGGCCAGGTCCAAACCTTCCTGGAGATGAGAGTCCTGTGAGATGAGGAAGGGATGGAGGCCTGTGACCCACAGGCCTTTCTCCAACTTTCATGCCCAGAGCAGACATGGCTAATTGATCCCAGCACTTGCCCTGAATTCAAATACAGCCTCGGCATCCTTCTCAACCCAATGCTCAGTCATGAACAACAGTACAGGTGTGTGATTCTGGGCTTTGCATGTAGTATATACAAGCAGAGATGCTTTCAAAGGCAGATGATACTACCATACTTTAGACTGTTTCATTTGACCACCACTGAACCAGGTATTTACTTAGAACAAGTAATATAGAGTATAAAACCTAAAACCACCAAAATATGTCCTTACAACCAGAGTGGCTATCCTAAATGTCACCCCTGTGGTCACTGTGTATCTCCAAGCTGGAATGAGCAACATAACAAATTCAAGGGAGGCTTAGCAATGACCAGAGTATGCCTCAGGAACACACGGAACACACATGCATCCAAATCCACACATATGTACACACTTACACACAGTGTGCACACGTGTACATACACTCCCTACTCACTCATGCATTCATGTGCACAGAGAGTCTTGGGTTTTTTGTTTTTGTTTTGTTTGTTTTTTCAAGACAAGGTTTCTGTGTGTAGCCCTGGCTATCCTGGAACTCATTTAGTAGACCAGGTTGGCCTTGAACTCAGATCCATTTGCCTCTGCTTCTGAAGTGCTGGGACTAAAGGCAGGCGCCACCACGCCCCACTGAGTCTTGTGTGTATCCGAGGTCAGGACTCATGGGCCACAAAGCATCATAGGAGCTGGTAGTGCCTTCTTGAGGGGTGAAGGCCATTTGGAAAATTTGGGTCACCCCGGCAAGTGACTCATACCACACCAGCAAAGGTTCTACCCATCTGCACTTGAGAGAATGTGATATGAGAATACAATCTGAGGTCACGCACATAGGCAGTATCTCAGCTACAGGGTGGATTCCTAGGGCCAGGCTTGGGCCTAGCTTGCTGAGTGGCCATGTCCCAGGCTCCAGGCCCTGGCAAGCCTGGTGTACAGGGGTTAAATGCTGGACTTCCTCCCCACTGCTGTTCCCTTGGCTCAGGGTTTGGGGAGAGAGTCATGTCCTGAGCATTGGGCAGTGGAGGCTTAGCTTGTCTTGGCCCTGAGCACTGAGGCTCCCCTAGACTCTGCCCTTCAGCCCCTATAAGCAAGATGAAGGAGCGCTGAGTGGAGAAGGTAGGCAAGAGAGTGATCAGAGAGAAACAGACACCAAGACTCTGAGAGGGCTCAGCTGCTGATGGCAACTGGGTCAGATTTGCCCTGACGTCACGACAAACAATTACAATGTCAAGAAAGAATTATGTGCTGTCTCCTCTGGGCATCTCACGGCACTCCCAGCCAAACGTGTTCCAACTGAGTTGCCCCTAGTGAATGACTCTCTCCTCCCTCTGTACGCCCAGGCCCCAGACCTGGAACCACCTTTGTCCCCAGCCAGCCCCCATTCATTCTATCTGGTACTTGGTTCCAGCCCTCCCTTTCCTCCTCCCTTTGCTCTGGTTAGCCTGAGCCCAGCAGGCAGGGAACCTACCTGTACTCTTAGAAAGCTGAGACAGGAGAATCAGGAATTCACTGCCAATCTGGGCAACGGAACAAGTTCAAGGCCAGCCTGGGGAACTTAGCAAGGCTCTGTTTCATATGATAGTTAAAACGGGGTGGGGAGATAGCTCAGGCAGTCAAGTGCCAGCTGTGCAAGTCTGGATCCCCAGCATCATTGGAAAGCTGGGCAGAGTGGCACAAATCTGTAACCCTATTATTGGGTGGAGACAGAATCCTAGCTCACTGGCTAGCCAGACCAGTTAGTGAGCATGGGCTTCAGTGGGAGACCCTGTCTCAAAAAATGACGTGGGGAGCAAACTGAGGAAGATACTCCATGTTGACGACAGGCTTACACATTCACACATCTATCTGCTGTACACACACAGACTACACATGAAAAATTTAAAATTTGCAAAAGTAAAATTTTAAAGGGGCTGAGGATGTAGCTCAGTGGTAGAGTGCTTGCTCACACACACACAAGGTCTTAGATTTAACCCTCCGCATGTACCTTAGCTTAGCCACCTCTATGGAAAGTGAAGATTCCCTGCCACTTGTGTGGTGTCCCCTTCTAGGCTTGCTCCATCCATTGTGCTCTCTGCTCCACCAGTTAGCCTTGCTTCTGTGCCATCAACAGGCATCGAGTCCCTTCTCTGTCCCTGCAACGGTGCCTAGAACAGAGAGCATCGGCACACGGCAGAAGCTCAGTAAACTCCTGTTTGGCTGGGGTGCCGGAGCCTTCCTCCACTCACCGGCAGCTGCTTCTCCAGGCAGATGCTGAACGTCTTGGTGTGGTTGGGTTTCAGCTTCTTCAGGGGCACTCGAGTCTCGCCGATGAACTCATTGTGGCGGAATTTGTCCTCATCACACACGGAGATCCTGGGGGCGAGTGGCTTCCACAGTCAGTGGGAATTCATAAGTGGTAGGGTGTCCCCGGGTGGGGTGTAGGCACAGGGGCCCTCACCCACCTCAGGGTCTTTCGGATCATGTCCTCATCCGTGATCCCGTAATAAGTGAGGGTCTCGTTCCATGTGGGGTTCAGAGTGTTCCTCAGAGTTTTTGTTCTGAGCTTATTTGCCTTGGAAAAAAGAGAGAGAGGGATCTTATTGGTCCTGAATGAGTGTGGCCAAAAAGCTGGCCAGCCTGCTCCCTCCACCCGCAGAGACGTCGTCTGACCCAGTGGAGGATACCTGAGGCAGGAGGTGAAACCCACACTGTCAATTTGCTGACTTAAAAACAGCAAGCTTATTGGAGGCATGTGAGTGGCCCCTGCGGTCACAGAGGTCTCTGACAGCACAAGATAGCCAAGAGAGACAGGACCAGCACAGCGGGAACTCCGCTGGCTTCAGACACAGGGCAGGGGCTACCACTGGGGAAGTTGGAAAGGAAAGGGAATGACTGTCCCCAGCATGGACCAGCCATGCTAGCATCTTCTGGTCTAGTCAGTGCAGCCTGTCTGGCTGATGACCCGTGGAACAGGGAGGCGACGGTGTGTTTAAACGGCTAAGCTGTGGGAATTGGTTGAGGTAGCTACAGAAAGCTAACATGAGGAGCATCCCCCTCCCCCGTGACAACAGCAGGGTAGAGGTGATGACTACAGGGTGGTTCTGCATGAGGTAGGAAGTCACCATGTTGTCTCATTCCCATTAGGAAGTTGAAGTGTCCAGCTTAATAGGCATTAGCTTAACCAAAGATGCTCTCCACCTCCACATACACCATTGCAAAAGAGTTCCCTATCAAGACTGGCCGTGTCCCCAACAACAACTGGACCACGTTCCCGGATCACCTGATGCCCCCATCCCTCCCTTTACTCCGGCTGTTCGTTCTGCCTGGGATCCATGCTTTCCTAATGAAAGCCTTGTGGGTAGACTATAGCCTCTGCGTTTTCATCTGCTTGCTGGGCCACCCAGCAGGGGAGCAGGAATGGGGTTCTGTGGTCAAATAAACCAGGCTAATGCTACCCACTCAGTCCCCTTTATGAAGCCACAGAATCACCACACTGAAGGCTCTGACAGGTCCTTCCTGCCACCAAGAAACCTGTTTAACAGTATTTCCTTTTTAGGCAGGTGCTATGCATCCCTGGCTGGCCTGGAGTTCACTAGGTATGTCTAGCCGTCTGACCTTTAACTCACAGGCATCTGACTGCCTCTGCCTCCTGAGTGCTGCAATTAAAGGCGTGTGCCGTCACACCTGACCCCATTGAGTCCCTTTTTTTTTTCTATATAATATGCACCTCAGGCTAAAATGGCTTCATATGAAATGTAACCTAGACATTCTCGGGGCCCAAACAGCAGACAGGTAACGGACTCATGAGGTCCCAGGGAGGCCATGAGCGCCACGCCAGTGCCATGACTGGGGCGGAAGCCCTCACCTTGCTGGCTCCAGGCAGCAGGTGTAGTTTGACGTAGGGATCAGCCAGTCCATTGTGGTCCATCGGCTTCAGGCCCTGAGTAGAGACCAGAGAGGAGAGTTAACAGAAGGACACAAAGGGCCTGCTGACTGGGCCTCCTCCCTGACATCTCCAATCTCCCTGAGGATGGGAGGTCTTCAGAGGCCAGTGGGGGGTGAGCTTCCCCCCCCCATACTTTGGCCCCGACTCATTTCACTCTCTACCTTCTTGACAACCGAATCCAGAAGACACAGCTCACGCTAAATCTGGGGAGACCGGTCTCTCTGTCCACTTTCTGACACTACTCCTTGTTGGGACCTCCTCCTCTGACCCCGAGTATCCATGATTTGGCTCTGCACTCATCCTCACGTTCCTTGTGGCAGCTGGGAAGGCACTTGGTTCCAAGTCTGGACTGCCAGCTATTTCCGTCTGCGTTTGCTAGTTGGAAGTCACAGGCTGCCTGCCATGGAGGGTCCTTCCACAAGATGGCACCCCTTGCTAACTTTGATTCCAGTCGCCAGCCCAGGAATGTACAGCTCAGGGGAGGGGACCCACAAGGGCCTCAGCTAACCTTCTGGGAATTGTGTTTATGAAGGCCCACAGGAGCTAGGGAGGCAGCAGAGGTGTATGTACATGGCCCACATTCCAGATGGGTGGAGGAGGGGGATGGCTCGGCTTCGGGGCCAGGTGCCCCAGACCTTTCTCCCAGGTCTAGCTCATTGGGCCTGGAGGAGCTTCCAGGCAGGGCACCCACCTATCCCTTCTCTTCTGCTGTGGCCCCAGGCCCAGGTTTGGGAGCCAGAGCACAGCCCTCCGAGTTAGTGGACCAGGCACTGTGCAGTCTCAGCTTTATTCCAGGTAAAGAGTTACTCTTTCCCACAGTCTGAGTGGAACCGAGCAAGGAGGGATGCAGATGCAGGGCTGAGGGATGGGACTTCCATCCCATGCTCATGCCCTTAGAAGATATCAGAGAAGCAGCTGGGGCAAGAGTGGGGATTTCGGCCAGGCCCAGTGCTACTGCGGCCTGACCTGGAGGCAGTGTGTGTGCCTTGCTAAGGGTGACCGTTCACACCAGCTAGCTCTCCCCTGGTGGCTCCTCACCCCCAGGGAGTAATGAGCAGGTGTCCTGGGGGATCTGGTGGGGATAGCTGAGGGCTCCTGGTTTATTTCTCTAATTCCTGCATACGCGTTTGTCCTGTTTACAATGCTTTCATGCTTCCTCTTTTCTCTTGTAGATCTCTGAGCCAGGAGATTAACCAGGGATACTGCAGGTCCCACTTGTGAGGCCTGGGCACCCAGAAGGACTGGCTAGGGCAGGGGGCAGCTGCCATGCTAGGATGTCAATGATATCTGCTCTGTCCTTCGGATCCCCAGCCTGTGATGTGGCCCCTTGTTACGGCCGTACCCTTCTACCTGGCAAGTCCCTGGACACAGCAGAGGGCCACACACTGGGCTGGAGGCAAGGGCTGGTGGGCTCAGCCAGAGGCTGGGTGGCTGTTCCTACAGCATGGCAAGGTCTCCCCTAGGCACTGACTGAATCCAGGAGAGGGGATAGGAGGCTGAGTTCAGCCAGAGGTAGGAAAGGGGATCTACAGCAGATCCCATCAGCTTATTGTGTTTCCATGAGACCAAAGCAGATGCCACTGTCTCAGAGAGGGACAGGGGAGGGGCTGTGTGGGACAGTACTGCCAGCACCCAGGGGACAGGAAGGAAGGTAGACTGTCCTCAAACCAAGTTCCTGTTGTCCCTGCACTGCCCAGAGGTGCTGTTTGCTAGGCGTTTGGGACTGGAACCTTCTGGACAGTCAAAGCTGAGGCTCTCAGTGCTCAGCCTGAAGGAGGACAGACACCACTTGGTGAGTTGGCCTGGTACACAGGGACAGAAACTGCATGGTCCCTTGAGACCGTGGGGAGGGGCAGCTTGGGCCGGGCAACAAGAGGCAAGGGGTGACAGGCAGCTGTTTTGTGGGCAAGGAATTTCAGTTTGGCAAGCTGAGAAGGCTCTGAGAGGGGCAGTGGAGAAGCAACACAGCCATCTCGGCATTCCGCCGCTAAGTTTCACATGAGTGATATTTTATCACAATTAAGTAACACTGTGCCGGGCAGTGGTGGCGAACGCTGTTAATCCCAGCACTCGGGAGGCAGAGGCAGGTGGATCTCTGTGAGTTCCACCACAGCCAAAGCTACACAGAGAAACCCTGCCTTGGAAGAACCAGGGTATGGGGGAGTAACACTGGTCTTCCAGCACTGTAGCTCTTTGGGGTTTTGCTGGGCACTGCTCGGAGGTGAGTGCCCGAGGTCCACCTGTGGATAGATGCATTCACTGGGCACTACCCTGCAAGACGGGGGTTGACAAAATGCCAGGTTTTCAGTGCACTACTTCTACATGGCTCAGCAGCCACACAGGATGTGTGGTGAGTCCTGTTTATGGATAACAAACTGAGACACATTCTCACCTGGGGGTGAGGGTGGCCAAGTGCCCCGGTTAGTTGTATGTCAACCTGAGGCAAGCTAGAGTCATTGAGAAGAAAACACCTTCATTGAGAAAATGTCCCCACTAGATGGGTCTGTGGGAAGACTGTGGTGCATTTTCTTGGAGACCCATAGAGGTGCCACCCCTGGGCTGGTGGTCCTGGGCATGTATAAGAAAGCAGGCTGAGACTGGGCAGTGGTGGCACATGCCTTTCTTTAATCCCAGCACTCAGGAGGTGGATCTCTGAGTTCGAGGCTAGCCTGGTCTACAGAGCGAGTTCCAGGACAGGCACCAAAACTACACAGAGAAACCCTGTCTGGAACAAACAAACAAAAACCAAACAAACAAAAAAAGCAGGCTGAGCAAGCCAGTAAGCAGCACCCCTCCATAGCCTCTGCATCAGCTCCTACCTCCAGGTTCCTGCCCCGACTTTGCTGGATGATAAACTAAAAGCAGGAAGATGAAATAAACCCTTCCCAGGCTGCTTTTGGTCAGTTGTTTATCCCAGAGACAAAACTAACTGAGAAACCAAGTGAGAGTGAGTGCAGCCTGGGAATCCTTGTTCCGAGGACTCCCCCAAAGACTGAGCCTGGGCCCTGCTTCAGCTTACACTCTATGGGTCTCCTTTGGGGCCCCAGGATTTCCTAGGCTTGTCCCCTTTTTTGTAGACATTTACAGAGAAGAACAGGGCCACCATGGTTCAGATGCCTCTGGTCCTCACCTCTGTGCACACCAATACCCACGTAATCTGCGCACACAGGCACAGAGATACATACAGACACAGATAGACATACATACACATAGACACACACCTGGAGCAGGGAGAAAGCAGCAGGAACCCCGGATTCAGAGATGGGGAGGAAAATCTGGGCTTCACTGGAGTGGTCTGACAGCTAGCTGGTCCCCAAGCATGGACAAGCTCTGCTAAGGGGCGGGGGGGGCTCTGCCTGGCTCTGCAGCCTGCCTCCACCTTTCCAGGCTGGGGTCACCAGGAGCTCAGCTCTGTTCCCTATGCTATCACAGCCTAAAGGTGCCAGTGGGGTGGGCAGAGACACAGGGTGGAGTGACTGGGCCTTCAAGTACCCAACCTGGGCCCCAAGCCAGTGGAGATAGTTCTCAGGCTTGCCCATGGCCTCCCATAGGAGTGACCCAGGCTGGATAGCAGTATGGTGAGGGTTATCCCTCTAGGCAGGCACAGAGCCAAGAGCAGCCCCTCAGTGGTAGGGTGGGTCAGAAAGAAGCACAGAGAGATGCTGCAGGGCAGGGATGCTGGCTGAAGTCTAGTCCTGACAGCACTTGAAAGCTACTCCATGTGTGCTGGGCTGGCTCAGGCCCTTCCAAAGCTCTACTAGGGTCTCTACTGGCCACCTGGGCCCTTACCTTTCGGGAAAACATCAATTTTGGCACCTTCCTCCCAGAGGGAGCAGTGTGAAGGGAAGAATGTGGTTGAGAACATGGAACAGACACGGGTTCAAGGGCAGATCCGCAGAGGACCACAGGGGTAAGACCTGACCAGGCCACACTGGGTCTGCAGATGTCCACGCCTCCCCTCAGCAAGGCTCGCAGGGCCTCTGCCGCTCAGGTCCAGTGGCTACCACCCTGCCTGGGCCTAGCTTTCTACCATGGCCCTTGCCGTTTTCAGTACAGGAGCTGCTTGGGGGCTCAGGGAGCCTAGGGGCTGGAACTTGGGCATGGGGAGATGCAGAGACAGTAGCATCCAATCAACTCTCCCCTCCCACATACACTCTGCAAGATAGGCCCCCCTACCTTCTCCCTTCTTCCTGGCCTCCCGCACTCTCCACTCTGAAACGCCTTTCCCCACATGCTTTACCGGCAGAGTCAGTCTGGGAAGTGGGGAGCTGCACCCCCATACAGCGGGGACACCAGGAAGCCTAGACGGAAAGGACAGGCAGGACCCTGTCCCCGTCCTGAGGCTCCAACTGTGGCTGGTGGCTGGCGCAGGGCCTACCTTGGCCTTGCTGATGGTACAGTGCAGGGCGTTGTTCTCCTGGTCATAGAGCAGACTGAAGTCCAGCGTACCCAGGGCGGCTGTGGGTGAAGGAGATGCGGGTCACACACCAGCTGGATGGGAGGAGCAACACCCTCCCTTGGGTGGCTTCAGTAGCTGCATTATGATTACTTTACATGTGTTTATTTGTGCATGTGTGTGCACATACATGCACCAGCATGTGCATGTGGGGGCCAGGAGTCAGTTTTCTTTTTCCACCATGGAGCTGGGGTATGGAGCTTTAACTCGGGTCACCGGAGCTGAGTCATCTCGCTGGCCTGACAGTCACATTGTTTTCAAGATTAGATTTATTTGGTGGTGTCTGTTTTTGGTCCCAGCACTTGGGAGGCAAAGGAAGGTAGACCCCTTTGAGTTAGAGGCCAACTTGGTCTACAAAGTGAGTTCCGGGTTAGCCAGAGCTATAAAATGAGATCCTATCTTAAAAATTAGCATATAAATAAATGAATAAATAAAGTTTATTTGGAAGAAGAACCATAAGGCAAATATGTCCATCACAGTCCTCAGAAAATGTGCATGTTGGGGGCTGGAGCGATAGCTCAATGGTTAAGAGCACTGGCTGCACTTCCAGAGGTCCTGGGTTCTATTCCCAGCACCCACACAGTGGCTCACAACCATCTGCAATTCTAGTTCCAGGGGATCTGACTCTCTTTTCTGGCTTCTGTGGGCACCAGGCATTATAGTGGGGCACAGACATGCATGGAGACATAATAACCACACAAATAAAATAAATATAAGCGAATAACTAATTTAAAAAAGAGACCATGTGAACATGACTCTGGAGGAGCTGGCTTCCTGGCATGCTCACATAGTGCACAGGTGACAGTCTCTGTCCCCACGGACACCAGCTGTCTCCAGCTTTTGTCTTCAGACTGCTGTACAAACTAAAAGGCAACATCATTTTTGCTTCTAAATGGCTGGAATTAGTTAAAGCAAGCAAAATATGCTTACAGCAAGGCTTAGCGGAACCACACGGGATGGCACGGAAGCCATTTTAAATTACACGGACGACTTCTGTATGGAGATTAAGGAAGTGGACAGATCCACGGTGCTGAGGACCACTGGTGGTGGATTTAGGGTGGAGGCACAGGTTCAAACTGACCATCACTAGGCCAACCCACAAGGAGTGTGGCTCTGGGACAGATCACTGGCCTGTGCTGGGCCTTCAGCTCATCCACAGCACAGCAGAATCAAACATTTTAAGTTCTCCCAAAGACAGTAAAGGTCTGCATGTGTTAACAGCATTACCGTTCTTTCCAGGTAACAGGTGAAGGTGGAAGGGTGTGCCATTCACTAACTTTTGGGCTTAGTAGTAGTAGAGGTCCTGGGGTCAATTCCTAGCAAGAAAAATTAACCAATGAAGAATGTTATTGTATCCAGCTCAATGGCCGGTGTGGGACAACGGAGCAGCTACAATATGCCAGCCTCTTTATCTAGCTCTCCCTACCAAACACTCCACCCTGCCACTGTCCGATGAGGAGGCTCAGGGATTCTGGGTGGATCACCTAGGGCCCACGAATGGTAACCTGATCGCAACTAGGTGGCTCAGAAAGGGGGTCTCGAACCCCACTTTGTGCAGTCTGTCCTGTCCCCTGGTGGTACTATGGTGAACCAGATGACTTGGGTCCCCCCACACGAGCGATGGCACACAGTGGTATGAGAAGGCAGAGGACAGCTCTGAGAGGCTGTGGGGCCTGACCAGCCTGAGTGTCTGGCTGTTGACTGAGGCCCAGGTGACAAGTGACACTATAGCTCCCTGGTCTTCCTGGCCTCGGGAGGTCCTCAGTGGGCAGCGACAAGCCAGCTGGGTCCTCCTGCAGTTGCCTACAAGTCTCTCAAGAGCATCGGTAAGTCCCAAGAGCCAGGCAGAGAATGCAGCAATAATTGGGTTCAGCTGCCACCTTAGGAACAGTCACTTCTACAGCTGTGGCCTGCCATGTCCCGAGGGTTCCCAGCAAGAGAGCAAGAGTCTGATTGAGGGAAACCTTTGAAGTCCCCAGACAGCAAGATACACATGCTCAGATATCTCCAACCCCCCCGATTTGCTCCCAGCTGCTGGACAGGTCACAATACTGTCTGGGGAGCCAAGAGCTGTGAGAGCTTCAGAAGGGACCCTGGGCCTGTGTGAATGGGGCCCCCAGGAGGGGCTTCTTGGAGGAAGCGATGCTTTACCCGAGATAGTAGGAACCAACAGATAATAGCTGACCAGTATTCCGAGGGACCTGGAGGGGACATCATAACCATGGGCATCTGGCAGATGGGGTTGAAGGCTGAAGAGATGCTGGGATGAAGGGCGGGCTGGGCCTCTGCCCTCATCAAGGTTCTGCACTGAATCTTAGATGGATTCTAAGTGAACAGGCATCTGGACTGTGTCTGCCTTTAGTAACAAAGGCAGGCCACATCATGATAGCCTTTGTGTCTGGAGGGAAGTGGGTACACCAGGGGCTCTTCCCTTTGTTCTGAGAGACATGTGGAAGTGTGTCGGGTTCCCTACATCCCAACAGGGTGATCTTGTCGCTTTCTCCAGTGCAGTCGTGAGTGTGGAGGATGATACCTGCTGTTGCACTCTAAAGGTTCAAATCCTAGCTCTGCCTATCCTTGCTGTGTGACTGCAGACAGTTTCCTCATCCGCAACCTGGAGACAACTATAATCACCTCGTGGCACATGGGGCTTGTCAGGTTGTTACAGGAACAGCAGCCATACTCTGATGATGCTCTGAGTTTGCCCCTCTAAGGACTTTCTGGAAGGGTCTGCCCTAAACTGGATCACCTTCTCCCTGCCTTTGGGAACATGGTATAGAAAGCGGTCACTTACGCTCCTCTGCATAAGCCGAGTCATTGTATTGACTACAATGATTCTGCTGTGGGTCACAGTCACAGCCACATAGAGGGGTGTGAGGTGATTGCTCCACTGGGGGTCCTAGGTGGTACCTCACTTTCCTGCCTCTTCCCTTTACTCCTGCCTCTGGTAGCACAAACAGCTCTTTCTTTCATAAACCAGGTAATAACAGAATTGTGTTCAGACTAAGAGTTTCTAGGTTGGGAGTGAGCTGCAAGTACCTTTCCCTAGTGGAAAATGCATGCATGCATTAGTGAAGACCACACTGCAGCATCCTCTCTCCCTTCCAACAGGTGAGCAAGTGAAGATGTTGTAGGTGAGAATGCTACAGATAAGGATACCGTAACTGAGGATGCTGAGGGTAAGGATGCCGTGGAAAAGATTTTGTAAGTGAAGACACCAAGGGTGAAGATGTTGAGGGTGAGGAAGTTGCTGGTGAGTGTCTTGAGGGTGAGGATGCTGCAGATGAGAATACTGTGGATGAAGATGTTGCAGGAGAAGATGCCGAGGGTGAGGATGCTGCAAAGCACCATTGCCTTTACTGCAGCCACCCAGTAATATCATTCTGCAGAGCTGGTGGCTTCAGATGACAGTCAGTTTGCATGCTGTCCAGTTCAGGCTACCTGCTCCCTGATGACCTCACCCCGAGGACACTGCCTCAGGCACCTAGAGGGCCGGCAAGCAGCAGATGGTCAGTGCTCATGGTGGAGCCACTCAAATGGCTTGGCTCTCCAGTCACTTCCCAGCAGGAAGGATTTAGTGTGATGCCACATGTTACTGCACACACTCCGTGATGTCTGCCTGTGTCCCGACGCCAGAAGACAAGTCAGGGGCCTCGTGGGACACTAACACCTGTCACCACCACCAAAAAAAAAGAGCAGTGTGCCTAGTGTGCAGTCAAGGAAAGGACTGATGAACAGCTAGTGCCATTGAAGTCCTTGAAGAAATTCTACCTTGTCATTAGAGGCTCGGTCACCATTTGAGAAACTGCATGAGTGGAGGAGCTGTCTTAGGGAACACATGACCCAAAATTCACCCTTTTCACTTGTAGAAATGAGGCTCAGAGAGGGGAGGTGGCCCAGTGAGGGTGGCCCAGCAAGGCTGGCGATTGATTCTGTCTTAAAAGCCTAGTGGCTTCCTGAAAACTTTTTGTTTAACTGAAGTCCCAAAGATGCAGCTAGGGGGAAAAAATGGCTCAGCAGTAGAGCCCTTATCTCACACCAACAGGGCCCTGGGTTCTTGCCTCAGCAATGGGACAGGGACAGGGGCGGGGACAGGGACTCACTGCTAATCTGAAGGGCCTGAGCAGAGTGGCAGAGGAGGCCATAGCAGGGCTCGAAGGACAAGAGAGTGTGCCTTTCTGTGAGTCCCAGGATCCCGAGGGTCCTGCCCTCAGAGCCACTCAGATCACGTGCCTTGACGAAAGTTTACATCTTTGGAAAAATAATGAAGGTTGGTCACTAATGGGCCTCTGAGAGTTGTCACGGGCTTGCTGATAATTATAGCGCTTTAATGGGGCTAAATCAGAGAGAATCAAGCTCGGGCCCCTGTTGCTTCCTCCAAGGCTGAGTGTCCCCCAGCAGGGCCTGTGCAGACAGGCAGCTGGCCATGACCTTGGTCTGCACTTGAACTCACTTGACCCATTCACCCCTGGGAATCAGAAATCAGTCCTTTTTGTCTTGTATTTGGAAGAAAAATGTCAGCCTCTGAAGTAGCTGATGAGATGGCTCAGTGGGTAAAAGTCCTTGCTTTGCAAGCCTGATTGATGACCTGAGTTCAATCCCGGGGACCCACGTCCATGTAGAAAACCGGCTCCACAAAGTTGTCCTCTGACCTCTACACGTGTGCTGTGGCACACGTGCACCCCTTCACATCACACAAACACATCTATTAAAAATACAATAAATATGCTTTTTTTAATTGGCAGGAACTCATAGCAAGTTCTCAAGCCTGATTTGAAAGCACGTCACAGGTGAGGAAGCGGAGGCGCTGCACAAGGTAGGTAGGCACTGTGGGCGAGGGTGCCGCCAAAAGAGTGACAGATACAGCGTTACTCACAGAGCCCGCAGACAGAGCTCAGACTTCAGCCACCTCCGTTATCCCCTCACTTCTAGCAGCTCAACAATCCATCGCATCCAAGACAAGATCTGACCTCCCTGGTTTGGCATTCAAGCCTTCCTATGCGCTCACTTTGACCTTATCACTCTTCCTGTCCGTGTTTCTGACACATTGGTTCCTTTGTTGCTGCCCCCCACCCCCCACCCCCTTTCACTCTGCTAGCCTTCTTTCCCCTTCCACCCAGCTTCAGAGCCGAGGCCTCTGCGGATGTTTGCCTCCCTATCCTCCCTCCCTGCTGGTCCTCTTGCTGGGTTTCTGTGAGCAGTCTAAGACCATGTGTGTGGTCCAGCCCGTGCTTGGCTCTCCGCGGCCCCCGTACGGTGCCTGACACACAGTTGGCATTGCACTGTTGAATGGGAAAGAAAGTCTGGGCAGAATGTGACTGAGGTCCATAGAAGTTCTGGGTGAAGGAAGAAGCCACATAGATCAGTAACTGGAATCTGCCCATGCCCAGGAGAACCTTCCGGGCAGACCCAACAATGGTTCCCCACTTCACCCTTGCTCCAGACCTCTGTGGGCACCCGTCCTGACCTAGCTGAGTGAGTCATTTGGGAATACAGACATGTGATACAATTCTAGCCAATGAGACAAAAGGACAGGTCTCCTGAGAACTTCTTGGAGAGATTTTTCTGGATCCTAGACATGAGTAGAAAAAAAAATTTTTTTTAAAAATCAAATCTAGGACCTTATTGTTGTATGTGATACCTGGACCCACAGCAGCCACCTTGCATCATGAGGGTCCTGCTCAGCTGATGGAGAGTGAGAGCATGACTGGGACTGTATTTTACATCTGATGTTCCTCACCCACATGCCCTTGAGGAGAGGAAATCTGTCCCGATTTTCAGCTCAAGAGGGAAAGAGCTGGCTGAATGGCAGGACTGACAGAAGCCTCGTCCACCAGGGATGCTGGAGGGCTGCTCCAGTGTACCTTGGTATCTGCAGCAGGACCTTTGCTGTCCTGCTGGGCTGAGCTACTCTGAATTGATTTCATGGTACTTCCAACCCAAAGCCTCTTAGTCACTGCAGCTTTGGGGTCCGGGTTCCCTCTGCAGATGGGGAGCAAGTAGCTTGGGACATTCGGGAGCAGAAGCCTCAGGTGATGCTGAGACTCCTTCACTGGCCTTCTAAGCTTAGCAAGGAACGAAAGGTGTGTGTGTGTGTGTGTGTGTGTGTGTGTGTGTGTGTGTGTGTGTGTATTCATGTGCCCATGCTCGCACACGTTGAGGTGTCCAGCAAAGGAGGGGTTTTAAAGCGGAGAACATGGAGAAGCAAACAGGCTGTTTTTATCCTTTGCTTGGACAACAGAGCAACCGTCCTCATTTCTGCTTGTCCGAACAGATAATCCAATAATTAGAGCAGCAAATAGCATAACCCTGGCTAAAGCCATAATGAACCATCTGGCTTGAATCACTTAGGCTTATTCCAAGGGATCTGGTTGTCAGAGCTCAGAGGGTGCACAGCCTTGGAGACCAGGTACAGAGTGGTCTTGCTCAGTGTTTCCTCAACAGTGAGAGCCATGATATCATCTCACGCTCTTAGCCGGATGCGCTGCAAACCTCCTGGCTCAGCCTCAGACCCACTTCCCCAGCACTGCGACCTCCAGGCCTCTTCTCCACATTTGTTAGCGTGTCACAGTCATCTGGGTGTGGCCAGCCCCCAGTTTCAGCTGAGAAAGCTGTATCTGGGACCCAGCTCATGGGAGCCTGTCCCCAGCTAGGACACCTGTGGCTGAGCCCAGAGACTCAGCACGGCTCCTTTGCACCACTCCCAGCTGCTGAAACAGTATTGGGAAAACACTGTGGAGCTGGCTGACAGGAGATGGGGCTTCTGGTCTGTTTTATCCTTCCTGGTGGGTTTCAGGATAGCCAAAATGACTAGGTTTCTCTCCTCTTGGCCATATGTCATCCCCTGGGCCTCTATGGCACCTGGAGTGTGGCCTGCAGCTCCGGCACAAGCTTCATCCACCTGCTCACTCCCCTTGGATGCAGGCAGAAGGCTGGAAATGGGAACCGTTTTCTATCCTTTCTTCCCAGGATGGTTCTGGATCCCCCAGGGCGCTCAGACTGCGGTCCTAGTTAGAACCTCCCCAGAGGCCAGTCAGCCTGGATCCTGGCACAGGGTGCCAGGAACTGAGCAAGGGAGTAAATCCAGGGCACAGCTCTGCAGACTTTAATAAATTCTGCCTACCCAGTTGTCCCGCAGTCTGCAGGACAGCAGAGGATGAGGCCTGCTCCCCAGCCACTATGCTTAGGGGTAGGGCCTCTGGGAGAGGGTCCAGGCCTAGAATACACACAAAAGGCATTGTTCCCAGCCGGTTGATCCACCTCTGTTGATGGGCTCTGAAGTGAAATGAATCTGTTCCCAGGGTGGCACTGTGAACTCCTATCCTCAGCTTTGAGAGGCACATGTTATGCTGGGGAAAAGCCAGGCCCTAGCCCAGAGGCCCCGGGAAACACCCAGGCCAGGCACAAACCACCACAGAGGAGGGGCTGCTTTTGCCTTGGGGAAGCTGGTGAGGGACCCGCCCTCCCCACAGTCCCATAGCGCCCATGACTAGATTTTGAGGCTGGCTCTTCGGGTCTAAGTGAACCAGCTAGGTGTCACAGCTGGGCTGGGGCCCTTCCATGAAGCCACCCCCACCCCCATCCCCCAGTAAACCCAATGGACTCCTGCTGTGACCTCTTCCTTCCAAGGCTTCCGGGATGGTCCCTGGTGGGCCGGGCCAGGTACCCCTCAGGGACCACACAACACGCCAGGAGTGCTCCTGGCCTGGCTGGGGAGACCCTGGTGTCCGCTGTCTCCCTGGGGGTGAGTCCTGGAGGAAGGGGCGCGGCTGGGGACCCTCCTGCCCCCGGGGAAGCCGGCGTAACAGGTGTGCGAAGGTCTGCGGCCAGGGCCAGCGCGGCGGTGGGGTCCGGGGACGCGGGAAGAGGAACCGCCAAGGTTTTTCCAAAGGACAAGCAGCCCGCGGTCCTGCTCCTCGGCCCGCGCGCACCAGCAAAGCCGCTGCGCGGTGCGGGCCACAGGGCCCGCCCTAGCCGCCACAGGGTCCCCAGCTCGCCCGGTAGCCTCTCCCGGCGGCCCGCAGAGGGCTCTGGGGCCCGGAGCCACCGCGCGGCCCGCAGCAACTGGTGTCTTCCCGGGGCGCAGCTCCGCCCTTCCCGGGAACAAAAGCCGCCGCCCGCGCTGGAGCTCCTGGCGCGCGGGCCGAGAAGGGGTGCGGGGCGCGCTCAGGGGAGCGGAGGCCCGGAAACGGGGTGCTCCCAGAGGACGCCCCCAAACTTCCCAGCTCTCGAGTGCGGGTGTGCCGTGCGGCAGCGGCGCATGCCCTAAGGGGTCTCGGGCGCGGGGAAGGGGCGAGCGGCGGGCGACTGGGAAACTTACTGCAGTCGTCCGACTCATAGCCGTCGGCGTCCGGCTCCTCCTCGGGGGGCTTGGCGGGCGGCCTCGCGGGGCTGGGGCCGGGGCTCGGGCTGGCACCGTAAGCTCCGAAGAGCTGGTCCACATCCTCGTCGTCGTCGCGGCCGCCGTCGGAGGGGCTGCGGGGGCCGGCGCTGGCTGCAGGCGAGCGCGCGGGGGCGTCCGGGGGCGCGGGGGCACGGGGCGCGGCGGTGGGGGGCAGGCCCCGCGGGAAGCGGGGGAAGTAGTCGGAGATCTGTTTGATGGGCCGGATGGGCCCGGGGCACACGTCGATGGCCATATGCTCCTGGATGCTGATGGTCGCCTTCTCCCCGCGCCGCCGGAGGGTCATGCAGGCAACGCCGCCGCGCGCGGCCCGGCCCGGTCCGGTGTGACCCCGGCCCGGGGACAACTCAGCGGGTCCCACGGGGCGCGGCGGGGGCTGCGGGCATCGCCGGCGTGGCCCCCCGGACGGCCCTGACGCGGTTGCTGCCTGCTTGGCGGCGGCTGGTGCGAGTGAGTGTGGGGCCGGCAGCAGGGGGCGGGCCCAGCCCGCGTCACCCGGCAGCAACCAAGCGGTGAGTGTGCGGGCTGCGCGCGCGGGCGGGCGGGCTGGCGGGCGCCGAGAGAGCGAGGGAGCGAGCGAGCCAGGAGAGCAACCACTCACTCGCGCTCACACGGTGCACGCGCACACGCGCACACACACACACACACACACACGCACACGCGCGCACACACACACATACACACGCGCGGGAGACGCGCAGGGCCACTCGGAGCCTTCCCTCGCTTACACTCGCAAGCCGGGACCCGCGTGCCACTCATTCTCCTGTGTGCCAGCCCATGAGGGGCTGCATTCACTCTTGCAGGACATGGCGCAGGTGTGTGGGGCACTGCAAACACACACAAACGTGCGTAGAGACACTCAGTGGAAACGGTCACCCATTGGGGCTGCAGGCTACAGACACATGCAGTGGTGGCAGATGCCGTGGCACAGTGCACCTCCCCAGCAGGCACATACACCCAAGAAACACATGTTCTCAAGGATGCCCAGGACACAGTCTTCCGTGCTGTGCTCAACTAACAGAACCCGCAGCCATAGAAGCCATTTGGGCATGTGGACATGAACTCTTCAAATTCCCCTCCGGTGCAGAGAGGTGGGCAGGCCACAGGATTACTCTCCCAGGAAAACAGGAACAGGCTGTTTACATCCTAGCATGACATGTGCACCCTAGGCTGTCCCAGGTCACTGCTGGCACAGTCTGCTTACTTCCCTTCAGGTTGCTCACAACCTGTGACCTGGACCGGGCTCCTCATTCAGCCTCTGAGTGACTTGAAAGACCCACAAGAACAGGTTGGGTGAGGACTTGGATCAGCACTGGGAGTGGGAAGCAGGTAAGGGTAGAGACTGAGTCTGGGTGTAAACCCCACACTTGTGCCTCCCCTGGCCAGGCAACTAAACAAATCCCTGCCGCCTTTCTGGGAACAGCTGTGCTGGGAACAGGCTGCTGCTTGCACAGGTGCGTCTCCAGTGAGCCCTGGCGTGGCGTGGAAGGAATCCTGTTTACTCTGGTTTTCACTGACGTGTGGGAGAGGCTTATCATTTTTGGCTAGATCACGCTATTGCAGTGGTTCTCAACCTCTGGGTCACAACCCATCACATTGGACAGCAGATATTTACATTACAATTCATAACAGTAGCAAAATTACAGTTATGAAGAAGCAATGAAAATAATTGTATGTTTGGGGGGGTCACCACAACATGAAGAACTGTACTAAAGGGTCACAGCATTAGGAAGGTTGAGGACCACTGTTCTATTGAGTGTGAATGAGGGTGTCAACCTCCAGCCTTATGCAAAGTGAGGACTGGAGATAGGAGAGGAGAGGGCCTCCCCTATTGTTCTCAGTTGTATCATTCTGGTGCTCTCAGTTTCCTCATCTGTGAAATGGGACTAATTCTTTTCTCCTCCCTTTGAGAGACCAGACTCACTGGTAAGAAGTGATGGAGAATTACATGCTTTCTTCCCCCTTTTATCATTTTCCTGTT
This sequence comes from Onychomys torridus, assembly GCF_903995425.1. Taxonomy (NCBI): domain Eukaryota; kingdom Metazoa; phylum Chordata; class Mammalia; order Rodentia; family Cricetidae; genus Onychomys; species Onychomys torridus. The sequence goes on from NC_050450.1 coordinate 64,061,249, forward strand.
TTTCTTTGTGGTCCTGTGAATTGAACCTAGGGTCTCACACATGCTAGGCACACTCTACCACTGAGCTACACCCCCAGCCTTCGGGGGCTCTATTTTGAGAAACGGTTTCCATAAGTTGCTCAGTAGGCCTTTCTGTCCGAGGCTGGTCTTGAATTTGTACCTCTTTATAGTTCTTATTTCGAGACAACGTCTCACTAAGATGCTTGTGCTGGTCTTGGACTCACCTTAGCCCAGGCTTTACCTTCAACTTCGGGTCCTCTGCTGCAGCCTCTTGAGACTGGATTATAGCCTACTCCTCTGGGCCTGGCTGTTGTGCGTGAGGGACTATGTCCTACTTTGGAAACCATGTCCGACTCTGCCATGTGCCCCAGTCACCAGCTCACTGATTCTTTTGCTGTCCAGCATGGAGCCAGAGGTTCTTGTTCCCATTTTACAGCTAAGGAAATTGAGGTCCAGGCATAGAGAACAGCCCAGGGTGACAGCTGGTTGCTGAGAGCTGCAATTAAGACCTAACTGAGGGCTGGGTATGGTGGCAAAGATCTTTAATTTCAGCACTCAGCAAACAAAGGCAGGAGGATTGCCACATGTTTGAGGGCAGCCTAGTCTACACAGTGAGTTCTAGACCAGCAGGGCAATACAGCAAGACACCTTGTCAAACAATACAGCCCCCCCCCCTTTTTAAAAAAAATGTTTCTATTCTCCCTTCCCCTCCCTCTCCTTCCTCACCCCTGCAGAGCTGGAATGGCTCAGAGTGGAGCTGGCTGCACAGGTGAAGCCTTGCACTCCAGGATCCTCACGAGGCTTCTTGGGTGGGGACAGCCAGATGGAGTGGGGATGGGCGTGGGGGCATGGGGACCGAGTGTCAGGGATGACAGGGCAGTGAACTGGCCTGGTAGTCTGGGTGGTGGGAGAGCCTGCTCAGCCTTCTTGAGAGGCACCTGGTCTTAGCAGGGCTGTCATTCTTGAAGGACCAAAGGGGCTTAGTCCTTTACAGGGGCACACTGTGACTTTCCCTATGCAGAAGAGGCAAGAGGTGCCTGCCTCGTGAAATGGTTGTGTGCTCACAAGGGTACCAGGATACAGCTGCAGAACAGTCTCCACAGTTACTTCAGCGAGGAATAAGGAAGGGGAGCATCATCCCGCAGGCAGGGGAAGGGAGGCTTCAGGCGGGCAAGTGGGACTGGGCACTGGGTATACCCTGTGTGCTGGCTAAGTCAAAGTCTGACCTGTGGGCTTGTGGGGAGATTGGGATGGAGGAGGGGCTGATCAGTCCTCCTGTTTTTTTTTTTGTTTTTTTTTTTTTTTAAAGATTTATTTAATTATTATGTACACAGTTCTGACTGCATGTAAGTCTGCACACCAGAAGAGGGCACCAGATTTCATCACAGATGGTTATGAGCCACCATGTGGGTGCTAGGAATTGAACTCAGGACCTCTAGAAGAGCAGTCAGTGCTCTTAACCTCTGAGCCATCTCTCCAGCCCTTCCTTCTGGCTTCTTGATCTTTTGAGGAAGTGGCTTTCTAGGCAAGCAGGAGAGTAAGTAGCTCCCAGTTCTTGACCTAGTAGAAGCTAGCTCTTGGGAAAAGTCTAGAAAGGGGTCCTAGCTTACAAAGCATCAAGCCAGGGAAGCCTAAGATAACCACTGAAGAAAGGTAGTGTGGGGACTAGACTCTGACAGCAGGCAGAATGGAGGCCCATTCTGAGTCTGAATTTGAGCACCAGTGAGCTCTGCTGACATGGGATGGGACCCACCAAGGGGTAAGTGTTGAGGTGGTGTCCTCTGGAGAGAGGTCCAGTTTCTGGAAAGACCACGGCTTAGGCTGAGACAGACTTGTGTCCTGGTCTTCCTCCCCTGTGTCTGACTTTGTGTGAGTTGCTGCAGTCCCAGGATGAAAGGGAATCTGGACAGAGGATGCCTAGCACACTATCTGCCTGGTAGTAGGCTCTCTTGATGTGTCTTCCCGGTGCAGACTTCCTCCTAATGCCATGTGCCTCAGTTTCTCTATTGGGTTAATGCAGTTAGCTGCTCTGTCTGTTGCCAGGACCAGGTGAGGACACAGACAGGAAACCTGTTGAGAAATGAATGTTCTTGCCAGTACAGAGTACCAGCTGGCAGGGGGTGGGGATCTCTAAGCAGCTGGATAGATCTAAGCCTAATCAATCATGTTGCTGGGGTGGGCAGCTCCACGGCAGAACTGTCTCCCCCCCCCCCCCCCCCCCCCGCCCCCTGCAAGCTTCAATGAGTACAGTCTGCTCCCCTCACAGACTCTCTCCAAGGTCCTCTACAAATAAAATAGACAAATAGACTCCACGAAGGATGTCTGGGCTGTCCCACCTTGATGTCTATGAATAATGCAGATTCCAGGGTCCCGCCTCACCCTCACTGACCCAGAATAGGTGTGTGCAGTGCCAGATGTGTCTAAACAGGCACCTTGAGATGATTTTTGTGCACAGCAAAGGCTGTGAATTGCTGGGTTAGGAGGTGCTAATGGTTTGATACTGTGATGCTCACACTGCAGGTGGCCCCTCCCCCACAGTTCACACGTGTCACACATACCATTGACAGCACCTCGTATTTAGCAGTTCTCATCTGAGGAAGTAAGTGCTTGATAGGAGTTATGGGATGTGGTATCTGGAGGGGCATTTCTAGAAGAATTTGGCAAAGTCAGAGTAAGGAGTTTGATTTGACCTCCTTGGTCCAGAATGAACAGTGAATGCCTTTCCCTTTCGTAGGTGACATACATTTCTTTGTCTCTCCCTCACCCCCCCCTTTTTTTTTTGAGACAGGGTCTCATGTAGCCCAGGAGAACCTGGAACTCACTATGTAGTTGAGGCTGGCTTTGGACTTCTGATCCTTTCCCTCTCTAGTGCTGGGATTACAGGTGACATGCCTTTTGTTTTTGTTTTTCGAGACAGGGTTTCACTGTGTAGCCCTGGCTGCCCTGGAACTTGCTCTGTAGACCAGGCTAGCCTTGTACTCCCAGAGATCCTCCTGCCTCTGCCTCCCAAATGCTGAGATTAAAGATGTGAGCCATCACCGTCCAGCCAGGTGACATGCATTTTTGTGGACATGGCCTCTACTCAGCAGTTGGCTGGATGTCCCTGGTTGGTGTCCCTAGCGAGTATACTTGTATCTGGAGAAAAGGTCATTGCTGGTTCCGGGCTCCCCCGTCCCGCCCTCCCCCCAGCTTGTTCTTCCTTCTTTGATTGAAGGAACCCTTGCCAGGCTGTGCTGATGGACTTCATTGTATTAATGGGGATTTTTAACCCAAAGGAGAGACTGGCGAAGCAACTCTAGACACTGTTGCTGGTTGGCAGAGAGGTGCCTTCCAGGGGTTCTTGTCTGTCCATTTATTCATGATTCCACATTTCAACCAATGTTTACCTAGCGCCTCCTCTGCAACAGTCCTGTGCTGCAGGGGGCTGGCTATGAAAGGAAGCCCCCGTTTTTTCTTTAGATTCTGGAGGAGGGAGGGTAAATCAGGAAGACTGGGAGCCAGGCACTCTCGGGGGCATCTGCCTCCTTTGTACCTTCTTGCACACACACTGTGGCCTGAGTGCTGGCCCCAGCCAGTCAGCTTCAGCGTTTGCCGTTAGCTGGTGTCTGCTGCAGGGCAAATGATGTACTAAGTGACGTTAAAATGTGGCTTTCTGATAATTTATCATGTACATTCTCATAAACACATCACCCTCGTCACAGTACATTTCCGAGTGCAAGGGCTAGCAGAGGGGACGAGTTAGCACTTACCTAATGAGGTTTTGCAGATGTCAAATGCTCGGAGCTTTGGTAATGGGCTAAATGGCCCAAGGAGGGGTCTTGTCTTCCCTTTCCCCTGCGACACCCATAGAGTATGTGTCATGGAGCCCCTCACCTCACTTGTTCCCCAGAACTGGAGGCCTGGGGAGATGGAGGGCCTGGCTCCATGTTCCATAAGGCAGACCTGGCACTCACAGCCAGATTTCCTGATATTTGGCCCCCACACATTGGAGATGGAGAAGGACTAGGCCTCTCCCTCTATCCCAGCCAGGGCTGGACTCTGCCCCTCTGTGCTGGTCAGGATCTAGTCTGCCAGCCTGGACAGAGGCAGGTTCACCTGCCAGGAGAGACAGCCCGAAGTCAGACCATCTCTACAGGAGACCAGATGTCATATAAGGCACAGTGTTATGTCCTTAGGAACCCCCAGAAATGACCCATGGGGCTTAGGAAGGTGTGGCCTCAGGCTTAGGTTGGGACAGCACATCACTTCCAGGTGAGAGGTTTCTAGAGTTCAAAGCTTTGGTTCAAGGCGTCTTCAGCATGGGATTGAACATCGCAGTGTTGTAAGTGGGCTAGAACGGCAGGCGCAAGGGCCTGAGGGCGTGACTCTTTGATAGGGTGCTTGCCTAGAATGTGTGAGGCATTGGGTTTGATTCTCCAGCACCCGGTGGGGGACGGGGAAGAAGAAACACAAACTAATAATTTTGAAACCCAAGGCAAATGGCTTTGGATTAATGATGCAATTCAAAAATATTAACAATGCAAGCAGTAACTTTCAATTATAGTTTGCTTCACTTCTTAAATTTAGAAGATGTTTTCTCATACAAAAATGCCTGGAATATAAAGTAAAGAATGTCTGCACCCATCAGCCACCTTTAAAGTAAACCATTCCAGTTCCCTGGAACACTAAACACAGGAGCCTCGTGTGGTGGTACATCTCTATTGTCTCAGGTACCCTGGAGGCTGAGACTGGAGAATTGCTTTAGTCCAGGAGTTCAAGGCCAGCCTGGGAAACACAGAAAGACTCTGTCTTTTTTTTTCCCCTTGAGATAAGGTTTCTCTGTGTAGCCTTTAGCGTTGGCTGTCCTGGAACTCACTCTGGAGCCCAGACTGGCCTTGATCTCAGAGATCTGCCTGCCTCTGCTTCCTGAGTGCTGGGATTAAAGGCATGTGCCACCACCACCCTCAGAAAGACCCTGTCTTCAACAACTGCAACTGTCCTGGGTGTGGTGGTGGCTCATGCTAGTAATCCCAGAACTAGGGATGTGGGGCAGGAGGATCCAGAAGTCCAAAGCCATCTTTGGCTACATGTCCAGTTGGAGGCCAGCCTGGGCTACATGAGAACCTGTCTCAAAACAAAACAAAACAAAACCAACAACAAAACGTTAAGAATAGAGAGAATGGGGAGTTATTGTTGACTGGTTCAGAGCTTGAATGGGATGAAGAAAAGTGTCAGGAGTAACAAGGGCAGTGGCATAACCCTTTGAACTTGGTTAATGCTACTGAAACACATACTTAGGTTAAAATGGAAGGTGGTGGTGGCTGGGAGCCCAGGGCCAGAGGGTGACCCACAGCAACCCACTGTAGTGACTAAATGATCAACATTCTTGTCTATATTTTCATACTTTAAAAAAAAAATTACAAATGTGGCTGGGTGGTGGTGGCACATGCCCTTAATCCCAGCACTTGGGAGGCAGAGGCAGATGGATCTCTGTGAGTTTGAGGCCAGCCTGGTCTACAAAGTGAGTTCCAGGACAGTCAGGGCTACACAGAGAACCCTGTCTCAAAAAAAAAAAAAAAAAAATTATTTCATGTAGACAGGTGCTCTGCCCGCATGTGTGTATTCACCTGGTATCTGTGGAGGGCCTTGGATCCCCTAAAATGGGAGTTACAAATAACTATAAGCCATCAGGCCAGTGCTCTTTTTTTTGTTGTTTGTTTGTTTTTTGTTCTTTGTTTTTGTTTTAATTGGTGTTTTTCCTGCATGAGGATGTTGGGTACCCTGGAACTGGAGTTACAGACAGCTGTGAGCTGCCGTGTAGGTACTTAAAATTGAACCTGGGTCCTCAGGACTGTTGCACAGAGAAACCCTGTCTCAAAAAAAAAAAATTACAAAGGTATTTGAAATCTGGGTATACTAGTTCTCCTCCATCACATTGCTTTCTTCCAAGGCAAGGACTGTCTCAAATTTGATTCTATCCCTCCACACAATTATTTTGTATATTTGTTATGTAAATAAATAATATCTGGTATTATTTGTATGGTTCAAAACTTCATATAAGTGCTATCATACTGTACATGTCCTCATTCAACAATTTTGGTGTGTGCATATATGTGTGTGCATGTATGTATGTGTGTGCATGTATGTATGTATGTGCATGTATGTATGTGTGTGCATGTATGTATGTGGGTGTGCATGTGAAGGCAAGAGATGAACCTTAGGTGCTATTCTGCAGGAATCATCCACCTTGTTTTCTTTGAGACAGGTTCTCTCCCTGGGACCTAAGGCTTGCCAATTAGGCTAGGCTGGTTGGCCGGTGAGCCCCAGGGACCTGCCTGTCTCTACCTCTCCATCACCAGCATTATAACTGCCTAGCACTACACCCAGCTTTTTATGTGGATGCTGGATCAAATTCAAATTGTTTTGTGCTGACTGAGTTATCTTCTCGGCTCATTTTTTTTTTTTTTTTTTTTTTTGGAAAAGTTTTATATATCTCAGGCTGGCTCTGCTGGCTGTTTTTGTCAACTTGACATAAACCTAGACATATTTGGGAAGAGGGAATCTCAGCTGAGAAACTGTCTTCATCAGATTGCTTTATAGGCAAGTCAGTGGGGACATTGTCGTGATTGATGATTGGATGTGGAAGGGCCCAGCCCCGGTGGGTGATGCTATTCCTAGGCAGGTGGTCCTTCCTGGGTTGTATAAGAAAGCAGACTGAGCAAGCCATGAGGAGCAAGCCAGTGAGCAGCACCCCTCCACGGCTTCTGCCTCAGCGCCTGTGAGTTGTTGCCTTGGCTCCCCTCAGGGATGGGCAGTGATTGGGACATGTAAGCCAGAAGCAGTCTTTTCTCCTCAAGTCGATTTTGGTCATGGTGTTTACCACAGAGCAGAGAGCAGCCAGGATGCTTGCTAGAACTTGCTGATCCTCCTGCCTCAGCCTCTGAGTGCTGGCATTACAGGTACATTGCACAGTTTGAAGAGTAATCTACAATAGCCATATTTTTGTTTTTGAATGAGTGAGTCACTAAGTATATAGCAAGCCAAGGTAAAAGACTAAATAATGAATAGTATGTAGCTAGGAAAACATTTCATTGAGTACTCAAAACATTCAGCAGAGACCAACTGAGGATGGCCCATTAAGGCCATCTGGAGTTCCTCCCAAAACCCCCGGCAGGGCAGAATGACTCCTCAGGTGAGGTATCCAAGTAAAATATCAGTTTCAGTGGACAGAGATGACATCATCACATCTGGTCCACATGGCATCCAGCAGAAACCAGCTTGGGAAGCTGAGGCAGTCAGCTGAACTTTGTGGCTGAGTTTCCAGCTGCTCTTCCCCGTGAGCACATAACCAGTAGAACATAGTTGGAAATGGCTTTGGGTATCTTCAAGGAGGACACAGCGTGTTTACACCTGTCCTCTCTCTCCCTGTCACAGAGTCAGGGTTTCAGGAATTGAACTCAGGTCATCAAGCTTGCTTGGCAAACACTTCTACCCACTGAGCCATCTTGCCAGCTCAGGCTCGTGCATCTTTAGCATGATGATATATTGCCAAACTGCTCTCCAAATTGGTTACCATCACTTCCATCCCGCCAGCAATTCACTTCCTACTACTTTCTTCAGGTCCTCCTATACACCTGCAGCATCCTAGATCTTAGCTGGTTGAGAGCTGCTGACGGGTCTCACGTGTGCTTGATTTGTCTTTCTAACTAGTGTTAGTTCATTCCTGCTGCCGCTGATGGTGGGTGTGTGGTATCAGTAGATGAATGTGGCAAGTTAAAGTCAGCATGGGACTAAAACAGTACGGTTCACCTGTGTGGATGGAACATGTAGCCTTTAAAAGGAGGAAGCAAGGCTGATGACCTGACTTCTATCCCCAGACCCCACATGGTGGAAGGAGAGAACTGACTTACATAGGCTAGCCTCTGAACGCCACATACATGCTGCCATTCAAGTGGGTCCCTTCAACAAGTAAGTAAAAAAAGAAATAGAAGAAAGCATTTTTAAGAGAGTTCAGTAGGTCTGATGTGGAAGCTGCATTGATATCTTGATGCACTAAAGTTCCTTTTCTTGCTTAGATTTAAAAATTTTTAAATTTACTATTTTAAAAAATTTAGCTGGGCAGTGGTGGCGCACGCCTTTAATCCCAGCACTCAGAAGGCAGAGGCAAGTGGATCTCTGTGAGTTCAAGGGCAGCTTGGTCTACAGAGCTAGTTCCAGGACAAAGGCTTACACAAACAATCTTAAAAAAACAAAAATAGGGCTGGAGAGATGGCTCAGAGGTTAAGAGCACCGAGTGCTCTTTCAGAGGCCGTGAGTTCAATTCCCAACAACCACATGGTGGCTCACAACCATCTGTAATGAGATCTGGTACCCTCTTCTGTATACATAATAAATACGTTTTTTTAAGAAAACTTAAAAATAGTAACAACAAAAATTAACATTTTAATTTAGTGGCGCATGCACTATTTTGTTGTTGTTGTTGTTGTTGTTTTGTTTTTTGAGACAGAGTTTCTCTGTGTAGCTTTGCGCATTTTCTGGAACTCGATTTGGAGACCAGGCTGGCCTCGAACTCACAGAGATCCGCCTGGCTCTGCCTCCCAAGTGCTGGGATTAAAGGCGTGCACCACCAACGCCCGGCAAAGACCAAAGACGACCTCCTTCTCCTCTCCTCCTCCTTCTTTTTTTAAGATGTATTATGTATACAGTGTTATGTCTGCATCCCAGAAGAGGGCACCAGATCTCAATACAGATGGTTGTGAGCCACCATGTGGTTGCTGGGAATTGAACTCAGGACCTCTGGAAGAACAGTCAGTGCTCTTAACCACTGAACCATCTCTCCAGCCCTCTTTTCTTTTTTTTTTTTCAAGGCAGGGTCTCTCTGTGTAGCTTTACAGCCTGTCTTGGATTTCACTCTGTAGACCAGGCTGGCCTTGAACTCACAGACATCCGCCTGCTTCTGCCTCCTGAATGCTGGGATTCAAGGCGTGCGCCACCACCGCCCAGCACATGCATTATCTTATTAACAAAAATAAACAAATCCAAAGAGAGCCAGGAATAGTTTTCCAAGAGTTGTTTGATGAATGCAAGCTTCTGGAAAGTTCTAGAAGTGGACAGTGCTGATGGTCGGACAGCACTGGGACACTGAGCTGCTCCCGTAAAAATGGCTGCCATAAGCCACGCAGCTCTTTTGGGTTGGTCAATTTTCAGAAAAGTCTTGTTCTTCTTCCTCTCTCGGCTACTGGCCAAAGCGTGAGCATGCTTTCCCTGGCACTTCGGGCCTTCCCCTCTTCCTTAGGAGCTACCCCCACTTCTGCCTCACGTCGCTCCCTCATCTCCACGCCTAGCTCAAAAGGCTTGCCTGCCTGCTTTCTTTCAAATTCTTTTTTGTTGTTGTTGTTGTTTTTTGTTTTGTTTTTCGAGACAGGGTTTCTCTGTGTAGTTCTGGAGCCTGTCCTGGACTAGCTCTGTAGACCAGGCTGGCCTCGAACTCACAGAGATCCGCCTGCCTCTGCCTCCCAAGTGCTGGGATTAAAGGCGTGCGCCACTACCGCCTGACTTCTTTCAAATTCTTAACTCAAGCTTCAGGGGTTCTGATGCCTTTTTCCAGCCCCTTGGGCTCCTGCATACATGTGGTACACAGGCTCATGTGGGCAAACGTAATACACATAAACCAACAGACAGACAGACAGACAAATAAAATTGTCCTTAAGCTAAAAAGTAGTTACAAGGGTATATTCTGTATTATACCATTTATTTACCTATGGCCGGGTCTTGCTATGAAGCTTGGGCTGACCTCAAATCTGAAATTCCCCTGCCTCACTTAGTTTCCTAAATGCTGGGTTTGCAGGTGTAAGCTACAGATTATGTTATACCTGTTTTAAAACATACGCACACGTACAGGCACACACACACACACACACACACACACACACACACACACACACACACCAACCCAATAAAAAACAAACAAACATATACATGATATTTTAACATGGCAGTCCCTTGATCTGTGGTCTTTGAGACAGGGTGTCTCACTGGCAGCTAGGATGGAGGTCAGGGACCAGGATGCCGGCCACACTGTGTTTCTCAGAGTCCTCCCATAGAGTAGCGATTCCAGCTCTCCACCTAGGTTCCTAGGGGCTGTTCATGGCAAGGCTGGGATCCCATGATGCTCTCAGGCCTGCGCTCCCTTCAGGTCCTGCTCCTCTGTATACAGATCCGAGAGGAACCGGGCCCACCATCTTTCCCTTTCATCCAACCCAGCCTATACCATCCTCAGTAGTGCTATCCCCCACTTCCCTTGGGGGTTTCATTCTGATGCTGCACCCCAGCTGCCACTGATGTCCCCGACGGTCCCCTAGGCACCACCTGGATTCTTTGGATGGCCAGCATGCAGCTGCAGACCTAGGTCTCATGATCCTTCATTTCAGCCTCTTCTCTGACTGCCCCATTAGTGGCCACCGGGCCCTTGAGCAGCACCGCTTCTGGCTCTGTCTGGCTCAGGGCTTGAAGTCCACCCCAGTGAGGCCACAGGGGGGTCTTTTGGGGGTTGTTTCCTTGGCACCCTGGTTCTAGTAGTCACTTCTGACAGAACCAGAGAACACTTAGTTCTTAGAAAGAATCTACTTCTCTCTATTTTTTCCTAACCCCCATCTCATGCCTGGCTAAGTCCATGAACTGAAGCCCAGGCCTGGCTCAGGGCCTTTGTACCATCAAATTCCCCACCCTTGGGACATCCTCCCGTCAAGGTGGCCTATTCTCATTTTGTCTTAGCTCAAGGCCAGCTCCTCCAGATGCCAGAGACAGCCATAGGAAGCTGCTACATCCCCTCCTGTTTATTGCTCAGTGTCTGCAGGCTCCTCAGGGACAGGGCCCTGGCGCTGGCTGTCTCCCAGTTTATGGGCACTCCACTCACAGTGATAGGAGGCAGCTGGTCCAGGCTACAGGATTACAGGCAGGGCATTTGGGAGGTGGGCCTGCAGAGGCCCACTAGCCTTGGGCTAGCCCTTCCTCTCTGTTTGTACCAGCTCGCTCCCACTCCAGCGGATGGCCTTGGAGACAGCAGCATTCAGAGGAAGGAGGAGGCAGAGTGGAGGGTCATCCGTCAGGCGAGACGTGGAGAGCCTGGGAAATCAGGGAGGCTGTCTGAGGCCCTGCTGCAGCATCTGCCTGGTACTCCCCATCATCTGGGAGCCTGGTGGGCGGGCTGTCCCTGGGCACTGGAGAGAGCCAGGGTAGCCCCAGGACCACAGTGGTGGAGGAGGGAGGGCCTAACCAGGGCTCCTTGCCAATTACCTTCCCTTTTCAACAGACATTTACTTCACAATAAACATTTAAAAACACATAAATCTCCCAAAGGTGTCGGATTCCATCTGGAACCTTCATCCCCTCTCAGAAGGCAATTATTTTGTTTGATGTATTTTGAATTTTGATATTTGAGAGTACATAGACTAACATAATAAACTCGAAAACCTACCCACCAAAATCAGTATTTTCATCTTTTTTAGAGAGATTTTTTTAAACATAAAAAATGGTAACTGCGGAGCTGAGGGTCTAGCTCGATGGCAATGTGTGCTAGCATATGAAAGGCCCCGGATTCCATCCCTGGCTGAAGCTAACATTTTGAGGCTGTATAGCATTCAGAATCATGTAAAGTTCAGATGTGTAGAAGAGCATGGTACACGTCAGTGTCATGACCTTCCCAGGCATGAGATAAGACCCCGGGTTCCTCCTTCAAATGGTCCCTTACATTACACTCTGATCTATGTGATGCCTCTGCCTAGCACCCCTGGTCTTTGTTTAAAGTTAGATTATTTTTTATTTATTTATTTATTTGTTTGGTTGGTTGGTTGGTTTTTCGAGGCAGGGTTTCTCTGTGTAGCTTTGCGCCTTTCCTGGAACTCACTTGGTAGCCCAGGCTGGCCTCAAACTCACAGAGATCCGTCTGGCTCTGCCTCCCGAGTGCTGGGATTAAAGGTGTGAGCCACCACTGCCAGGCTTTATTTTATTTTTAACTATGTGTATGTGCGTGGATATGTGCAGAGGGTGTAGGTGCCCTTGGAGGTCAGGGAGGCATTGGATCTCCTGGAGCTGCAGTGAGTGACAGACAGTTGTGATGTGGGTGCTGGGAACCAAACTCAGGTCCTCTACAAGAGCAATACATACTCTTAATGGCTGAGTCATTCCTCCAGCCCTTCTCCTGCCCATTTAAAAATATAAATACAGGGAGATGGAGAGGAACAGCTGTTGTTCTCCCAGAGGCCCCATGTTCAGTTTGGGTGACTCCCAGTTACCTGTAACTCCAGCTTCAGGGAATCTGATGCCCTCTTCTGGCCTGTATAGGCACCCACCCAAACAATTGTATAGATACACACACATACACACACAGAGGTGGGGGGCAGAGAATTAAAAAGTTGAAGTGAATGTTTGGTTTAAAATAAATAAATATGCAGGGCGGTGGTGGCACATGCCTTTAATTCCAGTACTTGGGAGGCAGAGGCTGGCAGATCTTTGTGAGTCTGAGGCCAGCCTGGTTTACAGAGTGAGTTCTAGGACAGCCAGGGCTGTTAGTCAGAGAAACCCTGTCTCAAAAAACCAAAGTTAAATAAATAAATACAATAGAATATCACAGATATAAACTTCCCTTCTTGTGTTCCAGCTTTACCCCAGGAGGCAGACCCAATAATGGAACTCACATAGACCATGCCAGGCGGACGTGCGTATTTTTAACACATAAATTTGTTTTGCATAGTTTAGAACTTTGCGTAAATGACAGCAATCCTGTACCTATTACCCTGCACATTGTGTTTTCTCCTGGGTCTAAGTGGTCTTTTAAAAGCTGCCCTACTGAGGTATAATTTATGCACCGTAAACCAAGTATACAACTGGACGATTTTGGGTAAATGTACAGAGCTGTGCGCCCGTCAGCACAATCCAGTTTTAGAACATCTCTCTTTCTCCTAAGGCAGCCAGATGCATTGCATTTTCTCCCTTTTGCTTCAAGTGCTTTGGGACAGATCTTGATCCCTTTCTCTCAGGAAGCCCCTGGTCGGTGCCAACCCATTCTCTGGGGGACATTATGCTACCTCAGTTACTCCTTACGACAACCTGGAAAAAGTGCGTTTTGGAGACAGTGACAGGAGACACAGAGGAGGATGAGAAACTGCCCAAGGTCACCCTCCCAGAGACTGACAGGCAGGCTGAGCCTGGAGGGTGGCCCGGCAAAAGCTGTGATCCCACACAGACGATAAACAGGCGTAAATAGCTGAGTGACCTGCTCAGGACCCCAGGGACAGGCAGTGGCAGAGCTGGGACTTGCACCAAGTCTGTGTGATTCACAAATGTGGCTGACCCCTGGCTAGTCTCCTTTACTTCTCTTTTTCTTTTCAATTTTTTCTCTCTCCTTTCTCCGCCTCTGTTTGGCTTGGTACTTGCTATGCAGCTCAGGCTGGTTTTGAACTCACAGTAATCCTCCTGCCTCAGCTTCCCAAGTGCCAGAATTATAGGTGTGTGCCACTCTGCTTGGCCCTTTTATTTCATTCTTTGAGACATATCGTCATAACCCAGTTGGCTTGGAATTATGTATATGGCCTAGGCTGGCTTTGAACTTTGATCCCTCTTGGCTCAGCCTCACAAATATGCCACCATACTTGCCTTTTTCTTCCTGACAGAAAAGGAAACACACAAAGTGTGATCAGATAGATGGGTATCGGGATGGGGAGAGACCCATCAGGACAGATTCTTACACTCACTGAAACATCTGCAAATACACTTATCCATGTGAATATGTGTAAACACACATGCCTGTACACAGCATAGGCACGTATGTAATATAGGTACACATAGTCATATAAATGCACATCCACACAGGTGTGCCCACACAGGCACAGGCATGTACTCAGCTATACCACACATTGTTTTATAAATACTTAACTAGTCAGAGTTGGTGTTGAGAGGTCCTTTGTTCTGTAGACTGGTGTGTGTGCACATGTATGCATTCACAGTGCATATGTACATGCTTACACATGTGTGTTCTTCAGTGTATGGATATGTGTATGTGTGAACTGGTGTCAAGTAGGTGATGGGGTCCCCTGGTGGAGCTCTGACAGAGTCTCTCCATGAAAGGGTGACTTCTAGCTGTTGGGCTGGGCCTTAGGGTCCCCTCTTCTGCTCAGGTACATGCTTTGGGCCTTCAGAAACAGAGCTTAGCATGATTTCAGGGATTGGCTGGTTCCATACTGTCAGAAATGGGACCGAGCCTCTCTCCCCACTGGCCTGCATGCTTCCGTCCAAAGATCTTCCTATCAGTGGACTCTTCACCTCCACAGAGCTGCAGAAGGCTGTAGGGCCTCCCTAAAACACCACCTCAGGCATGGAGTGAGCACATGCAATCTGCTCTAGAGTCCAGGAGGTGGGTATACTGACTACTGCCACTGCCAGGATGGGGAAACTGAGGCACAGAGGCATCTGCAGAGTTCTGTTCCAGCAAGAATATGTTCAAAGCCAGGGACAGGGACCTTGTATGGACAGGGACCTTGCCCAGACTGTACAATGGGTTATTCTCACCTGGAACCCAGGAATTCTGGCATCTAGTTCCTAAGGCGTGGTCCTGCCCTGGGGGAGCTGGGCCAAGCTGACAAGCCTTTGATGAAGTGTGTTCTCACCAGACACGGACCCAGGAGGAGCGGAAGAAATGGAGTAGAGTAGAGACTAAGACAGCTGTTTTCTTAAATTGATCCTTTTCTCCTGGAATGAGGTTGATTTTATATATGGTTATGGTTTTATATTTTTCCTCCTTTTTTTTTTTTTTTTTTTTTTTTTACAAGGTCTCGCTCTGAAGCCCAGGCTGGCTTTGGACTGCCTGACTTCTCAAATGCTGAGATTACAAGTCTGAACCCCCGACACCTGGTAGTGGCTACTTTTATATTCTTGGTTGGCAAGTTAATTTTTTTAATTAACTAATTAATTAACTTGTTTACTTATTTATTATGTGTGTGTGTTTGTGAGCATGTGGAAGTTAGAGGACAACTTTTAGGACTCTATTCTCTTCCTCAGCCCTGTGGGTTCTGTGTTCTGGCGGTCAAATTCAGGTTGTTAGGCATGATGGCAAGAGCCTTTATCCCCTGTGCTAGCTGGCCAGCTCTTGGTTGACAAGGCATCAACCCAGCACTGAGCCCCAGCATGGCTGGGACTTTACTAAACTCTGCAACGTGCTGTCTTATGGAACCCCTCAAGTTCAAGCCTCTTCGGGGTGCCCTGGAATTCTGTTTTCTTTCTCCTTGCTGCTCGGTCCTTCATTTTCACACCTGCGTTTGCCCACACAATCCAGTGGAGGAAGCCTCCCTTGGATGTTTGAAGTCTTTATGCTCTGGCTCAGACCCTGGATGAGTTAGCAACAAAAGTGAGCAAAGCTCTTTTTCTTATCCAGCGGTCAACTTCAAGGCCACTGCAGCCCTGGGAAGCCAGCCAGTTGCTGGGAAGGGAAGGAATCAAAGGCCTCTAAGCAGTAAGAACCAGCTTTGGAGCAAAGCTCGGTGCAGATCATGCATGTGGCCTTGCTGCAGAGCAGTGACCTGGCCAAAGCCTGTTTATCTCAGATCCACCAGCAGAGGCCTGGCCTCCCCAAGGGAGCTGGCTTCTGCAGAGGAGGGGGCCCCTCTGGGTCTGGACTCTTGGTCCATCCATTTAGGAGGCCCCTGGGGCTCCAGCTCCTTGGGACTATTTAGTGTGTGTGTGTGTGTGTGTGTGCATGTGTGTCAGGGTAGGGGGATACAAAGGGGTCCCCTTCCTTCTAAAGCACCTGCAAATAACTTAAAAATTACAAGAAACATGTTAACTGGGAAAATGGCATTCCTTGCTCATTTTGGAAAGCTTCCGATGAAGGCTCTCAGAGTATGAGACCTTGGGCTCAATCCTAGCACAAAAAGAAAGAAGAGTCTCATGAAACTAGGTAAAAAGCAATCATGGGGGCCAGTGAGATGGCTCAGCAGGTAAAGGGTATTGCTCCTAAACCAGACCTCAGTTTGATCCCCAGATCCCATGTGGTGGAAGGAGAGAACTGGCTCTTAGAAGTTGTCTTCTGATCTCCACATGCATGCCATGGCACATGAACACACACACACACACACACACACACACAGTAATTGTTTTTGTTCTTTTGTCTTTTTTTTTTTTTTCAGAGCTGAGGACCAAACCCAGGGCCTTGTGCTTGCTAGGCAAGCGCTCTACCACTGAGCTACATCCCCAAACCCAAGAAATTGTTTTTGAAAAGGAATCATAAAACCAGACAAAATCCAAGCAGGTGAGGGAAATAATACATTTCAGTTATTTGGAAGCCTTAGAGAATAGAGAACACTCTTAGGTGTGTAGTGGCTGGGGAGAAGTGGGGGTTCAGGCTGAGTCCCCCAGAATGAGTGGTGTTTTACATGAGTGGGAGCTGTTCCTTTGAGACAGGCCTGGTGTTCTACATGGTCCCAGGGTCCTGCATCCAAATCCTCTTCCTGCTGTATTGCCCATCACCCCCTGCTATGGTCCCTCTAGTCCTGGAAATTCTTCTGTGCTCTTCTTACAGGAGCAGGCACAGAAAGAGGGTGTGACATGGTCGGGCAGCCCAACAGCTGCCATTCCTGCATGCCACCCTGAGTGTGTGTCATAGGTTACTTCATGTCGCCCTCACTATTGTTATTTCTGGAAACTTGAGCTCTGAGAGGTTAAGTTATTTGTCTAAGGTTGAGTCAGTGCCAGAGCTGGAAAGAGTTGACATGTGCAAGTGGGACTGACTGGGACCTCAGCTTCCTGTCCTTGAACCCCAGCCTCATCACTTAGCTGGGAGCCTGGGACCTCTTGGGGGAATGTGTCTATTGGGGACCAGCTGTGCACCCAGCCTGGCCTCACCTCATGCTATCATTCATAACTGGAGACTACAATACCAGTGGTAGGCTAAAAGCTGGTATTTCTCTTTGTCTAGGTTTGGGCTCTGACTCCAACGATTTCTAGTATGGTCAGTATTTTCTGAGTCAAAGAGGGTATAAAGAAAATCACACTCTCCCTGGGCTAATTTATCACCCTGTTATTTCCATTAGCTGATACTGTTGGAACCCATTCCATCCCAAGCTGTTTGAATTCTCAGCTTTGAAATGCCCAAGCCCGGCAGTACCATTTTCCGCTGTAAAAGGGACCTAGGAAAATGAGAGATGCTGCCTGCAGGTGTGTGTGGGGGGGGCATAGGAGACTTAGGGGAGAAGGCTGAGGACAGAGACCAGTGGGCATTTTTTGTTTGTTTGTTTGTTTTTAATCCAAAGGCAGGTGCACTGTGGAGGTCCACAGGGCTCTCTCTCATGCCCTGGTGGAGGCAGGGGTGGCATTGGGCTGCTGGGATCTACAGCTGGGTGTAGGGGAGATGGTGTCCAATGAAGGCAAAGCCATTGGCAAGAATGGGAAGAAGGTTCTCGAAGGCTAGATGGCTCCTGAGTGGACCTTGGACCAGCGCACACTGGACCAGCGGACCCTGGGCCATCGAAATGAGCAAGGCTGCAGAGGCCAACTTCAGTTTTTGACAAGTTCAGAATCTTTAGGAGATGGTGAGGATGAGTATTATGGTTTGGCTCTTAAGTGTTCCCCCAAAAGCTCATGGGTTGAAGTCCTGGTACCCAAGTACTGGCACTACTGAGGGCAAGCTAGGCTGCTGGAGTTGTGTCCTTGAAGGGCTTCTGGAATCCTGGCACCTCCTCTCTCTTTTCAATTCTGAGTCACCATAGCCTGAGCAGCTTTGCACGCGCACACACGCACACACATGCACATACACATACTCACATGCACACATACACGCACACATACACACATGTGCACACATACATACATACACACACACACACACACACACACACACACACACACACACACCACCACCACCACCACCACCATGTGATGACTGTTCTTGATTGTCAACTTGACCAGATCTGGAATTAATTAAAACCCAATGCTGGGTACACTTGTAAGGCACTTTTTCCTTCCTTCCTTCCTTCCTTCCTTCCTTCCTTCCTTCCTTCCTTCCTTCCCTCCCTCCCTCCCTCCCTCCCTCTCCCTCCCTCCTTTCCTTTCCTTCCTTCCTTCTTTTCTTCTTTTCTTTTTTTTTTTTTGAGACAAGGTTTCTCTGTCTTGGCTTTTCAAGGTTTCTTGGCCCTGGCTGTCCTCGAACTCACAGAGATCGGCCTGCCTTTGCCTCCTGAGTGCTGGAATTAAAGGCGTGTGCCACCACCACCCAGTGAAGGACTTTTTCTTTTTTGTTTTTTTGTTTTTTTGTTTTTTTGAGCTGAGGACCGAACCCAGGGCCTTGCGCTTGCTAGGCAAGCGCTCTACCACTGAGCTAAATCCCCAACCCAGGACTTTTTTCTTAATTAAATCATTTGAAGTGGAAAGACCCACTTCTAATTTGGATCTTTTTTTTTTGAGACAGGGTTTCTCTGTGTAGCTTTGCGCCTTTCCTGGAACTCGCTTTGGAGACCAGGCTGGCCTCGAACTCACAGAGATCCGCCTGCCTCTGCCTTCCAAGTGCTGAGATTAATAATTCGGATCTTTGAGGTGGGAAGATCCACCTTAATCTGGGCCACACTGTCTGCTGGCCCCTATATAAAGGACATGGGAGAAGGAATCTTGCTGTCTCTGCTGCTTGCTCTCACTCTCACTGGCAAGTCCATTCCTTCAACTGGCATTGCAGCTTATTTCTTTGGGATTCTGGCATATACTGAAGAGCAGCTGAAACATCCAGCCTTGTGGACTGAACAACTCCTGGATTCTTGGACCTTCCATTGGTAAACAGCCAATGTTGGCTTAGATGGACCAGAGCCTGTAAGCCATTCTAATAAATCCCCTTTATATATATAGTTATACACATTCATTCTACAAGTTCTGTTCCCCTAGAGAATCCTAATACACTTCACCATGTTCAGCCTGACCATGGCCCAGAATGACAGGGCCATGCCACCATTGCCTGAAACCTCTGCAACTGTGAGCCAAAATAACCCCTTCCTCTGTGTGTGTGTGTATGTGTGCACATGTGTGCATGCATATGTGTGCAAGCACACATGTGTGCTCATGAGTGTGTCTGCATGTGTGTGTGTGCCTGTGCATGCAAGTGCACAAGTGTGTGTGTCTGCCAGTGAAAGGCAGAGGACAACTAGGGTGTCAATCCTCAAGCACTGTCTACTAAAAACATTTTTTCTAACTATGTGGGTTCTGGGAGTGGAACTCAGGTCCTCATGTCTGCAAGCTCACTATGCCATCTCCCCAGCCCTACATTTTTTCCTTTTAAGTTGTTTATCTAGGGTGTTTCATCACAGGGGCAGAAGGCAATGGAGCTTTAGATTTTAAGCTCTGGGCTCAGATCCTCACTCTGCCTTCTGCTGGCTGCTCTGTTCTGTGCAAGTTGCCTAACCCCGCCCCCAGCCTCAGTTTCTGCCTGTGAAGCAGGGTGGGAGGAATGAGCTGACTGGAAAGGCTGGCCTCCCAGATGTGTGTTCTCAGTTCTTTAGGCGGTCAGCTCTCCTCAGTTCGCCTTGGAACTTTCCTGAGTTTAACGTGGGAAATCTGTCATCTTTGCAAACTCCCAAGCACTAGGAGCAGGAGGTGGCAGGTTCTGGCTGTGGTCTCCAGTCTTACTTCATGCAAATGTGCACCCAAGTTCTCCTTGATGATCCTTCCAGATTTTGTTAAGATTTCTTCAGACTGCTGAGGAGGGGTAGGGGGCTCTTTGCAGCACCTCTGGCTCTGAGGTCAGCTTTGGCTGAGTGAACTCTGTTAGGGTGGGCACAGGTCCAGTGAACTCTGTGTTAGGGTGGGCACAGGTCCAGTGAACTCTGTGTTAGGGTGGACACAGGTCCAGTGAACTCTGTGTTAGGGTAGACACAGGTCCAGTGAACTCTGTGTTAGGGTGGGCACAGGTCCAGTAAACTCTTTGTTAGGGTGGACACAGGGCCAGTGGACTCTGTGCTAGAGTGGACACAGGTCTAGTGAGTGCTGTGTTAGGGTTGACATGGGTCCAGTGGACATGGGTCCAATGCCCTACATGTCAGGGTGGACACAGGTCCAGTAAACTCTTTGTTAGGGTGGACACAGGTCCAGATACAAGTTTCTGAGTCACAGAAACTCAGTCTCCTCCCTCTCACATCCATCTCTACAAGGCCTTGGTCATGTGGAAGCACTAGGGACGGTTAGTGTGAGGTAAGGGGAGGCATTGTATGCCCACAACACATTTACTCATCAGCTTCTCTACCTCATTTCTCTACTTTTTCCATAAGACTGTTCATTCTAATGTCTCTTTTGTGGCCATGTGTAAAAGTGCTTTTTAGGCTCATCTATATTTAGCTTAGGGGCTGGAGGGAGGGCTCAGAGGTCAAGAGCACTGACTGCTCTCCTGGAGGACCACAGTTCTGTTCCCAACACCCATATCTGGTGACTCATGACAGCCTTTTACTTCAGGTCCAGGGAATCCCACACCTTCTTCCAGTCTCCTTGGTTGGATGCCCACACATTCATGGCATAAACACAGAGACATACACACATACACATAAATAAACATAAAATTCTGAAAAAGCCAAAACGAAGTATTTTCCTAGAGATCGGCATGCAAATGAGTACCTGCAGCCCCAGCTGCTTGGTTGGAGGTAGGGGAGGCTGGACAGTGTAGTGTTGTGTAGTTGTGAGGCTGGCGTTAAGTCTCAACACCTACATAACGTGCCAGGCATGTTACTCCTATAACTCCAGCTCTGAGCAGGGTGGAGCAGGAGGATCACTGGGGCTTCGTCCTTTCCAGTCTACCCAGGAAAATGAGAGGCCCAGGCTTACAGAGAGACTGCCTCAAAAGACTAGGTGGATGGTAATAGAGGATGTGTAGTTCTGGCATTCACAAGTGCGTGCACACACACACACACACACACACACACATACACACACACGTGTCAATGAATCGTAAGTCTTAAAAAAATAAATCTGGCAGGTAGGTCTAGAGAGGAGCCTCATTTGGTAATGCTGTGCAAGCATGCAGACCTGGAACACATCTAAAAGTTGGGTGTAGTGGCACATGTGTGTAATCCCAGTGCTAAGGAGACAAGAGACAGAAGGATTGCTGGGGCTTGCCAGCCAGCCAGCCAATTAATGGGTGAATCCCAGGTTTAGTGAGAGACTGTCTCAAAAAATAAGGTGGAGAGCCGTGGAGGAAAACACCAGGCATTAACTTCTGGCCTTCACATATACGAGCTCATGTACTCTGGCATGTGGCACGTTAGTGCACACAAACACAAACACATATACATATACATATACATATACATATACATATACATATACATATACATATACACACAGAATGTCTCCATGGTGAGGCCCAGCTTAGCACACAGATCTGTGGCAGCAGGGCTTGGCTGAAGGGATATTCCTCTGTTCTCACCCCTTAAGGGATCAGACGCTTTGACTCCATGTCCTGGGGGTGTGATGCTCTAGAGCCCCTGACACACAGGGCTGGGAGACCCTGTGGTACTTCTCCCTTTCATTTAACAGGGACCCTGCGGCGATATACTGTGTACCCTAATACAATTTACCTGAAGATCAGAGAACAGAACAAACCACTAGATTAAACATAGAGGCCAGGCAGTAGTGACACACACATTTGAACAGGAGTTCAAGGCCACCCTGGATTACGTGAGATTGATTCAGTCTAGGAGAGAAACAGAGGCAGGCAGTGGTGGCACACACATTTAATCCCAGTACTTGGGAGTCACATGCCTTTAGTCCCAGCACTAGGAAGGAAGTGATATGGCTGGGCCGAGAAAGGTATACAAGGCAGAGGAGACCTTTCAGCTGAGGAATCAGAGACATTCAGTCAGAAGATTCTGGAGTTGGTGAGGTGAACTGTGTGGCTTGTTCCTTTGTCTCTCTGATCTCTCAGCATTTACCCCAATATCTGGTTCTGGATTTTTTATTATATGACCTTTAGAATTCGAGCAACATCTGGCGTCCAACTTTTGGGGCACGAATTCACGAAAAAGCCGCTTGCCTGTGGCTTTGCAGCCACTGGCACGGGCCGGAGCTGCACGAGGCCGGAGTCTCTATCCCACCTCTTGGGATTTTGTTTTGGACACCAAGTGGGAGTTGGCAGTGCCAGCTGTGGTGGCACAGATGAAAGGCAGGAAAGGGCAGGCCTGAGGAGTGGGAGGATCGGCCATCTAGATACTCAACCCAGAAGGAGCGAGCTTTGCATCATACTGTTTATAGATAACCTGAGCAGTCCCCCGTCAGTTCAGGTTCGGCTGGCCTGCTGTCTGCTGTGGTGGCAGCCCCAGGAGGAGCGCTGGTGTCCTTCTCCTTTGAGTCTCAGGATTTGAAGATGGCTGCACAGTCAGTGCTGAGTGCTAAAACGCACCATCAAGATGTCTCTAAATGAGCGCTTTACTAATACGGAAGAACACACAGCCAGTGCCAGGGAATGTTCAGGCTTTGATGCAGCAGCTAGCCAGTGCCAGAAACAGAAGACTGGCCTGGCAGATGGAGCATAGACCCTCTGTCCAGGCAGTATTAAAACTTCTCAGAGCTTAATGCAGTGCCTGGGTAAGAGTAACATCCAGGCACGTTTAGGCCAACCCATAGGTCCCTGGCCAGGGGAGCAATTGGAGGAACAGGCCTACCCATAATCCAGAAAGGCTTGCCCTGAGGAGGACTATGTGGGGTACGTGCCACCAGAACCCTGCTCCAAGGTCGGGGTATGATAGATCTGGGAAGAGGAGATTTTGGAGGTCGTGGCCAAGGGAGAGGTGCCCTCACTCGCCCTGTACTGACCAGGGAGCAGCTGGACAACACATGGGATGCATACATGTGGGAAACTAAAGGATACCTGGATGCTGAGTTAGATGCCCACATGGCACAGACATCATGAAACCAGTGACTGAAGCCTGCCTGCCTGCCTGCCTGTTAGACTCTTGTTAAAGTCACCACATCTATAAAAATTAACCTTGAGAAAACGTGAGAAGAAACCTGGTTGGTGCCAGAAGGTCCGGTCACAGTAGGCTGTGGACTTAGCTGTCACAGCTGGCACATTCCGGCTGTCTGTCTACTTTTTGATGCTGTGCTATAGGAAACCCCATTTTCCTTTGATTTGGTTGATTTGTTGTGTTGTTTATCCAGTCACCCAGACTTCTGTTTGAACAGGAATGCATTGGCCTTGTGAGTAGAACATTTTTCCAGCGTCTGTCTCACCTGTCATATACTCTGACATTTAATATTTCCTCTGTTCATCCTTGTGATCCCAGGAAAGGTTCCCAGGAGGAGCCACTGTTCTCACTAATGTGTGGTCTCTGGGATAGACTTCTACATCTTCCCTAAAAGCTTCCTGTCAGTAGCTGAAGCTAAAGGTGTGTCTGCTATGTTGATGGTGAGGGAGTAAATTGGAAATGCTGGTATTGCTTGATACCAAATTCAGAAGCTAGACAAATAATAATTCAATCTCTGGATTTGAACATGCTAATGCACAATGTAAATGGGTAAGTAGGCCATTAAAGGCAAAAGCAGCACCCTTGGAGGAATGGATCTGAGATACAATCAATATTGAATCTCATGACCATGTTAATGCTTGAATAGGAGAGGTGATTTCCAGAGATTTGAAGAAAAATCAAAATGTCAAATGTTTCAATTTTGATAAACAAGATCATCTAAAAGAGGACTGTAAACAGGGTGTAGTGGGTAGCCATTCCAGCTTTGACCTGGAAGTTCCAACCCCCACTGAGGCTTCGGTAATGGTCACGCCTACAAGGCGGGGCTGAGAGAGGACGCTGAAGAGCCGGGTTCCAGATGCGCTGGCTCTCTTGGTTCCTGAACCCTGAATGCTGGGGGTAGACCCAGCAGAGTTCTCCAGAGAACACTGCCAGACTGTGCCACACCTTTCCCAGACTCTGTTACCTATCTCTTCACTTGTAAGTTACCCCACAAAATAAACCTCCCTTTTAACTACGTGGAGTGGCCTTAATAATTTCACCAATAACCTAGAAACAATGCTTTTGCTAAGAAGAATCCCAACAGAACACCCCTCTCTTCTGGAGTATGCAGAAGGTGTGGCAAAGGCAAACATTGGAGTGATGAATGTAGATCAACAAGGGACAGACAAGGTAACCCTTTGCCATTGGGAAACACCTTGAGGGGCCTCTTACAGGCCTCCGTGTCAAATTCAGTTCAGTCATTTCCTGTCATTGTGGAGGAAACTCCTTCCCAGAGCAATTGAAGAATCTAATACCTATTGTAACACACACACACACACACACACACACACACACACACACACACACACAAATACAGCTCTGGATGATAAAACAGCTATAGAGGAGAGAAAAAATTCAGGAGAAAACATAAACCAAAAGCAATAAAGATTAACTTTGGAACCTCCCCAAAGTTAGGGTTGGGGTAGGGTTTTGTTTTTATCTTTGAAGGAAAATAAAAATAACCATCTTGAAGAATTTAAAGACCTTTGGACAAATAAACATCCAAAGAAGAAGGGAAAACTACCCTGAAAAAATTACCAAGCAAAGGAATAATCTGACCTAATTCGATTTCTGGATTCTCCAAAAAGATGATGGGATTCCACATGGACTATGGTAACACCATTAAGCTGATAAACATCACCCAAAGATTGGCTTTGGACTACAAACTGCTCAGGACAATTTTCAAGATGGCTAGCTGAGATGATCCAGCCTCACAGATGACTCTAGCCGGGACTTGAGACAAGCCCTGCACTTTCCCATCACACAGAGACTGGACAGCAAATGATACAGCTACCTCTCCCAGGACTTGACAATTGACCCCCATTGTTTTCAGGATCCCCTAAAGGTACCTTCACCCCCAGACAGCAGGAAGTAATTTTAAGAATACAACGTACACATTCCCAAGAGGTGAAGTGGGTAGTTTTGGTCGTTCAATGGGTTATGAATAATTGTCATTGTTTAGGGTGGTTGATTACAAGTTGTTATTAGTAATGGTCAAGGAAAAAAACTAAACAAAGAGATGATATTTAGGGTTCTTGTTTGAAAAAAAGAAAAAGAAAAAGTATGTAGATATGATAAGATAAAAGGTAGATTATTGAATCTACTCTGAAAAAAAGAGATATAGAAATGATAGGATAAAGGGTAGATTATTGAATCTACTCTGAAAAGAATAAAGGGAGACTATAAATATGATAAGATAAAAAGTCAGATTATTGAATCTACTTTTAAAAAGCAACTACTAGTTTTAAATATTTTACACTGGGTTAGATTTTTATATATTCTATACAAATTTTATATATTGTTACAAATTTGAGATTAATTTTGTTTGAACATACTATATGTATACTTTTAATCTTGTTCAAGGTATTATATCTATACAGTTTACTTAACAATGTAATGCAAATTGCTAGTCATTGAAAGTTCTTATTACCCACTAATTAGGATATAAAGAAATGAAAGTTAGTAATTAGTTATTACAATTGAACTTGTAGTCATATTAGGTATGTTTTCAAGGCCAAACAGATATATTTTAGATAGATAGGTCATCTTCAAACACTTCAGAGATCTACAGAATATGACATTTAGGATGTTTTAATAACATAGTTTTGTTTTGTTTTTTTATGACAGTGAGACATGTCTTCTCCTGGCAGTACCAATCTACTTCAGAGAAGATGATGGGCATTGAAGAAACTCCATATGGAGTTTACTTTCTTTGTGGCAAAATTAGTTACTGGGCAAGAAAGTGCCCTCACATCGACTGCTGACAGAATGCTGTCCAAATGGACAAGCAGGACACAAAAGAAAGGACTGCTGAACCTTGCCAAGACAAAGTAGGGAGGCCCTTAAGAAAATCCTGCTTCACAGATGAGTCTGTTAGATATGTTAGGTCTGTAGGCCAAAGATGGATGCTCCAATGTTGCAGAGGAACCTTGGGTGACTGTTCAGGCAAAAGCTGTTTCTGTCATTCCTCACATTTTTTGGAAGTTGATTGTTTGAACTTCCTGCTTACTTAGGTAATATTATTTCCTTCTTGGGTCTCTGAGGGAGTTGAAGATTATATGGTTATAGTTTTCCTTGTTAACAAATTCAGAAAAAAAAAAACTCACTAAAGATGTGTAAAGTGTATAAGTTTGAAAGACATCAAAAGATAGTTTTTGGTTGGTAATACAAGTTAGGATAGAAAGTGAATTAGGTACAACATTTTGGACTCACCAAAATAGGATACATAATGGAGTGTTTTCTCTGAATTTGTCAAATGTTTATGAACTGGACATTGTTAATGTAATTTTTGACTGTATATATTGTATATACTTATTGTATATGGTTTTTCTTGTATCAGTTATAACCTTTTATTATTTTAGACAAAAAGGGGAAATGTGGTGATATATTATGTACCCTAATAAAATTTACCTAAAGATCAGAGAACAGAACAAGCCACTAGATTAAACATAGATGCCAGGCAGTGATAGGACACATCTTTAATCCTAGCACTTGGGAGGCAGAGATCCATCTGGATCTCTGTGAGTTCAAAGCCACATGATTACATGAGATTGATTCAATCTAGGAGAAAACAGAGCCAGGCAGTGGTGGCATACATCTTTAATCCCAGTACTTGGGAGTCACATGCCTTTAGTCCCAGCACTAGGAAGGAAGTGATATGACTGAGAGGAGAAAGGTATACAAGGCAGAGGAGACAGGAACTAAAGCCCTTTTTGGCTGGAAACCTTTCCACTGAGGACTCAGAGACGTTCAGTCAGAGGATTTGTGGAGTTGGTGAGGTGGCTGTGGCTTGTCCCTTTGTCTCTCTGATCTCTCAGCATTTACTCCAAAATCTGGCTCTGAGTTTTTTATTAAAAGACCATTTTGGCAATTCAAGCAACAGGACTCCAAGGCCCCAGGCCACTTACTTGCCAGCAGAGCACTCTGAGAGAAGGGAACAGAGCTGCAGCATGTTTGGGTGACTGATTTGAATATGTGTCCAGATTAAGGTTGGCTAGCTCCCGTGTGAAGTAAACAAATAATTCTCACCTGATCTACTTGTTATCAAGAAGAATGATGGGAGTAATAGGTGAGGCTTAAGGCTGGCGCATGCAGCCCTGGCCCCTTCCACATCCCTGTGGGGAACCCCTCAGCTTTGTCCCAGGTTGGGGAGAAGCCAGGCTGGGAAGAGCAGGGCCAGATCTGTTACTCTCGGTCTGGCTAGGGGCTGCTTTGGAGACTTTGGCATAGTTCCCTGAATAGCTACCCACTGAGGCCCAAGAGACTGAGTTCTTAATGCCCTTTGGGGCTTAATTCAAGATCAGCTCTTTCTTGGTGGGACTTTTGGCTGTTTTGGATTGAATGAGCCAAGGACCGGGGACCCAGAATTTGTGGGAAGTTCAGGTTGGGGCTCATGATCTTTTGGCTTTTCCCTAGGGATGGTAAGCTACTGGGCCTGGATATAGACATATTCCTATTGGTCTACCCATCTATCTATGCATCCACTCATCCTTCTGATGGGCCAGCATGTTTCCTGTCTATTCTGTGAGATGCCCATCAATGCATTGGTTTACACAAAATATTTACCATGGCTCTCTCCATCATCTGCTCAATGCTTTATCAGTGCATTCCTCCATCTGTCTGCTCACTTTCTCACTTGCATTCCATCCATCCATTCATCCATCCATCCATCCATCCACCCACCCATCCGTCCATCCATCCATCCATCCATTCATCCATCCACATCCATAGTCATCCATTGCCATCCATCTACCCACCCACCCAAATTTCTTTCTTTAAAAAAAAATGATTTATTTGGGCTGGAGAGATGGCTCAGAGGTTAAGAGCACTGACTGCTCTTCCAGAGGTCCTGAGTTCAATTCCCAGCAACCACATGGTGGCTCCCAACCATCTGTAATGAGATCTGGTGCCCTCTTCTGGCCTGCAGGGACACATGCTGTATACCTAATAAATAAATAAATCTTTAAAAAAAAAAAGAAAAAGAAAAAGAAAAAAGAAAGAACTCATGCTTTAAAAAAATGATTTATTTATTTTTATCTTATGTCTATGGGTGTTTTGCCTGTGTGTATGTGCTCACAGAGGCCAGAAGATGGTGTTGGATCCCCTTGGAATTAGTGTTATATATGGTTGTGAACCACCATGTGGGTGCTGGGAATTGAACCTGGGTCCTCTGGAAGAGCAGTCAGTGCTGTTAACCCTTGAGCCATCTCTTCACCCCCAGTCCCTACTTCTCCACCTCTAACCAGGGGCTTAAGACATGACTTACGCCTTTAAGGAGGAGGTGAAAGGCATGGTCCCTAAGGAACACAAGACTGTTCCAGCACATTCTAGAAGTATAGTCCAGGCAGGAGGTATACGGGGCAGATTTGCCAGGCTTTTGCTCTGGGACAGGCCAACACTTAGCACTTTCAGCTCTCCCCCCACCCCCAGCCTTAAAAAGCAAAGACAGAGAGGAAGGAGCTGGCAGCTGGAGAGGAGGGAGGGAGGGAGGGAGGGAGAGGGAGGGAGGGAGGGAGAGGCTTCATTTGTCAGCTGCTCAGCAGGTACAGTCAGACTTAAAATGTCCCCGAAGAGTGTCTGCTGAGATGCAGGGGGTGAGCACGCTGAATTATTTCCCCAGTAATTGGCAGCACAGAAGCTGCAGACATCCTGGGGTCTGCATCAGAGCCTCCCCGGGCTTCGCCTGCTCCCTGAAGATGAGGCAGTGTGGCTGTGGGTGTGGGGCCCAGGGCTCCTGAGTTCCACTTCTCTACCTGGCACTCTCCTCCCCTCTGCTTAAGGCACTGTGCAAGCGTGTGTGTGTGTGTGTGTGTGTGTGTGTGTGTGTGTGTGAAAGAGAGAGAGAGAGAGAGAGAGAGAGAGAGAGAGAGAGAGAGAGAGAGAGAGAATGCTTTGCTCTCTGCAGAAGACAGCCCAGGGGTGGGGCCGGTGTGTGCAGCTTAGGGCTCTGACCATCGGTAGAGCCACATGCTGCCTGTAGAAGAGGAAACTGGAGCCTCCAGGTCTTTCCCTGCAGCGGTTCAGGATCCAGTGTTGCTGGAGTCTTTGCCCGCCGACCTGATGGGTCCTTCTCTCCATATGGTCTGGGCAGAGCCAGTTGCTCTTGGTCTCCATCCTGGTGTATGGTGCTCTGGCTAGCACTCGGGAGGGTAGTTTGACCTATTGATCATATTATTTTGCAAACAGTTAAATTTTCCTGTGTCAATATGTCCTAACACGTGCACATGTGTGTGTACACATGAGTGTATGCCTGTATGTGTGTGTGTGTGTGTGTGTGTGTGTGTGTGTGTGTGTATGCAATTTTTATATGTGGTGTCCCCCACCCCAGTGAAGGCCTTTTCCACTGGATTCCTAGCTGGTAGCCGGGGCATCTCTCCAATAGGTGGGCCCTCCACCTGGTCACCTGATGCCGGGGGAATACTGGGGTGGCATGGGTGGAAGAGCCAGCCAGGTCACTTTCCAGCCTGGGCTCAGCTTCCTGTCTGCTGGAGCCTGGTCTTAGTGGTAGAACATTTCCTTTTTCCTCCTACCCATCTTAGGTTCATTGGCTGGAGCCCCTGCACCAAAAAACAGATTAACAAGAGAAAAAGTCTGACACAATCATGGAATGTAAGGTTTATGTGACTCAGGAAACAAGGACACCCCCCCCCATCAGGGGGGAAACAATGGAGAATGGACAGACATGAATGAATAAAGGTGCCAGGGTAGAGGGGCTGAGGGCACACCACGAGAGTCAGAGGATGTCTCTCCTTTCCTGCGGGATCTGGAGGGTCCCTCATGCAGATCTGACTAGCTTCAAACGGGAGGTCAGAGGTCAGGATAGGGTCAGAAAGGGCTTCCTGTGTGGGTCTCAGATTCCTTCCGTTGGAAGCACCCACTATACTAAGGTGCCGCATTTGGGGTGGCACAGGCTGAGGTCTATTTTAAAACAGAGCATGAATCGGGGGACAGTGCTGATAACAGGAACACGTCCCAACCCACCCTCTGGAACTTCCCATCATCCCTCTTCACCTCAGGAGCTCTGGAGAGCACAACCCCATCTCTCTCATTTCACAGAGGAGAGATGGAGAAGCACAAAGGCCAGGATGAAGGACGCCCTGATGCACAGTCAGGGGCTCACCAGCCCACGCTGTCCTTCCACAGAGAGTTCAAGGGCTCGCCTGGAGGGCTGTGGCTATTGCTGGGGCCTTATTTACAGAGTGCCAATTTACTGTACCTTTCAGGACCCACTATATCATTCACAGAGCCCAGAGTCTTGTCTTCAAAATTATTAACCATTTCCAGATGGTAGCAGAAAAATATGAAACATAGCCTGGGTCCCCGAGGTAGCGCCTATGCAGCCAGCACCAGAGCCAGCAGGATGATCTGTAGAGTAGCCCAGGCTTCCTGGTGGCTACCTGTTCCCCAGTGCTGTGGGTCAGGCTAGCACCTGTGTCAGAGGAAAGGCAGACCAGGGGCTCTGCTGGAGGCATGCAGAGTAGCTCGTGGAGGGCCTCAGACGTTACACCCGGGAAAGCCAGCCTGAAATCCCAGCCCCAGGCTGCAGAGTGAGACTGTCCATCTAAATAAAACACGTGGAATGATAATATACCAATTTTACTCCTGGATTCAGATCCAAAAGTGAGGAGTTAGGGGGGCATGGGCTAAAAAAGGGAAAATGCCCCCCTCCCCTGATTTGGCAGCTTTTTGTTCTTAGAAGGAATTTAGAGAACACACGGGGGAGGGGGTTCCCTTGACAGGACCAGCAGGGGATTGGGGAACCCCTGGGCTTCTCTAAAATACCCAAGCGTGTTTTTGGCGACTCTCAGCCTGGGTCTCCTCCCATCCCCGGTGCTTGAAGGTGTTAGCTTTCCATTTCTCCGCAGCTTGGTCATCTGTCTTTCCTAGATGTTCAGTTCTTTGTTTATGTCAGGGAACAAACCCACAGCCCTCCAGATGACCACCAGCAGCACCCTGTCATAGTTCTGGGGGGCCTCCCTGATTTGAGAAGTCCTCTACTCAAGGTTGTGTACCTAACTGCAAACTGCATAGGACTCGGATATGACCATGACCGACCTGACACTGAGGGCCCCTTCCTAGCGAGGGGACCCCTTCCTAGTGACTAACACAGTGGGAGCGCCCAGTTAGCCCCATCTTTTACAGGAGGAAGGAGAATTCTCCCCTGAGAACCTCGGAGGGGCCTATGCTGCCACCCCTGCACCGAGGCAGGGCACACCGAATCCTGAGGAACCCATCATCTCCCAGGGTGGAAGGGTGGGGGGTGCAGACTTCCCATGCAGTACCCCCTGGGAACAGTACACCTGGGAAGGGTCCATGGGCAAGGGCACTCCTCTGCTCGATTGCTTCTGCACCCCACACTCATATTTGGCCCTTGAGCTGTGAAGAGCTCAGTGTAGGACCCCGGGTCTACACTGTCTGTAGGGAACTTCTGCTCTCAATGCTTTCTGTTTCCCGAGCTGTTGTTGTAAAGCAAGTGACAGCCGGCTTTCCCTGAGTTCAGGCGGGCAGTGGCTGAACTCCAAATGGAGGCAGTACCTGAGCTTGGAGGGAAAGCCCTGTCCCTGTGGAAGAAAGCCTCCCCCAGGGGCTTTGGTTGCCAGCTGGACTCCTCACCCTTGAAGCCCTCAGGAGAGGTATGGATGTCCTGCCTCAAAGAGTTATCACCATGTGTGACTCTCAGGAGCTATGATGGCAGGGCAGGGTCTCCTTCAGCTGGACGGTGAGGCCGATGACACATCTCTGACCTTGCAAAAGCTCCCTCCACACACACCCCTTCTCCAGCCCAGCCTCCCTCATGCCCCCATTGCGTGTGCAGAAGCTCTTTGCTGGTCTTTGAGGAGACACTGGGCGCTGGAGGATCCCAGACTGATGGAGGAGTGGGGAAGGGAAGTAGTGTGAGTGCTGGCCATGGTGGGCTGTGGATGGGGCTCAGCAGTAGAAGGACTGCTTAAACACACTTGAGGCCGTGGGTTTGATTCCAGGCACTGCCATGGTCAGTTGGTAGAGAAGACAGGAAGGGCCCTTTGCCTTGGTATCAGTTTTCCAGGAGCCAGTAAGAGCTGGAGGCAAGGACAGATCATCTTGCTTGGGTGGAGGCTGGAGATGAGGCCTCCACGGGGTCTTAATGCCTGCTTTCTGCACGGCCTCTCAAATTCTGCCTTCTCCTTATCTTTCCCCCCTTGCTGCCTGCGTTTGGTTTTGCCCTCTCCGTGCCCTGACCACCTGCTTTTTTAAAAATTCCTTTCCAGTTGCTGTGACATCAACAGGCTAAGGAAAAAGCATTCCATATTCTCTAGATTTTGGGTAAATTATCCACTGAGTGTTTAAAAATAAAAAACAAACAAGAAAAAATGGGTCAAAGGGAATGTTTACATCAGAGGTTTTTGTTTTTGAATGGTGGCTTTTACATGGATAAGATTAGTCATCGTTAAGGTCACAGGCGGTCTACCCGAGATTAGAGCAAATATGTTCCCTTTTCTTTCATGGTCACAAATGAGGAAGGAGAGGATACAGGTACCCAAACCCGTCAAGGGGACACTCCCTGCTCCATGAGGAACGGCTTTAGACCTTTCCCATTGAGGAGCCACATTTTCTTCTCCTTTCTATGTTACAGGTGCTACTTGTTGTGACCTTGAACCCTTGGCCTCCTGTTTGTATGGTGAGATGTAATGAGGGAGCGGGATCCAAATAGCCAGTTCCTGTTGAAAGCTGGGCAGAGTAACAGCGGCCTTTGATGCATGTGTCTGAAACCTTCCTGGCCAAGTCTAAAAGGACCCATGAGCTGAATGTAACCTGTGTCTGTTGGGTGACACTAATCCCCAGACCAACCCATGGGTCCCCTAAAAGCCTCGAGGACCAGGTAAGGATGTGATGGGCACCAGAAGCAAACCTGTGAGGAAGGGCCCACCTGCCTATTAGCTGTGGTTGATAATGGGCTGGTAGGCCTGCATGGTGGAGTTTCAGAGAGAAGCTTAGACTCTCCTAAGGGCTGTTTATGTGACTTGTTATTTCTGATTGTGATTGTGCCCTGGTTCTTCCCACATGAAATTAGAAAGTATGTAATTCTAATTGTTTCCTGGGATTTCATTTCCAGGGAATGAGCTTGGCAATGGCCCAGACAACCGCCAGCACCCCCATTACAAAGCGTTGAAAGGAGGGGAGCTTGGACACATACTCAGAGCCCTGTGTTCCCAGCAGCTTATTCCCAGTAGCCAAAAGACAGAAGCGAGTCAAAAGCCCACAGAGAGATGAGCGGGTCAGCATCTCGTATTAGATCCATGCAGTGGGATGTCACTCAGCTGGTGTCGGAGATCTGAAGTGACACATGCCACAACATGGAAGGACCTCGAAGACACTATCCCAAGTGAAATCTGCAAACGGGCACATGATATATGTTCCACTTAAATTCGGCATCTAGTGTAGTCAAAAATAAGAGACAGTGGATGGTTGGCAGGGCTGGAAGTGGGGAAGTGCCGGGAGCTATGGCTTAATGGGCACACAGCTCCAGTTTGGGTAACGACAAAGGGTTAACAATGAGTGGTGGGGATGGTTATGCAGTGTTGTGAGTGACTGTCACTGAACCGAGTCCCTGACATGGTTAAAGTGACGAATTATATGTAATTTTCACACACAGACAGGCAGACACATACACACCGTGCCCATGGGAGAAGGAAGCGCCTGTGAGGTAAGCTAGGGTCTGGGGAGCTAAGCCTTTCTTGGAGTTCAAGGGTCATCTGTATGTCCTGGCCACACCTTCAGGCTATGAATGCACAGGTTTGAGGCTTTGGAAGCCTGGAGAGGATGCTTGATTGACAGAAGCTCCTAGAAGCCTTCTTAGTCAAATCTCCCCTTGCACTGAGCCCAGGCATTAGTAAGCCCAAGCTTCACTAGGGCCAGCTCAATGAACAAAGACAGATGTTAGCATCGAGCGCTCTCAGCCATCCTGGGCCATGGGCACCAGGCAGTTTCCAGCAAGTGGGTGAATCTGTGTGTGGGGACAGGGCTTTACCCTCATGTCACATCAACAGTAGGGAATTCTCCAGCAGGACAACGGGCTGACTTTCTCCCCTTCCACCTAATCCCATGAGTGTTGCTCACATAGCTAGGCTCCTCCTTCACACTCAGAATCCTGATTTGTTTCCACCAACCCCGGTTTCCACGGCAGCCTCAGGCTCACAGCACAGTCTTGGGCATCCGTTCAACAGGCTCTCTTGATGTCTCTGCTGTCCTTCTTTGTACAATGGGGACAGTGGAAGGGCCTGACTCCTGGGTGGGTATGACCCCCTAAAGCTGGTAGCAGGTGTCTGACTCAACAAACGGTGGCCACCATGGTTATTATCTTCCCCTCACAGCAAATGCTTCCTCTCTCTCTGGCCTTGGCTGGGTGAAATTGAGAGCTGTTTGTTGTCAGCAAACAAAGCTCAGCCTGGGAGGAGGCAGGGTGAGCGGAGGGGGAGCGAGGGAGGGTGCCCCGCTTAGAGTCCTTGATGATGGCCTCCCTTGCTCCTAGCCCTGCAGCTCCAGCTGGGTGCACCTTGTGCTCAGCCGGAATGCAGCAACAATTCACGTGAGGGGCAGACACAGTGTTTTTGAGGCAGCTCCTGAGAACCTGCAGATACGGTGCCAGACATGGTGTTTTTGCACTAGGGAAGCACACCAGCCCCCATTTTTGGGGTGGGGGTGGTGGTGGAAATGGTTCAGATGTGCTGAGTGTGGCTGAGGGGACTCTGCTGTAGATGTTCCGTGTGCCGAGCTGCTCCAGCTGGGGTGGCATGCTGAGGAGCTAGCTGAGGGCAGGTACCCACCTGGGGCTGCGAGGAAGCTATACTCTCTCTTCTGCCAAGGTCTGTGCCAGGTGCCATAGGCAGCATGGGATTAGGGCTGTCAGCCCTGGGAAGAGCCCTTCAGAGACCCAACAGGCTTCAAAGGGAGGTTTCAACAGGGAGATCTCCTGCCCCTGGAGTGTGAAAAAGACCCCTTCCCCCCCCCCCCCACCTCTGTGGTAGAATGAAGCTCTCTGAGTATACCAGCTGCCATCTTAATCAGGGCAGCTGTGACCCTACAGATAGGGCCTGTTGATTCCTGATGCTGCCTCATAGGAGGGAGGAGGGAGGGTCCTTGGATCCTCACCTGAGATTCTAGCCACGCCCTCCTGCACCTCCCGGCCAGCAGTGTGTGATTCTGCCCTAAGTGCACGTGGGGAAGATGCAAGATCTCAGAAGGAATCTAGTGGGTACAGAGAGCAGGAGAGTAACTGAACTCCATCCATGTAGCTATGGGCAGCTGCTTTGGGATCTCTTATGCCTGGTGAGTAAGCCCAATAAACACATGGGTTCCCCACTCTGGACTTTGTCTGGTTGATACCCTAGGAGGAGAGGTAGCCATTTGTTGGTGCCTACCCAGCGAGAGAGTTAGGCTCACAGCCTCTAACCCAGAGACGCCGCCGTGGAGGGCTCTCAGCGTTGTTGGCACAGTCTTCTGGGCGACTTGGAGGTGGCAGAGGGTAGAGGCCATGTCCGTTTTGTGTGCTGCTGAGCCCCAACTTCTAACTACCCTTGGTCCCTGCGTCTGTGCTTCTGGGTTTTGACAGACATTGTCGATCCACTCTCCACTCATCACTCAGTTCCAAGTGGTAAGTTGGCTGGTTGGGACCCTGAACGCATTCTGTAAAGAAATGATTTGTTGGTTCTATGGCAGCTGAGAGGACCCTGGACTCTGGAGCAGCCCCTGACCTTATGGCAGAGTCTGGAGTCCATCTCAACCGTGAAGCCGAACTGTACAGGGTTACTTTGAGAAGAACTGTCTTCAGGAGTACATTTGTAGTTTGCCTCAGGAGCTGCAGGGTGTTAGGGGGCTTAGGGACCCAGCTAGGCCTGGGTCTGGTGGAATATGTGTGCTGCAGTGGACTGGGAGGCCTTTGGCCATTCTTAGAGGCATGGGGAGAGCCTTGTAGCTTGGAGTAGAGGGACAGCCACCTACAGGCTGGGGTGTAGATGCATGGGCCCCCAGATCTAGGATGGCTTCTGTCCCTCCAGGTCTGTCCTAAGTTGAAATGCGTGGGGTTCTTCTGAATACCAGAAGCTTGCAGCAGGGCAGGCTGTGGGGCGGGGTGTGTGTGTGTGTGTGTTCCCCTCATGTTCTCGGCACTGGCCCGCCGCCACCGCCGCTGCTGCTTATGTTGCAGGAGGAATTGGACTGTATAGAGTTAATCAGTGTGGAAAACTAAAACCAAAACACCCAAACAGAAAAACAAGACTCAAAGGTTTTGGGCTGGAGAGATGGCTCAGCGGTTAAGTGCATTGATTGCTCTTCCAGAGGACCCCGGCTTGATTCCCAGCACCCACATGGTGACTCACAACCTCCAGCCCCAGGGGGATCTGATGCCCTCTTCTAGCTGTCTCGGGCACTACATGCACGTGTTGCACAGACATATATGTAGGCAAGATGTTCAAAATGTAAAAGTAAGTGAAAACACACCCCGTACTGAGTTTCTACTGAATGTAGAAGTGCTTTAAATCACTTTTTACAAGTATATACTATTATTATTTTTATTTATATTTATCGATCTATCTATCTATCTATCTATCTATCTATCTATCTATCTATCTATTTAGGTTTTTCGAGACAGGGTTTCTCTGTGTAGCTTTGTGCCTTTTCCTGGAACTCACTTGGTAGCCCAGGCTGGCCTCAAACTCACAGAGATCCACCTGTCTCTGCCTCCCCAGTGCTGGGATTAAAGGTGTGCGCCACCACCACCCGGCTCTATTTTTATTTTTAATGTGCTTGTGTAGGTATGTTGCTGTGAATACAGGTGCTGTAGGAGGCCAGGCCCCTCTGGAGCTGCCTGACAGGTGCTAGGAATTGAACTCAGGTCCTCTGCAATGCTGTCTTAGGGCTAACCCTCTCTCAGCCCACACATACATATTGTATGTTGAACGTCTCCACCCTCCCTTCCCCAGCTCCCCGTATTGCCTCTCCTTTCCCATCAGTCTCTCTTAGAACAGTGGTTCTCAACTGTGGGTCACGACCCCCTTTAGCAAACCTCCACCTCCCAAAATACTTACAGTTCATAACAGCAGCAAGATTACAGTTATGAAGTAGCAACGGAAATAATTTTATGGTTGGGGGTCATCACAACATGAGGAGCTGTATTAAAGGGCCACAGTGTTCAGAAGGTTGAGAACCACCGGCTTAGACCATCCTGCTTCTCTTTGTATTACCATAAACACACGAGCTTTTATGTGTCTGTATAAAATCTAGGAACCACAGTGAGAGAATATATAGAGCATCTGTCTTTGTGAGCCTGGCATAATTTGCATAATGGTCTCCGTGAATGTGGGCTGCTTTTGCACCCCTGCTAAGCAGCCCTGAGTTGATGGCACTAAGTCTGCACTGGAGGCTGCAGTGCATCTCATGGGTTTTTCCCTCTGCTTGGCGGCTCCTCACCGCCTCACCCCTGCTATAGGCTGAGCACTCCTTACTGCCGCCGTCCCTGGGTTTATAGTTTTGATAGGTACGCTTTCCACTAAAGACTCTAGGGGCCAGCAGGATGGGTAGTGGGTAAAGCCCTTGCCGTGCAAGGGTGATGACTTTCACGTAAAAACAGAACAGACTCCACGAAGTTGTCCTCTGACCTCCACATGTGTGCTGTGGCACATGCACAACCCCCATTATACTTACATAATAAAGATTCCAGAATTTCAACTATCCTAGCTTGCCGAATAAATGGCAATCCCAGTCCATCCCAAGTGCCTCTCTAGGCAGCCCTGGGGGCTTTTAGCTCCCTTGTGTCTCTGTCTTTGTGTCTACTAGTTTTAGTTTTGGACATTCTGGTTTACTTATGTATGTCATACCTTAGCTCTCATGGATAACCCCCTCCACCCTCTTGTCTGGCTCATCTCCTGTCTGGTTGGAGCACATCCTGAGTAGCTAAGAGTGCATGAAAGGTGAAGAAACTCAAGAGTACACGTGCCTGCGAACACCTTCCTTCTCCCATTACACTTGGCAGATGTTTGGCTGGCTATGTCTGGACCAGGAATCGCTTCCCCTCAGCATTCACAGTATATGGTTTCTTTGTGTTCTGGCTTTCAATTAAAACAAATTTATTCCTTCACAATTTCATATATACATAGAATGTACTTGGATCCTCTTTCCCCATTATCCTATCCTCTCTTATCTCCTCCTGCTTTTTGCTCCCTCCACCTTCCGTGTGTGTCTCTGTGTGTGTGTGTCTGTCTATTTTCTTGAACACTACAGCAGGGCTCCTCATTCCAAGTGGCCATCAGCAGCTCTGCATCAGCTCTGCATCAGCTCTGCCGTCCTTCCTGCTATCATGGACTGAAACCTCTGGAAACCATGAGCTAACAGTACCTTTTCCTCCCTTAAGTTAGCTTTAGTTATTATTTGTGGTCACAGTAGTAAGAAGTAATGATTCGTGAGTAAATCAGTTAATTGTGTAATGCTGAGGATTGAACCCAGAACCTTGTGTATGATAGGCACATGCTCTATCCCTGAGCTTATGGCTATGGTGGTGCATACTTTTAATCCCAGCACTCAGGAGGCAGAGGCAGGCGGACCTCTGTGAGTTTGAGGTTAGGGTGGTCTATATAGTGAGTTCCAGGACAGCCAGAGTTATATAATGAGACCCTGTCTCAAACAAACAAAAAAATTAATAATTTATGCATATGGGTATTTTGCTTGTATGCGTGTCCACCATGTGTATGCAGTGCCTACAGAGGCCAGGAAAGGACTCTGGATCTCCTGGAACTGGAGTTACAGATGGTGTTGAGTTACCATGTGGGTGCTGGGAATTGAGCCTGAGTCCTCAACAAGCCCAGCAAGTGCTCCTAGTGCAGCTGTCTCTCCAGCCTCTATTTTCCTCAAACCAGGGGAGTTTGTGTGTGTGCGTGTGTGCGTGTGTGTGTGTGTGTGTGTGTGTGCGCGCGCGCGCGCGTGTGCTTGTGAGTCCATGTGCTGTGGGGCTGGATGCCCTGGAGCTGGAGTTTTGGGCGGTTGTGAGCCGCCTGACATGGGTGCTGGGAATGGAATCAGGTCCTCTGGAAGAGCAATATGTGCTGAGCCATCTCGCCGGCTCCCTTACATTTCCCAATGATGAAAACATTGCTTCTAGCCATCTGAACTGTGGGGCTTCGGGGCTTCTCTGCAGCCACCTGTCAGCTCCCACCACTAGCTTAGAGCCCAGCTGGGAAACACTCACCAGAGCTCAACACTTTTCTCTCCTTTGTTATTTTTTTTTTTTTGATTTATTTTTATTTATGTGTGTGTGCCACGTTATATGAGGGTGTCCACAGAGGCCAGAAGAGGACATCGGATCCCCTGGTGCTGGAAGTTGTGTGCTGTTGGACATGGGTGCTAGGAACCGAACTCAGGTCCTCTGCAAAGTCACAAGTGCTCTGACTCACTGAGCCATCCCTCCAGCCCCTAACACCCACGAGTCCTCACCATTTTCCTCTCTTCTGTTATCTTTCAGTTTGAAAATTCCTTTAGCTGGAAGTTGGACCTTCTATATTGTTGTTTTTCTGTTAGCCTCTTTTATCCCTACCTCGCCCTGTCCCCCACAGACAGTCTCATGTAGCCCAGGGTAGTCTCATATTGCTATGTAGTTGAGGATGGGCTTGAAAAATTCTCCTGTCTCTGCCTCCAGAGTGCTGGATTATAGGTGTGCACACCATGCCCAGTTTGACGCAGTGCTAGAGAGAGACCTCAGTTTCTACCAGCCATCCCCAGCACTTTTATATTTCTGGTTTTTGTGTCTTGCTTCCTGGGAGGTTATCTCCCTCTCAGCTTCTGTTTTAAAATTGATCTCCCCCCCCCCCCCCCCCGAGACAGAGTTTCTCTGTGTAGGTTTGGTGCTTGTCCTAGATCTCACTCTGTAGACCAGGCTGGCCTCAAACTCACAGAGCTCCACCTGTCTCTGCCTCCCAAGGGCTGGGACTAAAGACATGCACCACCACCGCCAGGTCTAAAATTTTATCTTTTTACACTGAGGTCAGTTTTAGGTGAATTGTTTATGTGCTCTTCATCTTGATTTTTGAGGTGGGGGTCTCTCATTTGGCCTGGAATTTGATAAGTAAGCTGGTAGGCAGGCTAGCAAATCCTAGGGATCTGCCTGTCTCTGCCTCCCCTACTCTGGGAACACAAAGGCATGCCACCAATACTCGTGGGTTCTGGAGATCAAGCCGAGGCCCCCCCTGCCCCGCCTGTGGTGTGGCACTTACTGAACCAGCTCTCTAGATCCTGTGGTCTTAGAGCTTTAATTTTGAAGAACATTAACTTCTTTTCTAAAAAGTAGCATTGTTATTGTCATTAATTTTTAATCTTTGGTAGCACTAGGGATGAAACCTGGGCCCTCACTCCTGCATTTTCTTGTTTCATGTGGTAGTATCTTCAGAGGACCTAAGTTCTTCCTCCTGCATGCTGGATGCTCCAGGTTTTATTATTTTTAGTTATTTATTAGCTCCACCATGCTCTGGGTGCCTTTGCCTGTTCCCACCATGTGAAGAACAGGGCAGGCAGGCTGCTCTATACACATGGATGGGGCTTACAGACTGTGGTCTTCCCCAGTGGAGAATAAGTGGAGACTTGATGCTTGGGGACTCCCCAGGGTCCATCATCAGTTCCCCAGAGAGATGCAGGCACCTTGCTTTGTGGGAGGGGAGGGGAGGGGAGGAAATATGCCTGGCTGTCATCAGGCAAATGGCTGTTTTTTTTTACTGACCATTGTAGATTTCAGCAAGGGACCTTAGGCAGCCTTTGGCTGCACTTCTGGTTCTGCTCTGGCCAGCAGCAACCTGTTACCAGGGTCAGGGAAGGGCAGTCACCAGGCCCTGTGGGCCGAGAGTCCATGGGGTAGGTATGGGGAAGAGGATGAAGGGAATGAGGTCAGAGGTCAGGGCTCACTGTTCATTCTTTTTTGCAGTGTTGGGGATTGAGCGATGGGGCTCCTACATTCTAGGCAAGCTCGCTACCACTGAGTTACAACCCCAGCCCCTGTGGCCAATCCCTCAAAAAACCCAGTGTTTCTGAGACCTTTGCTGAACTTCCAGGTCTCTCCAGGTTCTGAGTTTTCTAGGGAAGATGCAGAGCAAGTGGGCGGGTTGCGATTGGTTCCTCCAACCCGAATCTTGGGAGTTAGGGAGGCCAAGTAAGATGACTGCATCTTACTGTCTTACCTTTTCAGCTTTTCAAATCTCTCTCACCCCCTCCTATCCTTTTGTCTTTGTGGTTTAATCCATTTTCACTCCTTTAGGTTGTGTTGAATGGGACAGAAAAAAACGATGCATGTGCCCAGTCTGTCACACGTAGCCTGAAGTCAGTGTCTATTTAGAAAACATTTCTGTACAGGTCTCTTGAACCTATTTTAATTCGTTTGTGCACAGATGGGCTTGCTTTAGTGTTAGGAGCGGCACTGAGACCTGATCTAACCGGTTCCTCTGACTCAGGCTTTGGGAAGGGTTTCAGTGAATCAGCAGTACATTTTCAAAGTTTATTTTAATCCATCCACTGCCATCCCCAATACAGGTTGGAATGTGGCGATGGTGGTCTTTGGGTGAAGGGTGACTCCATGAAAATTCTCATGTTGATTATTTTAATGCTGAAGTATTACATGTCACCGGGAAACTGTAGGTTTCTTTATCTTCTGCCAGCAGCAGGGGCAAAAGGCTAACAGTGAAGGCCTTGGAGAGAAAACCCTCCAAGGATGAAGGGCTGGTGGTGGGGAGGGTGGAGCTGGGCTAAGAGGGAGGGACATAGACACATACCCCACCCCCACAGGACCCAGGGAAGAGTTTTCTAGAAGCATTTGTATTTTGAATATTTTTCATGCCTTCTTTGGTTTAAGAATGCTAAACTCCCAGGCTGTGGCGGGGGGGGGGGGGGGCGGCTGGGTTCCTTGTTTTAATGTCTTAGGGGAGCCGTGTGCCAGAACTGAGAAAAAACCTGGAGGCCAATAGGGGCTTCAAGGAAACCTCAAAGCTGGGTTAAACCCAGCTCCTGGGCTAGCCTGGGGCAGATAGGACACACACAGCTCCAGGCTCACACTGAGGGGGTTACTCAGCTTTGCAGGGTCACATTCAGGGTTAGATTTCTTCTCAGCATTAGTACAAAGAAAGCCCTGTGTGGTCCCAATGAAATTTCAGTGCATAGAGGAAGGCCCTTCCAGCCCAACCCAAGACCCAAGCAAATCAAAACATGGGGAGGACTGGGGTGGGTGGGTAGGGCAATAAATAAAGGTGGGGGGCTGAGTGAGGTGGTAGATAAGGGGCTTTCTGCCCAGGAGGGTGCAGCAAGGCACTAGATGGGGGCAAGTGTGCTCGTCCCCAAACACTGGTTTGTTGAGTTGGAGGTCAAGGCCATCAGGATGCTGGTGAGGAGGCCTCAAGGACCTTCAGAAAGGAGCCAGGAAGCCTGGCTCTGTATTCTCTCTCTAAATCTTCCGCTGGAGGGTCTGCCTCAGCTTTGGGGTGCCAGGAGGCCACATCAGCAGCGAGGAGTTGTCCATGTATGTCTTTTGCCTTTGGCAGAGAGAGAAAAAGACCACTGAATAGTGAGTGGTGGTTGGCTTCCTCCCCAGTGACAACCCAGCTCTGGGAAGAAATAGATGTGTGAGGACAGAGCCTTCCTGGGTCCAGGGTGAGCCTGCACTGTCCACCGTGCTGTGTGCTCACAAGCTTGTTATCTGTACACCCGTGCTTTGGTCTGTCTGTCCAAACCTTGTCTGTCATCTTCAAGGCAGTGACCTCTTGGCCTATGTCTGACTGTTTTCGACCTCTAGCACCGCATAGGTTCACTGCTGGTGTGCCCAAACTCCCAGTGTTAGGGCTGGGACTAGAATGCATCCTAGAGAGGGCTGCAGGAGGCTGTAGAGAGGGAACGGGCTGGTTAGTGGGGTGTATACAGGCTACTTGAGGGAGACCCCAAGGGACACATCAGATGCTGTTTCATGTATGTGCCTGTGGGCTGTTGGCTGGGGTTGCCCAGCCTAGCTGGGGCTGGTCTTTAAAGGGATGAGAAGATGGTTCCATGCTGGACCAGTAAGCACAAGGCAGAGGGAGAGCATTGTTTTCTACACCTAGCACATGTGTATTTCACGTGTACATCAAGGCTCCCAGAAAGCCAACCTTGGAGGTGGTGGCCTCTGGAGGATAAGGACAGACACCACTCCACTGTTCCTAGGCCAGGCTCAGTGAGGACTTCCTGTGGCTGTTAGGAGGAAGGGAAGACTGACAAGGGACAGGAGCAGAAGATGCTGGCACCGTTCTGAGTCCCTCTGGTCAGGGCTGGGTCTGGCTGACCTTTGTTCCCCACTGCCTAGCACAGAGCTCAGTAAACATGAAGAATTGAAAATGTCATCGGCCACTAGGGAGGGAGGAGGGGACAAACCGGCTGCTGGACAAGCAGAGACAAGGCAGTACTCACCGGGCACCCTGGGCTCAGGCCGGGGTGGGGTGCCTCCCTGTGGGTCTGCAGCACCTGCCCCAGTATCACTGGCCAGGCTGCTCTGGCTGCCGGAGAGATGGCTGGGTGGGCAGGCAGGCCCCATCCTGGGGGACTCCACGCTGCTACCTGTAAGAGATGTATGTGGATGGGAATGGAGATGTCATTGAGCTTGCTAGCAAAGAGCCAGCTAAATTTTATCTGGACTTGTGGGTGGTAACTATGGACTGTCTGCTCAGCAGTCCACACTCACGTGCCTACCTGTTCTAGCCAGACCCCTACCCTCTGCTGATTGATCTAAGATATACTGGATCAGCAGAAGGGGCTCTTTCCCTTAGTAACACATTACCGATATGAGAACTGGCAATTAGGAGCTTTTCCTAAGTGAGGGGTGGAAGGGATTGTGTGTGTCTGGGAAGGCAGTGAGAAGGGAAGGTAGTATTAAGACAGCACTTGCTGCCTCCACTACTAAAGACTCTCAGGTCATACATGCATGCATTTGTGGTTTTGTGTGTGAGCGTGGAAACTGGAATGGGGAGGCAGATGGAGGGAGGGAGATGGGAAATAGGGTAACACACTGCAGCTTCTATGAAAGGCTGGAGAAATGGCTCAGTGGGTGAAAGGTGCTTGCCCACAAGCCTGGCACACTGGGTTTGATCCCCAGACGCGCATGGGGG
The DNA here is from genome assembly GCF_903995425.1 of Onychomys torridus. Lineage (NCBI taxonomy): Eukaryota > Metazoa > Chordata > Mammalia > Rodentia > Cricetidae > Onychomys > Onychomys torridus. The sequence continues at coordinate 64,105,377 of NC_050450.1, forward strand.
AGGAGAGAACTGACTCCCAGAAGTTGTCTTCTGGCTTTTACACATGCGCTGTGGCTTCTAAGCCAATAAATAAATAAGAACAATAAAGGAAAACACTAACAGTGGGGGAGGATGAGATATGTATGAAGATGACACAATTATTCAAGATGGTCCTACCCAGCTGAGAGCAGGCATGGAGGGAGGAGGCAGGAGCCAGTAGGTAGAAGGGGGGGGGGGGAGCCTGTCCTGAAACCAAGGTTGGCAGGCAATTTGTACAACAGTCTCCTAGTGAAGCCTCTTGGGGCTGCTGGTGCCAAGCCCAGGACTAGTTTTCACCTCTTGCCTTATCACCTGATACTGAGCATTTGGAAAACTATTAAGACTCTGAAGGTACATCAGGGCTCTGAGGGAAAGAGCACCATGATCAACTAGTAATGTCTGCTGTGGCTCTGGACAGAGAGGTGGTAGTGTGTGTGCCAGACATTTGCCACTTCTGACTTAGCCCAAACTTTCATTTCCAGCAAGGATTCCTGCCATGTCATCTTTGGTCTGAGGTCATAGTCTTAGCTACAGGATAGTTTATTATATCATTGATATATTATTATATCAAGGCATCTTATTCCAGTTTGGGGCAGATACTGTTCCTGCTTTTTTTTTTTTTTTTTTTGGTTTTTTTTCTTTTTTTTTTTTTTTTGAGACTGGGTTTCTGTGTGTAGCCCTGGCTGGTCCTGGAACTCACTCTGTAGACCAGGCTACCCTTGAATTCACAGATCCACCTGCCTTTGCCTCCTGAGTGCTGGGATTAAAGGTGTGCCTAGCTTGGGGCAGATAGTGTAAGGTCCACTCTTTACACACCAAAATCAAGCCTCCCTGAAACTTCCTTCGAAGGTCCTAGTTCAGACCCAAGAGGACCTAGAGGAAGCTGGTGCTTTTCTCAGGAGGCCTTTCTTGTACTTAAAGAGATGAAAGCCTTCCATCTTCCCTTCCCTCTGCTCCTACCTCACTGCCCAGACTAACCCATGTTAGGAATCACAAAATGGGCTCAACGTGAGAGGGGACTTTGGAGCTGGCCTGCTCCACCTCATTTGTGTTGAGGAGAAGGCAGTGCCAGTCAGGAGGTGATGGCACATGCTGGAGATATCACTGCAGTCGTACGGCTGAAGTCAAGGGAACTGTACCTAACTTCTGTGGCCCTTTGCTGCGTGAGAGGTAAAGAGCAATGCTGACCAGGGTGTTTCTGAGGAAGAGTGTGCAGAGGAAGTGGCCCTGCCTCTTGTCAGCCCTGCGAGCATCTTCCCCACCCACCCACACACACACACAGAGATGAGCCTTCAGGCTCCTTCCTTCCCGGGGACCCAGGGACCCTTTTCAGACGCCAGTAGAAAAGCTGCCACCAAAGAAACCAAAGAGCCACTTGGCACCTCTGGCAGCAAACAGCTGACTTTCTGCACTTACCTGAGTCCCCTCTAGGCTTGTCACCTTTTGTGCCCTTGACCACAGTGGGCATGGGTCTGTCCTCCAAGCTGGAGGAGCTGAGGTCCGAGTCACTGTCGCTGGAAACCACTGGAACAGACAAGAGCAGAGGAGGTCACAATGATTTTCTCCTGCTTGGGCAGTGGGCCAGGGAAGGCCTCCCTCTGGCCACTTGGCACCACAGAGTAGCCTAGAATTTCAGTTAACCCTTTTTGTTTGGGACATGAGGGGAAAAAAAAATGGTGTGGGGAACAGGAGCTCCTTTCCACCAGCTGCGGAGGGTGAGACCTGGTGTGAGGAGGCAGACATGGAACCCACATTCCCGGCACCATTCGGGAAGGCTCATCCTTCAGCCAGCCATCTCTAATGAATCATGGTCTACCTGTGGACTGGAGCCGTTTTGCTTGGTAGGAGTGGGTGACCACTTTTGGTATAGACACAGGGACTCCGAGGCCTCTGCCTGGCCACACTAAACACCAAGGCCGTGGCTTCAAGGACAAGAAACTTATCACAGGCTCTCACATACATGGACTCACAAAAGTTTCAGAAGGGGAGGGGATAGCCCCACCCCATCCATTGCACAGGCAGGAGACTGAGGCATGTGCCCATGGCCGTCAGAAGATGGACTCTAACTCTGGAAGGCTGGCTGTGGTTCCTAACCACTTAACTCTCATCAGGAGCACAGTGAGGTGTCATGAACTACAAAGAGCAAGGGCTCAGAGGGAGCTGAACCCCCTCTTTTCTGCACCCGACACCATATTTGGCTGGTTCATCGACCGTGGGTGTCATAATACAGGATATATTCATCCTTCAAACATTCTATTTTAATTTTAAGCAGGGATGTACATCCGTGTGCCAGCCTCCTGAGGCAGGCCTGCGTGCTTCTGAGAACCGGCTCATGTGGCCCAACCTGTCCCATAGCCTGTGGCTCTGGGTCCTGTTTTGGTCACTGGAGCTTAAAGACCATGGCAAATAAGACCTGACAGCAGGCTCTTCTAGATTTTTCCATATCTTCCTTCTGCTTTTTTACAGTTGTCTTGCCCACGCCTAATTCAATAGATTTTTTTTTTTAAAGGCAAGTTGCTGCTTCAAGTTTCACAAAATCTTGCTTTTAACGAAGCAGTGTTCTGACTCTTCATTAATTTACATAGCATGTAACTAAGTGATAATGAAGATAATAAGTAGGTGTAGGATCAAAGGTAAACAGCTCTTTTACAGGTGACTGACTCAGGGATGGGTCACCAGGCAGGAGGTGCCAGAGCTCTGTGCTTTCCTCTGAAATGCCAAGTGCTGGGGTGGGGTGGGGAAGTCGAGGGCTTCCCAAAACACTTCACTAGGTTATCAGCAAGTGAGGCTTCCTTCTCCAGGCTCAGGAGCCTAAGGTTCCCTCTGCCAGAAGAGGACCACAACCACTACCAGTCCAGGCTGGCTAGCAGGCCCCAGCTGACCCGGCAAGCTCTTTCTGGGGGCTGCATGAGGCATCCACAGACGTGCTGGTCAGGGAAATTCTCTGTGGGAAAAGTGGAGGGGAGTGGGCCTTCCACCTGGATCCAAAGCCTTCTAGAAAGTCTTTGTGTCTTAGCATATACCATTTTCTGGCTGAGGGTCTCAGGTCACAGAAACAAGTAGCCAAAGTTGGAGCTGGCTAAACATTTTAGCCTTCAGAGGTTAGCAGTAGCCAGCACACAGTAGGTGCTTGAGGAAGGTCTGATGGTGACATTGTGCTCACCTTGCTTTACCTGTCCTGTCAGGGTTACCAACAAAATGGATTTTTTTTTTTTTTTGAGGCAGGATGGCCTTGAATTGCTATGTAGCCAAGGATGATTTTGAATTTCTTATGCACCTGCCCCTACCACTTATATGCTGGGAAGTTAGATACATACCATCATGCTTAGGTTTCTGTTTGCTTAAAGTTTTTTTTGAGAGACAGAGTGTGTGTGTGCGTGCACACGCGCTTGCGCATACCTGCAGGTATATGAGTGTGGGTGCCCATGAAGCTGGAGTTATAGGTTGTGAGCCACCTGATATGGGTATGGAACTGAACTTGGGTCCTCTACAAGAGCGGTATGCAGGCTTAACACTGAGCCATCTCTCCAGCCCCCACCATGCCTTATTTTATGATGCTGGGGCCCATACCCAGGTCTTTTTACATGCCAGGCAAGCACCCACCAACTGGGCACTCGCCAGCCCTCTTCAGTAGATGTATCTGTCGCCTCCTCACCATCATCACTAGACTCAACTTCCTCCGTCCAAGACCCTTCCTTATCCCACCAGGATGACTGTAAGCGTCTCCTCCTGTGGATGTGTCTGTAAACTCTCTGTTCAGTCAGGGTGTCCCAGCCACACAGACTGTTGAACGATTCCTATCATCTTACCCACACCCCTGTCCACCAAGAGGAGGCTTGTGTGCATTCCTGAGTGATGAATATGTGACTGTCCCTGGTCGTCTTCCTCTGCTCCAGCCTTCTACCCTTTTCTGCTCTGGTTCTCTCTCTCATATGCCACTGACAAGACTTCCGGTTTGGCCGTTTCAGACAGAACCAAGAGGGGGTGGGGAAGAAGAGGGATGGGGGTGGGTTCATGAGAATTCTACGCAAGAACCCGACTGACTTTGCAGCTCCTTTTCGGGTCTGAACTGAACATGAATCCACTGAGACCAGACCCCATGGGTGTCAGTGCTACAAACACGTGGTTTTGACTCATTGCTGGGCTGACTAAACACTAACCCCACAGGGCCCCAGACACGAGAGGTGGGAGGCTGTGGGCAGGAAGTGGGGTTGCAAGTAGCTCCCGGTGTCCCCCCCCCCTTTGGGGCAATAAAGGAACACAGGATGGGAGCTAGCTAATGCTAATGGGGGCAGGGCAGTACCTATGAGGGCTGGTGACTAACCTCCACAGTGGTCTCTCCACTTCTTTGGCAGAGACATTTATACATGATCTATCAATGCTTCCTGATCTGGAAATATTCCCTCTTCCTGTGGCTGAGCTGGGGACAGCAATTAGAGCTGGGCTGGGGACAGGGCTCTGAGATTGCTTGTGACACCTGGATCTCAGATGCCAAGGGGCCCAGCAGGGATGATGGGGTGGATTGTTCCAGGAGTTGGTAATGGAGGCATCCCGTTGTCTGTTGTATGCATTCCAAGAGTGGACTTGGGAGCAGGCTCAAGTTGCTAGATAGGATTTATGGAGAGTTGTATGTCTTATCCAAAACAGCACAGCCCTGGAGGTGGGGGAGGGTGCCTATCACCTGGTCCCCAAGGGCACCTGTGCTGTATGAGGGTTAAAGAAGTCACAGAAACAAGACAAATTCTGGAAAGCCCCCCCCCCCCCCCGTTACTCTCATGTGACTCATTCTTTGTCTCCTGGGAACCCTAAAGGGTGCAACCCTGGAAAAGGGGGAACAACCTCCAGGGACAATGGATCTCACCATGGGATCATAGGGCAGGGACCACCCAGCCGTCCCAGAGACTCATTTCTGCCCCCTTGCCTGGCTTCTTTGTATCCGGGGTTTTAAGCTGATGCCAACTTTCTGGCATACACAGAAGTCCGAGGTTGGCATCAATGTCTTCCTCTATCACCTTCTACCTCTTTTTTAGAAACCCACTGGCCAGTAGCTTATCAATTCAACAAGACTACGAGGTCAGCGAGCCCCGGGACCTGCCCGTCTCTGCCCTCCCAGTGCTAGGCTTTCGGGTGTGCACTGTGTCAGCTTTTCACGTGGGTGCCAGGCAGCAGAACCCAGGTTCCTCAGGCTCGTGCAACACACACTTTGATGACTGAGTCATGTGCCCAGCCCCGTGCCTAGGGGTTTTAAGCTGGGGCGAGGCTGTAGCCATCAGGTATTTCTTCTGAAGCCTCAAATCTCATCTCCAATCTGCTCTCAGAAAGCTCAAGAAGGCAGGGTTGCCCAATGGCTGGCCACTGACAGTCACTAGGGAAAGAGACCCAGAAGAGGCTGTGAACACCTGGGGCTCAAGAATATGTTGCCCAAGTAGCCGAGGCTTCTTCCAGTGGTCAAGGAAGCAGGCTTTTCTCTTTCCCGTTCCCATAAAACCCAAACCTTGGGTAATTTGCCACCCGGGTATCAATGCTGCCTTCCCTCTGAATGGTGGCTGGGACTGTAAATCCTCCAGCATGAAGCTTTCAGGCTCGCAAATCTTCCATCTCTGCTCTTCATCCTCTACAAGATGCTAGGAGTGGCTAAGGGCCAGACCTGGGACAGGTCTGGGGACAAGTGCTTGTATTCCCCTATGCTTTGGCTTTCCAGTGGAGGTAGGAAAACCCTGGGAGACACTCACTGGTCTGAGAGCCTGTGGGAGGTATCCTCACCCGTACTCAGAGGGCTCCACCTCAAGGTGGGAGGGGAGCCCTGTATCTTGGTTTCCTTCATGGCCATCTGACTTCTTGGTCCACTTGCTGGATGGAGGCTCTGGCATCCCTGAGATTTTCCCATCACGCTGGGCCCTCATCCTCAGCAGCGGATGGGCAGCTTAGAGCCAGCCTGGCCTGTTTCTCTGGGGATGGGCAGTTTGTTTTTCCCCCTCTAGCTCATTCTTGGACGGATTTGCAATTTGACTGTCACCATGGAAACTCTTGAGTTTTGGTACATGAGGCGGGGTGGGGGTGTGTGGGGGGGAACTCTTCCTTTTTGGAAACTCTCCCTTGAATGTCTCACAGGACACATGTGGCAGCTGCTGCCCTGTCAAGACACCTAGCTGGGATGGCTCAGGGGACAGGGATGGGGCCCTGGGGACCTGTCTCCAGGCTCTGCTTAGCCATTACCTCTCTCCATGATCCCAGGCACCTCTTCAAGCTTCATGGCAAAAACCAAGAGACTGACCCAGCAGCTACCTGGGTGTGAGGTCAGCCCAGCCGCAGACAAGCTGCTGATGTGGCATTCTGAAAAGTTGGGAAACCAAGCCCCATTCTGGGCCACGTCACATCGACCTGCAAAGATGGTGGCAGGCTGTGAGCTTGGAAAACCTTCGGGAGCAGTGGCTGTTCTGCTCCAAGGAGCCCAAAGTCTCCAGAAGCTATGGGAGTTAGGGAAGTAGAGAGATATTTCCAACATCCTGCCAAGAAGCAGCAGATGGTGGAAAATTTTGCATACTAAAAACAACAAAAAATATTTTTAACGTAAAGGAATGATAATCGGGCCTTGGGGAGGGCATAGGCACCCCCATGAGTCCTCCCTGGCCACCAGGCTGGCCCTGCCAAGATGGCTGTGGCACCCATAATTCCAGAATAGGGGTGTGTGTGGGTCCTGTTTTGGTGGCAGCAGCCAGGGGTCATGGGATGCTGAAGGGGGTCAGCTGAGCCATAGACTTGGGTTGTGTTGTCCATCTCCTGTCACTTTCCAGATGTGCACCTTCAGGCTGTTTTCTTATCTGTGCTTGGTGGAGCCATGGATGAATGATGGGTCCTTCTCTAGTGGCTATGAGCATTCAGAGAGAACAGGGACGTCCATCATGGGCTCATGTCCCCAGTAGGGTGCTAGTTTCCATGCTCTGGGCCAAGTCCTACCTCCCAGGGGTGAGGCTGATTCCCAAGGGAATGTAGACCCTCCATCATGGTTCACAGGAGGAGAGCGCTGCATGCCCTCAGAGGATGTTTAGAGGCTGAGCTGGGATCTTTGGCTGGGATCCTCATTTTCCCACCTTGCCCAGCATGTACATGGTGTCCAAGCCCCGTCTCACCTAATGAGCACTCTCAGGAACCCTCCCCCTCCAGATGGCTGGTTCATCCCTCTCTCCACGAGGGCCCTTCTGTGTCCTCTGGGTCTGGGCCTGGCATGGGGAAGCTGTCTCACGCATGCCTACTGCCTTGGCTTGAACTCTGGTTCTGCTTGGGATACCTCTGGGCAAGTACCTCACTCTGAGCCTCAATTGTCTCAGCAGTGAAATGGACAGGAGGAAGGAGAAGAGAGAGGCAGAATAACTCAGTAAGACTCGATCCAGCAGGGAAAAAAGGCCAAATACACAAGCTAAGATTTTTAAAAATCAGGGCTGGAGAGATGGCTCAGCGGTTAAGATCACTGGCTGTTCTTCCAGAGAACCTGGGTTCAATTTCCAGCACCCCCATGGCAGCTCACAACTGTCTGTAGCTCCAGTTCCAGAGGATCTGACACACTTACACAGACATGCACGCAGGGAAAACACCAATGCACATAAAATAATTTTTAAAAATCTAACTTTAATGCAATGCCCAGGGATCCCTTCAACCCTGTTTCTTCTGCCCATAGCCCTCTGCCCCAGGAACAGAAGATGTAGCCCACCCACCTGGCTGCCTCCACATTCTGCTTTTCCTGCTCTGACCTCACCCTGCCAGGAGCTACCCCAGAGGAAGGCCAGCCTGTGACCAGACTTCATCTCCTTCCCTGAGCCTGTCGCAGCCCTAGATAAAGCCATCTGCTGACTATTCTCTGAGAACCTTTCCCAGGGGGACAGCTGTGCATGGCAGCGAGGTCAGCCAGGGAGTAGTTCACCAGGCCAGCAGGACAGGTGACCTTAGAGCCCCTGGGTCACCTCAGTGTTGCCAGCCAGGCACCTCTCATATGTCTTCAGGGAAGAACACTCAAAGGGAATGTGCCAGGCCTCAGCTTGGACAGGGACTGAAGTGGAGCGCGGGAAGCCACTTGCCATGGACACAGGATGAGTGGGCCCTGAGAGTTGGGAGGGAAACAGTGGGCTCTTCCTCTGCTTTGTCCCCAGGGCTCCAGCCAGGAAGGAGGATTGCCCAAGGCTTGTGGGGGGGAAACCTTGTCTTCCCAGGAATGGCCATCGGCAGCCAGAAAAGACCCAGTTGCCTACCAGTCCCTCCCTCCTGGGGCCAGGTGACAGGAGTCACAGTATGTATCCACTTGACCTACTGTGTAGCCAAGGACAGTCACAGGACCCCATGGCATACTAGGTGAGGTAATGGGGTGCTTTGCATCCCTGGCTGCCACTTCAGGCTCTGAGGATGACCCCAGGCAGGAAGGGGTAACTGGGCAACAGAAAGCTCTGACAAGTCGGAGCTAGGGCTAGGAGGGTCCCAGCGCTGGCTTATATTCATTCACATCGATTTTAATTTTCTCTCTCCTTCAGGCTTACAGACAGATAGGAGGCACCAGCTAATGAAGACAAATCCACAGATCAATAGAAATGTGGTTGCCGGTGTGGAAACCCTGTGGTCCCTGACCTCGAATGAGGCGCTCTGGATAGGAGGATGGATGGATGGTAAGAGCTGCTCCCTCCAGAGAATGGGATATACAGAATGGGGTAGAGCCTAACACAGTATTCGGGGAGAGAAGTCAGAGAGAGCTTCCCGGAGGAGGAGGAATTTACAAATGGATGCCATTTAAGCAGATGCAAAAGTAGGCCCGGGGTATGCCAGGCCTTCCAGACCGTGTAGGGAAAGCCAAGGCTGAGCAGTGGGCTCTTTAGGGATTAGGAAGCTCTTTGGCCAAGGCCCTCGGGGAAAGGAGATGATCTGGTTTGGGTCTGCTCTGTCCTATTTGGGGACAGATGACTGTTCCAGTTTCTAGCGGCTACCAAACAGGAGCGTGTCTCTCCTGCCTGTCTGGGCTGGCAGGTGCCATGAGCCTTTGTTTCCTCCTGATGTCAGCTTGGGCCTCTTTCTCAGAAGTACTGTTTTGGAAAGTCTCTTTGGGGCGGGTAAGCCCAGCGGGTTAAAGGTGCTCGCCACTAACCTGATGGCCTGAGTTCGATCCTCAAGATGGAAGAAGAGTACCCACTCCTGTGAGTTGTTCTCTGACCGCCACACGACACCCTGCTCCCTCGCCCCACAGAGAACTACATAAGGATAAAGAAAATGGGATCTTTTGATGTGACCCAGGTTACTCAAAACCCTCCTGGCTCAGTTCCCCAAGATCTGGGGTTACAGGCAGGTGTCACCATGTATGTTCTCACATGTTTTTAGGTCTGTCTTTTTGCTGTTGTGCCGTATCTCTCTCTCCTTTTCTGGTGTCCCCTTGGGTCTCTGTTCCTATAATCTGTCAGTTTTCCATCTAGAAGAGCCTCAGCCCCAGGGTGTCTGTGTTCAGACTCCGGCAGGAGGATGGCTGGCTACCTGTCTGCAATCAAGGCAGGGCAATCTGCCTCTTTCTTGTGGGTCTTCTCTGCCAGGACACCAAGAGAAATGAGGGATCAGCTGGGGACCTCTGCCATGCCAACCTTGCTCTGGCATGGGCAGGAAGTGTGGGAGAGGAACTGTGTACACCAGAGGCTGCTCTGTTACCCCCAGGGCTTTATTGGAACCAGGCAGGGAGGGAGGCCTGGTTCACTCACTTTACCCATGTTCCCAAAGGCCATTCAGTCTAGAATGCGTAGAATTAAGTTGTAGGTTTAGCCAGCAAGGCAGATGGGCAGCTGCAGAAAGTCATACTGTACTATGTACAAAGAGCTCAGCCCAGCTGGCCCCAGGGGCATCTCTGTGCCCCTGGGCTGCACTTGAATCCAACACAGCTTCCATGAGGGCATGCCACCTCAAGACCTCACCTTGCATCTGAAATTGTCTAATCCACGGAGGCTATCATTAGGTTTGGGCAAATTAAAGGCGACAGCCATGCCCCTAACCTTTGTGGTGTGGCTAATGAGGGTCTTCTGCTCCAGGAAATCAATTTCTAAGCCAGCACAGACGTTGGGACAGGTAGGGGGAGAAGGGAGAGGCAGAGTGGAGACTCTTCCCTGTTTAGAGCCCCCGTTTTGAGACTGATATTCCGCATAACCAAGGGCTCAAAAGGCAGGATGAGGCCATATGCGTGGGCTTTCCTTTTAAAGCAGGGCCATGGCCACACAAGAGTGGTGGCCTCTGTCCCTGAGAGCTAGCAGAGGCGCAGTTCCACAGTGCTGCAGGCATTTCCTTCTCTCTATGCTGAGACTACCACACATACTATTTGGACTCTGTATCTTACGTCCCCTTCTGTAAGTGAGCAAGGGCAGTGCCCCATTCCAGGCTGTCCTCATGAAGTTCCAGATGCACGGAACCCCACACAGACTACCATGAGCAAACCCGGAATCCATGGCAGCTATGACCAGAGCTGCTGGATACCACAGCTGACTTCTGTCCTTTCTGCCTGCACAGGACAAAAGCTAACAGTCCTAAGCCTGGCAGAAAGACATCCACAGAGATGATGGGCAGCTGGCTCAGAGCCAGGGGTTGCCTCTGGTGAGGCCACAGTGGGCTTGGGAACCCTAGCACCCCAGCAGTTTCTCTTCCCTAGCCTCTGACATTCAAGCCCCCACCCTGCCCCCAGCTGAGACAAATTATGATTTTCTTTCACCTATTGTCTTGACCCAAATGGCAGCCCCGCGCTATGAAGACCAGGTTCAATGACTTGGAGGTGCCTTGTGGGACCAATGGTGCCTTCTCAGATGGTTCACACTGGCTCTTCCTCCTCCTCTCTCTAATTGGTTCTTCTTGGTCTGTGTGTCCTTGTGTATGTTTGGGAGCTTCAGGTATCTTTACATTAAAAAAAAAATAATCATCACAGATACTTCCCACAGCATCCCAGGGCCATAAGGTCCCTGCAAGGAGCAAAGTTAGAGGTGGAACATGGCAGTGATGAACATAAGGTGATACTGGGGGCGGGGGGGGAAGGGGAGAGAGGGTGATAGCATTGGCTGACACACAGAAAGGCTGGTCTTTACTGAATGGGAGGCCTCCCCATCACCTGCCTGTTTGAAATTCCTCTGTTAAGGCCCTTGCCCTTGGAGGAGTCCTTGAACTCCAAGATAAGAAAACTAGAAGAGAACAGAGCCTGTTCTAGCCCCCTCCCCATCATCCTAATGGGAAAACATCATTTCATAACCAAGGTTTTCTTTCCCAGGAGCTGCGCAGGCCCCAAGAGCTACAGACTGGCCCAGGAAGCCCGTCTTGAAGGCTGGGGAGATGGCTATACGGTCTCCTCTGTGTGAGCCAGGTGGCTGACAGGAGAAGCCCTGGGAAACCTGCTCCTTTTTCTTGCAACAAGTGCCTCTGAGAGCCATGCTTTGCTTATCTTCCTTTTCACAGAGACATGGACCACAGAAGAATTTCTACTTTTCTTTTTCCTTTGTGGTTTGGTGATGGAAGCCAGGGCCTGGTGCGTGCGAGGCAAGCACTCCACCATGGAGCTGCACCCCAGGTCTCCCTCCTTAGTAATCATGTACAGCAATACCAAAAGACTGCCAGAGACAAGAGGGAGGGCTGGGGACTGTGGCAAACAGAGAACACGCCATCATTAAAAGGGGATGCTGCTGTTGCCTCCGAGAGGGCGGCATTGGTAGACCTTCTGATTTTTAAAAGTGAGAATTCTCTGCAGTTAAAAAATTTGACAGTGCATTTTAAGTAGCTAGCCAGATCAGGTCACTGCTAGACTGTGACCTGTCACAGAGGTGGAGTCTCAGCACCCATGGACAGGTGACATTCTTCCTCCTAACATGGACGCCCTCCTGCTCTGCCTTGTCTTTCATCTGCTCCAGCAAGCAGGGGCCCTATCCCCTACACATCCTCCCAGGTACTCTGAAGGCTGTGGGGACTCGGGTACCAGGGACAGCCAATGTGACAAAAACGGACAGTTCAGAAACCACAGAGGAAGTGTGCTTGTGTGTGTGTGTGTGTGTGTGCGCGCGCGCTCGTGTGTGTGCGCTGATTTCTCAGGAACAGAGAAGGGAAGGAAGGAGTCATAGCAACAGCTGGCTCTGGGCAGTGAGCAATCCTGTCTGAAAATAAAACATTTTACAATCCACAACCGAGGCTCATTAAGAATGAATGGATCGGCTGGTATAAATAGCTTGCCGCGTTAAGGAGTCAGGAAGCAGCAGCTGCGCATGCACTCGATGGAAGATCAGTGGCTATGATGGGAGATCAGTGGCTATGGAACCTGCTTATTAGCTCAGTCGGCTGCTGCTCTGTGCTAACGAGACAGGTTGCAGGTTCAACGCTGCATGGGCGGTGTGGCTTTCCCAGCCTCAGGCCATGGTTACCTCCCACCCTAAGACTGGAGCTAATGTGGTGGGGGCATAACAGGAAACACACTAACAGCTTCTCGCAGTATCTGACTTAGAAGATCCCTCACTGTAATATCCAACCTTCTCTCGAATGCCCTCACTGACAGGCAACTCACTACCCTGTCAGACAAAGTACTGAGATCTGTGGTTAGATGGTAATTAATTAGAAGACACTGGCTGTGCCATCCATTATGTCTGATGGTGGCTGGATGCTAAAAGGGTGCTCTGGGCAGAAATGAGAGACCAGTTGCTTCCCTCCTGATTGTGGATGGGGTGCAAGCCGGTGCAGAAACTCCCCAGACTTAGCCTGATGCGAGCTACCCAGCAGGCAGAGGGAGTAGCCAAGAGTACAGACAGGCAGGGTAGCTCTGGCTGCCCCTCCGCTGTCACAAGACCCCCTCTTCAGGAGCCCAGCAGTACCTCCCTCCCTTGAAAAATCCTCTGAATCACCAGACAGGGCAAAGCCAGCTACATGGTGATGGAGCCGAGAGCGTCACCACGTGCTGCACTCAGGGGGAAGAGCCTGGGTCCTTGGGCCTCAGTGCAGCAGACAGCCTACGTGACCTTGTGTGGCCTCCCTCCTCATCCATCACGAAGAGTCAATTTCACCGTCTGCAGCTGCCTTGAGCTTCAAATGAGATAATGACCATGAATCACAGGGTGCCCTGGTCAAGGCCAGTGCAGCCCCAATGATTCGGCTTCTCTAGGAGCTGCTGGCCCCATGTGGGGAGGCTGGGTCAGCTGTGGGGGTGGAGGGGAGGATAATTCGGGTAAGGGCCACCCTGGTCCACTCTGCAGATCAGGGGAGTCAGACCGCTCACCCCAAACCCGGATGCTTGCTTCCACGGGACCGCAGACTCCCTGCCGCTTCAGTTCGGGATCTTAAAAACATTTGCTTAAAACCTAGTAGCTGCGGAAGTGGCATCAAAACCCCAGTTTTTCCTGAAATTACACAAATGGAACAAATCCAAGAGCCTGAAGTACTTTCTAGGGCAGATCTTAAAGGCAGCCAGTGTATCATCCAGAAGGAAATGCCTGGTTTGGGTGGACCCGAGCAGGTGGGAGGCGGTAGTAGAGGGACTCTGGGGATGGGCTGTGACCCAGGCTTCCTAGAGAGGGAATAGACTAGCCTCTGAGCTTCAGGGAGCTTGAGGCAGACGCAGTGTCGAGGCCTGGCCTTTCTAATGTCGGCCATCTCTAAGGGGATGGAGAGGCAGAGAGTATGCGTACCTCGTGGCTGGGGAAAGGGGTAGGCCCTGCCAAAGGGACGATGAGCCATGAACCCCCAGCACTGGTTCTACTACTTGAAACCAGGTAGGAGACACAAAGGCTGGCTTTACTGGTCCTGGGGCCGCCCTAGGCCATGCTGTTCCTTGCAGGCTCCTGGGGTAAGAAGAGCCAATGTCTCATCATAGATGAGCCTCCCTGGAGTCACTATCTGGCATCCTTGTCTCAGATCGGTACCCAAGGCCCAGGTCAGCCCACCTGTTCCACAGCTGTTACCACTCTCCTCAGAAACCCAGAGGGCAGGGCTACATCTACTCCGTCTCTAATGCTCCCGGTGATTGACTGATTTTGAGACAGGGTCTCACTGTGGGGCCTAGGCTGGTCTTGAACTCTATGCTCAAATGATCCTCCTGCCTCAGCCTCCCGAGTAGCAAGGAATAAAGGCACAGGCCACCCTACCTGGCCTATTGTTTTATTCTTAGCATTTAGGTCTATAATGTGTTCCTGGGCACACACAGAAATTGAATCACGCCTAGTTATTGAATCAATACGCCTTTTCCCACTGAGTTGAAAAATCCCTGTGTTCAGCTTTCCATGCGTTCTTGGGCCTACTTCAATTCGCGTCCATTCATCTATGTGTATATTCTATAATAGCTACTCTAAGTTCCTCACAAGCTTTTAAATTGAGACATAATTCATATCCTATAAAATTCACTCTTCAGGGGGAGTACAATGCAGTGGTTTTTCATACCATCATAACACTGGGCGACTGCCATCGCTACTTAGTTTCAGAATATTTTCATCCTCTGTCCTCATCAGCAGTCCCTGTCCCCCCGCCCCCCTCCAACCCCCTGGCTCATGCATCTTTCTATGGGTTTGCCTAGCTTAGCCATTCCCTATGAAAGGGATCATACAGTGTGTAGCCTTTGCCTCTGGCTTCCTTAACTTAAGCATGGAGTTTTCCAGGGACATCCATGTTATAGCACACATACACATTCATATTCTGTCTCTACATACACACAGGGAATCAGACAGATCTTATATAGCTATAAAAATGGAAAAATTAAGATTTTTTTTTAACTCCTTTTGAGACAGCATCTTGCTATGTAGCCCTGGCTGGCTTGGAACTTACTATGTAGACCAGCCTGGCCTAGAACTCACAGAGGCTTCCTCTGCCTCCCAAACACTGGGATTACACACCTGGCAGGATTGAAGTTTTTACCTGATTTTCTGCTCAGGGTTTATTTTTTACCCTTTTTGTGGGTTGAATGCTTGTGTCCCCAACCTTAGTTCATGTTGAAGCTCTAAACTCCAGATGTTTGGAAGAGTAAATGAAGCCCTAGGGTGGGGCCTGATTCAACAGGGTGAGTATTCTCTTGAGCAGAGACCAGAGTTCTAACCCCTCTGTCCTCACATGTACACACTGAACAAGGTGGCCACCCACTGCACCACGAGGGTCACCAGACAAGTTCTGTCAGCTCCTGATCTTGCTTTACTGGCCAGACCTGGGAGAAAATCAATTTCTGTAGCTTAAGCCACCCACCCAGTCTGTGGTAGTTTGTTACAGCAGCCTAAGCATACTAATACAATAATACTTCAATTTTCTACATGCTGGTCCCTATAATTTCCATTTAAAGTCTCCTTCCAGGCATCAAATAATTTTTTGTTTCAATTACAAATAGGTCTTCTCATTTCCACTTTTAATTATTTAGTTCAGATTAAAGCTATCGATTTTTAAAATTGATTTATCTGGTTTTGTTTTTTTTTTTTTTTTTTTCGAGACAGGGTTTCTCTATGCATCCCTGGCTGTCCTGGAACTTGATCTGTAGATCAGGCTGACTCGAACTCAGGGATATGCTCATCTCTCCCTCCCCAGTGCTAGGACTAAAGGGGTGTGCCACCACTGCCAGGCAAAATTGATTTACCTTAAGTCTTGTCAATTTCTAAATTTCTTTATTAACTCTGGGGCATTAGTTGGAGTGGGCTGAGTTCTTGGTGTACACATCCACTGTAGAGAAGATGGATTTAGTTCCTTTTGTTCATTTCCACTATTGAGAGAAAGCTTCTTATTTCTTGCCTCACTGCATTAATTAATAACTAATCAGGGGTAGGAGGGATGGTTCACTGGTTCAGAGCGTTGGCTGCTCTTGCAAGAGGAGTTGGGTTCAGTTCCCAGCACCACATGGTGGCTCCCAACTGTCTGTAACTCCAGTTACTTGGGATCTGACACCTGCTCTTACCTTTGTGGGCACCAGGCTCACTCATGGCACATGCAGGCAGAACACTAATGCACATAAAATAGATCTAAAACAAAACACCTAATAAAGGCTGGAGCCTGGGAATGTGGCAGAGCACTTGCCTAGTTTACTCAAGGGTTGGGTTTATCCCAAGCACCCGAAACACACACATACACACACACACACACACACACACACACACACACACCCCAAAACAAAGTCAAACTATGATCAAATATGATCAAATGATGGAGATTCTTGATTTGAATTTTGATTGAACATGGCTTCAGGGCCTTATCAGTTAATAAGATTTTCTTTTTATTTTGGGACTGGGGCTTACTCTGTAGCCCAGGCTAGTCTGGAACTCACTAGGACTTCCTATGAAACTGAGACCAGTCTTGAATCAGAACCCTCTGCCTCCCAAGTGCTGGGTCCCTCTAGCAGCTCCTGGACCAGAGGCATCTGTGATGAAATGAAAGCATGTACTACAGTGCCTGGCTTCAAGAAACAATTTGAAAAACAGGACATCTGAATTAAAATCAATAAGTAATAGACACAGGAAGACCTACTCGGATGTGGACATAAAAATGAAATGTTTTTCTTCCCTGTGTACTGGCCATGGTTAGAACCCCCAGCAGTAGCACAGGCAGCAAATATGTACAGCCTCACTGCCGCAGGGTAGATGACTAGGATATTATATAGCCTGAGCTTCAGTTTGCAGCTTCCAGGCTTAAAGATATTTCAAGGTAAAACCTAGAAACAACATTAAGGCCCATCGGTAGAGAACAATGAAAACATAACCCAATGTTCATGGGATCTGATTCAGCCACAAAGGTGAGGTAAAACCTAGATCCAATGGCCCTGAAGGAGTTCATGGCATTCTAGTGACAGGTGTGGTGTGATGACGCATGCCTTTGATTCTGTCATTTGAAGCAGAGGCAGTCAGATCTCTATGATTTCAAGGCTAGCCTGGTTTACACAAAGAGTTCCAGGCCAGCCAGGGCTACATAGAGAGATAGTCTCAAAACAAACAAACAAACAAACAAACAAATGCAACTCCGAAAAGCAACAGCGTCACAGGCAAGACACAGCCTGTCTATTTTTGTTGCAAAGCAAATTTAAATGCCTAAATTCGGTGGGTGTGTGGTCAAGGGCTATGGTTTAAGGACAAACAGAAGAGGTTACTGGTTTTCACTCCTTGCTGAATTATTTAACTTGAATTCTTATATTATTAAAAATTAATAAAGAAAACAGTGGAAGAGGATGGGAGGGCACCTATCTTGCAAACATCAATTAACTCCTAGATCCCTGCGTATATTGGAAAGTTCATAGCTTGGGGCCAGTGAGATGTCTCCGTGCACTTGCTGCACAAGCCTGGTGATTTGTGTTCAATCTCTGGCACGCACGTAAAGGTGGAAGGAGAGGAGACACCCCACCAAGCAGACCTCTAGCCTCCACATGTGCATTGTGGCATGTGTGCGCCTGCACACACCAATAGCATACATACATATACGCACACAAATAAAATTAAAACCAAAACCATTTATGACCTATCTCTGTCGCTTACCTCCATTTCCAACAGGGCGTAAGAAAGGGAACGAGAGGGCTGGCTAGGATGTGAGCAGGAGAGGGTGGGAGGCATAGGTGCTGGAGCCCAAGGCTTGGGGTGGGGGTGGGGTAGACTGAGAGTGGGGAAGAGGGTCACAGACAGATGCTGAAGAGAGCTGGTGAGCTGGTGTTAGCCTCAGCTCCGTGCCTGTGGGAGGAACTGTGGCAGGGGGAAGATCGTGGAGTCCCTGAGGACCTGGGGCTGGGAAGAGAGCTTCCCTGTGAGAACAGGTGGCTTAACCAGCCTTTAAGAAGCATCTCTTGGGTCCATCTAGCAGCTCACAGACCAGATGGAAGCTCTCTCTACAGCCTCCTTTGCAGGCTCAGAAGCAGGCATGTGGTCACTCACTTGCTCGCATATCTATGGAGCATCTCTTCTACGCTGCTCCTGTGCTATGTGCTAAGATACTGGCCTGCTGAGGACTGACATGGCCCCGCCACAGGACTTTTCAGAGCGGTAAGAATGGTACCTACCTACTCTGACCCCTCCTGAGCTCAGTCAGCCCAATTGTGGTGCTGGGAGAGCTATATGTGCTAGCTGGCCCTAGGTCAGAGCCAGAGCTGTGAGCCCAGCCAGCTGCCAAGCCTTTGGGCACCTGGTGGTGAGCTAGGAGGAGGGTGGGGAAGTCACTTTCAGAGCTGGAAAGCACCACGGGGATGTGGTCATTAGAGGACTGGACAGATGGGGACAGCCCCTCACTACCCTCTCACAGCTGCCTTGTGTAGCTCCCTGGAGTCCAGCAGCTACACAAGAGGCCAGAATAGCAGCCTCTGCCAGCTCCCAGGATTCCTGAGGCAGGAGTGACAGAGCCCTGCCCATAGGCTGCCATGGACCTCGCCTTGAGGTTACATGAGCTACTATGAAGATAAGGGAGGAATCGGAAGGTCCCTCAGTCCACAGCTCAAGGGTGTCCTTAGGTAAGGATGGTTCCCATACACCAGATGGTCTTGTCTCACACAGGTACAGTAGCTAGAGCTAGTCCCTGTGAGGACACGGCCAGACTTGGGGCAGTGACTGTCCCCAGTCAGAAACTGAGGACGACTAGAGGGCACAGACGCTGCCCGGCAACAGGCCACACATGCCATTGGGACCTTTGGCAGCTCTCTGGCCAACCCTGCATGTGGTTTCTGCACTGGTATGACTCCACTGTCCTCCTTTCCTGGGCTCTCCTCTGCCTCAGCCACCAGCTCTTCTTCCGAGTTCAGCCCTGTCCTCCCCAATACCACATACCCTAGTGGCCTCTCTCAGTGTGGGCACAGATGCCATCAGCCCGCCCTCCCTCCCTGCCCTGTTTGCTGCCTGTGGGCTCTCATGCATCAAGTCACTCGGGGACCATGGGGCTCCAACAGGCCTGATATAGCAGCCTGGGGGCTCCACATCTCACTACCTCAGAGGGAAAGCCAGTCCTTGCAGAGAGCCTTGATTCCAAGTGTGTGGGGATGCTGGCCTCTGCACGTGTGCAATCAAAAGGCCATCAGTGTCTTCACAGCTGAGGAGGTGCTGGGAGTGCAGCTGTGCCCAGGGCACATGTGTGTTTGCTTGTGCGTATGAGCATATATATGCTCATCTACATGCACGTGAACATGTGTGAGCCGTGTATGCCTGTGAACGTATGGATGTATGAACCTGTGATATGTGTGCATATGTACATGTATGTGCTGATTGAGAGCAGGTGTGTGGTGAGGACTCCGCCATGGACACTTGGGTCCCAGCTGCTTACACAGGCCTCAGGCCTCTTCACAGCCACACACAGCAACATTCTGAACCTGCCAGTCCATTTGCTTCCGTTTCTGAGGTCACATCCCATTCTTTAGACTGGGATAAGAATACACCCAGAGAGGGACAGGATGGAGGATGGCTACTCCCTCAGGTTCTGTGGCCATGACACCCCTGTGAGGCAGTGTCCCGGCCAGGCTGCCCCCCTCCGTCCCCCTACACACAAGGACAGGACATACACACACGCCAGGTCTTCCCCTGCATCCAGCCCTGCACCCCACACTCCTGTCTGTGACGGCAGGGAAGCTAGATCTGGGCCTGAGTCATGCCAGGGGGAGCTGCAGCGCCTGGATGGCGGGAGGGGACAGCTCTGAGGAGTGACACAGGATGAAAACCACCTGAGAAGGGACAGCGAGTGCCCGACATGCTTCTGTGTGCGAGGGTGACTCACAGGGGTTTCACCCTCTGAGGCCTGCTGCTGGGTGACCTTTACTTTTCTGTCACAGACATGTGTTACCCTTTTGATAAGGAAAGAACAGCTCACATGACATGGAGACAGTCATCATCTCCCAAAGGCTCTCAAAGCTGCTGCTGGGCCTGTGATCTCCAGGCCACCTCTTCTGAGACAAGTCACCATCAGGTGACCCCTCACCCCTCTGGCTGAATGAAGTGTGACCAGCTCTGGGCAGAAGAAGCCAGACCCCAAGGCCTGCCCTGGGGCCCAGCTCTGGCCCTGTAGCCTTGGCCTCAGGCTATGTGGCTATAAGATGACCTACTGAATCTCTACTTTGAGAACGTCCTGCAGCTTCTGTGAGTTGAGGGACTTTGAAAACCAGAGACACAAAAGCACCCACAAGACAGTGCAGAGCCCCCTACAGCTTCAGCTGCCATCATAGCAGGACACACTCACCTCTGGACAGTCACCCCCGACACCAAGTCACCCTGCAGGATCTCCCACTCCAGAGAAACAAAGCATGTGAGAGAAAAGAGGTGCTGCAGGCCTGCTTGAGAAAGACGATCGGAATACCCCTAAGGGCTGGCGATGGCTCCCTGGGGAGGTACTTGCCTACTCTATACAAGGTGCTGGGTTCTATCCTCAGCGCCACAAGCAAGAAAAAGAAAAGCTTGGGCTAGAGAGATGGCTCAGTGGTTAAGAGCACTGGATGTTCTTCCTGGGTTCAATTCCCAGCACCCACATGACAGCTCACAACTGTCTGTAAATCCAAGATCTGACACCCTCACACAGACATGCATTCAGGCAAAACACCAATGTGCATAAAATAAACATAAATTCAAAAAAAGACAAAAGCTTTTGGAGTGACATCCCATTCCTGCAAAGAACCACAGTGCTGTTCATGGTATTCTTGCACCTGAGCTACCGTCCTACTGGGAAAGCATTCCCAAAGGATCTTCTGGCTGTGTTTATGTAAAGCAAGAAGTCACTGTGTTTGTGGTCAGAGATGCCCAGAGCCCCACAGAGGACACAGGGTTCTTACCTCTCCCTCGGGCCCATGTGTAGACACGGCTTGCTTCAGCGCTCTGAGGCTGGGGTTCTGTGGGTTCCACAGGCAGAGGTCGTAAATGGGGATCATCAGCCCGGCCAGGTGTCTTCAGGGGCAAGATGTACTTGGGGAGCCCCTTGTAGAACCAGGCCCCTGACCTCTTCCAGACCTGTGAAGAGAGATGTGTGCTTAGAGTATGGGAGTGGAGGTGCCTTCCCTTCCTGCACGCTACTCTCCATGCAGCCATACTGTTCCTCATTTCCTGCTTGTCAGTGATGTGATAGGGATGAGAAAGTGAGATCCAGAACAGAGTATAGACAAGAATTCTCCTCAGTCCTCTTGAGCCAATGGGCTAGGGTGGACCCAGGATGGACACATTGCAGTAAGTCTTATGAACTCTCCATCCATGCACCCATCCATCTATCCACCCACCCATCCATCTCCATCCATGCATCCATGTGCCCATCCACCCACCCATCCACCCATCCATCCATCCATCCATCCATCCATCCATCCATCCATATCCATCTGCCCATCTGTCCATCCATCTGTTCACTCACCCACCCACCCATCCATCCATCCACCCACCCACCCATATCCATCCATATATCCATCCATATCCATCCATCCACCCACCCACCCATCCATCTATTCATGGTCCTGCTATATAGATGAGGCAGGTCTGGAATGTCCCATCCTCTTGTGTCTGCTTCACAAGTTCCAGAAGATTTGTGTGTACTGCTGTGCCCAGCTCACCTCTACACCTATTTAAAAACTGACCCCATATTCTCTTGCTTCTCTCTGTACACTAGGATTGCAGCAGGGTACCACACCTTAGAGCATGTAAGGAATGCTATGAAAACCATCCATTGCTACTGTATCTGTCCCGTCACCCACCAGAATCCACGAGCTTACCTAGCTACCACCCAGCCCAGCCCAACCCTTCCCCAGTGCTAACACACGAAAGCTCACAGGCAGGAAGTGCTTAGGTTCCTGACCCATTCGCCTGGGCTGGGCCCCCCATTGCCAACTGCCTCACCTGTACCTTCTCTATCCACGGGGTCTGAGGCTGGGGCTGAACAGGACAGACCTATCCAGTCCCAAGCAGCTGTAAGCAGCTCATCCAGTGCCAGCCAATCATGGAGCCTCCTGTGATCCCATGCTCTGGCCCCAGCTTCTCAAGGAGAATGTCCCTGGTCCCTCAACTATTCTAAACTAGCTCCTCTACAGCGTCCCTCTGGCTCATATCATTGTCCCTCAGCAGAGAAGCCCAGTAGTGCCACAGTGTCTCAGGCTTGGTGTGGCTGCCTCAGAGTGCAAACATAGTGTCTCCTTCTCCTCCTCTACCTCAGTTTTGTGATTTTTTAAGGGCCTAAGCCCCCCATGAGCTCCCTCTATTCTAACACAGCTGTCATGGCTTCTCAGAGCTGCTGGGAGGAGATGGGTAGATGATGCTGGCTGGGCCCTATCTCTTCCCCTTGGAGAAGAGCTGAAGTGGGAAGAAATGAAGAGATCACCCCAGGCTGGCTGAGAAGGGTACCCAGAAAGCTGGATGGGTCCCTAGATGTTGAAGGTGTCCACCCTTGTCTAGAACAGGAATGACAGGGAACCCCTCTGAGCCCCATCATCTCCAGGATGGCTCCCCTTTCTTGTTTGCCATGGGAAGAGTCAATAGAGGAAGAATCAAATGACCCAAGTAGCTGTTTGACCAAGGCAGGGCCAGCTGCAGCTTCCCCTCATACTGGCTGTGCAGTGTGGGTGAGTATCAACTAACCTCTCGGAGCTGTGCAGTGTGGGGTGAGTATCAACCAACCTCTCGGAGCTGTGCAGTGTGGGGTGAGTATCAACCAACCTCTCGGAGCTGTGCAGTGTGGGGTGAGTATAAACCAACCTCTCAGAGCTGTGCAGTGTGGGGTGAGTATAAACCTCTCGGAGCAGTGCAGTGTGGGGTGAGTATAAACCTCTCGGAGCTGTGCAGTGTGGGGTGAGTATAAACCAACCTCTCGGAGCTGTGCAGTGTGGGGTGAGTATAAACCTCTCGGAGCTGTGCAGTGTGGGGTGAGTATAAATCAACCTCTCGGAGCTGTGCTCACTCATTGGTGAAGCAAAGCCATGCTTGCCAGGCTGGGAGTGCCCAGCACTGTGGCCAGCCTCCCACAGGTGCCTTCCTCCAAGAGCTCTGGGGAGGGTGACTGGGGACTTCAGGAACAGCCAGGCTAGCACAGTGTCTGGAAGCTCTCCCTGGAGAGTTTCTGTACAGACAGGAAAGACTGGAATCTCCAAGAGTCTCAGATTAGAATTCAGAGCAGTAACTGAGATAAGGCCCCCCAAACCCTTAATGCCTACTTCAGCAACAGCCAAGAGCTGCTTAATCTCCTTTCCTATGAAGGGAATGTGCTCGGAGTACTGAGTAAGGAGGGACAGAGCGAGGGAAGGCTAGGGTCACCTTTCCAGAGGAAAGCTGGGCTTGGCAGGTTCCACACAGACATTCAGAGTCAATCCTGGGCCATCACCCCGCTGCTGTGTGATGTGGACACACTGAGTTTCCCCACCAGCAGGCAGATCTGGGGTGGCACTGTCTCACAGAGTGGCCATGAGGATCAGATCCACACGTGGACTTAAAACCTCAAAGCCTTGCACTAGGTGCAGGGCAGCCGCCCCACAGATGCCAGGGTTACAATCACTATGGTCAGCCTACGTGACAAGCATGAACAGCATTGTCATCTGTGGGCCAAGTGTCCTATTTAAATGAAGAGTTAGCATCAGATGCTAGTGTAGGCTGACGACGAAGTGGCTTCTTACTCCCTATGTGTCCGTGGGGCCGTATTTAAACCATGGCATGTCCTAATAAAAGCCGAGAAGGGGGACGGGGAAGAGGGAAAGGGCGAGTGGCAGAGAGCGAGCACCCCAGGTCAGGTACATCTGGAAAACACTAGGATATACTAAGATGCCACTGAAGGCTTCTCTGAGCCTTTAAAGTGCAAATGTGCACAGCATGTCCAATAGGGCAAAAGAACACACCATGCTCCCTATCAGAATCTGCCTGGATGGCTTTCTAGCCACCCACACTCCACCCATCCTCCACCCACCTTACACACACACACACACACACACACACACACACACACACACACACACCCCTTGCATCCCACACCACATCCTTACCCTGCACCCCTATAGCCCCATCTTTACCCCACCCCATACTTACCTGCACCCCTGTACCCCACCATCCTTACCCAGCACACAACCTTACTCCCCACCCCCATGTGTGCTGCAGAAATTGAACAACAACAAGCTGGCCACACCTGCACTTGCTGAGGGAGGCACAGCTAGTTCTCCCAGATAGATAAGTCTCCTTATGCTCCAGAACGTGAGTCATGGGACTTCTGAGTCCAGAACATAGCCTGGTGTGCATCCCTCAGCGACTACTGCCTGTACAGAGGGCCTGGCTTTGGATGGTTCTGTTATGGTTCTGGGGAATGGAACTCGGGGCCTTGAGTGTGCTAGACAACATTCCAGCACCAAATCTCACCCGGGCTCAGTCTCCCACACAGCACAGACAATGCAGGGATGTTCTCTGGAGTCCCCATGAGAAACCCCCCCCCCCCCCCACACACACATTTGGATTTCTTGGGACTGGAAACTGCTATGGTTTGAATTCTTCTCTCTTCCCAGGAGAAAGCCTGATCTCCAGGTATGTTGATGACATTTAGTGGTAGGGCCTTTGGGGAACGGATTAGATGAGGTCCTAGGGGTGGGTCCTCCATGGTGGTATTAGTGGCTTTATAAGAAGAGGAGGAAGCAGAGTCTGCTGGCACAGGCCTGTGATCCTAGTAACACGGGAGGCTGAGGCAGGCAGATCTAGTTCAAGGCCTATCTAAGCTAGAGTGAGTTCAAGGCTAGCTGGGAAACTTAATGAGACTTTGTCTCAAACTGAAACATAAAGAGAGGGCTGAGAATAGTGCTCGGCGGTAGAGTGGTTCCCTAAGCACTCTGGGTCCCATCCCTAGAATCAAGGGTGGCATGTTGATCTAGCAAGGTGGCTCAGGGTAAAGGGACTTGCTGCGACCTGACTCCACAGAGTTGTCCTCTGACCCCGACATGTCCTGTGATACCTGTGCCCCCACTACCACATGTGTGCACACACATACACACATACCTTTCTAAAAATCAGGGGCTGGAGAAAGAGCACAGCAGTTAGGAGTGTACTGGCTCTGCTCTGGCAGAGAACTCAGGTTCGGCTCCCAGCACCCACATGCAGGCTCACGACCACCTACAGCTCGACTTTCAGGGTGTGTGATGTCTCTTCTGGGCTCTGTGGGGTCCTGTATGCACATGGTACGTGCGCGCGCATGCACACACGCACACACGCGCGCGCACACACACACACACACACACACTAGCAAGCAATCATACACACACACACACACACACACACACACACACACACACACACTAGCAAGCAATCATACACACAAAATAAATAAACCTTTGTGAATGGTGCAGGTCGGGAGAGCTGGCGAGATGGCCCAGTCGAGGACCTGTCCCACAGTGGGAGGAGAGTACCAACTCATACAAGTCATCTTCTGACCTCTATATGCATCGTGCACACAAATAAAAATGTAAAAACAAGTCTAGCCACATGACACAGCACAGAGGCCCTCATCAGATGCAGGCACCATGTTCTAGGAATTCCCAAGGAACCAAAGAAACCTTTCTACTTTTTCAATTACTCCATCTCAGGGTGTTTTGTTATCACAACAGGAAACAGACGGAATCAGTAGCACATACTCTGGTCTAAAATTCACAAAATGGGAAGTTTCCTTCCCTCTTCCCAGGGCATATGGTGCCAAAAGTTCCTTGAGGAAGCTTTGTCATCAACCCCATTTTCCAGATGGGCAAACTGAGGCTTCCACAAGTTCAGCTACTTGCCTGAAGTCAAACACAGCATTCTATTATTTTTTAGACAGGGTCTCATGCACCCAGGCTGGCCTCTTCCCCACCATGTATCACGGCTATTGTTCTGTGTTAATAAGAAATGGTCTCCATCAACACTATGGTGTCTGTCCCTCACTTCCCAAATCAGGTCGGCTGTGTTCAGGTTCAGCTGAATGAATCCAGCCCCTGCTGAGGACACTGGAACTGTTCCCACTGTTTTACTTCTGGGAGCCGGGTGAGGTCTCTTCACAGTATACTCATGAGTTCCTTGTTGGCTACAGCCTCAGATCATGTTCAAAGACCTAAGGCACGTCTACATGTTTAGATGCGATGCCCCAGGAAAGAGAACATCCACCATGTGCACAGAAACACACACGGGCAAGGACCTTGGGTCAGGTCCCTTGAGTGTGTACACTTTGCTTAGAAGCAGTTTCCACGGGAGAGGCATTGCTGGGTCTTGAGGTCACCAAGTGTAGGTGCTACAGGATGAACAACAGAGTCACCCTGCTGTCCTTCTGTCTTTCAGCCCCTGGCAGCCACCCTTTACACCATTTACTCCCTGAGTTTGTCCGTTTCAGCTACCTTACATAAGTGGAATCATCTAGAAGCTAGCCTGTGGGGCCTGGCTTGTTTCCTTGTCAAAGCTCATGCATGCTGCAGCACTCCATCGGGGAGGCTCAAGATGGTCCCACTGTGTGTATTTCCATGGCATTCTGTACAGCAAATGTTCATCCATCTGTAGACACTCGGGTCACCTGCACCTCTGGGATGGTCCTTAATTTGCAACTGTCTCCTCCACTGGGCTCTGTTATCCAGGAGGGAGAGCCATGGCTGTCTGCTCACCACTGTACCTTTAAACTCCTGACACACATCAACGTTGTTGTGTTCAGTAAACACTGGTTACACAGCAGAACTGATGGCTGTGAGTACTCTTCTGGAACTTACCCTAACCTGCAGGGCCAGTCACCTTCCTGAGGAAGTGGTCTAGTATGCCAGGAAAGTGCTCTGCCCCTATGTCATGTCCCCTGCCAGGGAAGTGGCCTGGTAGTTCCACCCAATTTTTTAAAACAGTTTTTAATATGTAATTTATTTTTATTTTATGTCAATTGGTCTTTTGCCTACATATATGTCTGTGTGAGGGTGTCGAAGCCCTGGAACTGGAGTTAGCTGTTGTGAGCTGCCATCTGGGTGCTGGGAATTGAACCCAGGACCTCTGGAAGAGCAGCCAGTGCTCTTAGCCGCTGAGCCATCTCTCCAGCCCCTCACCCAAGTTCTGACTGTTGACCAACTGGACTTATCATTTCAGATCCAAAGAGGGATGAGAGGAAGCATCTAGCAAGTGTGCTGGTGGAGAGCCAGCCCCCGGGCATCTCCCCGATAGTGCCCGCTCAAGCCTTCCTGCTGCTCCCTGGCAATGGCACTCCAGAACCCATGCTTCAGCCGTACATCTACTGTAACAAGCCATCTCCATCCCACCTCCCTGCAAAATCCTCTCACCAATGAAGCGCTTTATGAAGATGGGTAAAGAACACAGGATCCGAAGTACAAGGCTGAATAGCATGCAACTGCCAAGACTCTACATTTTGGGGGTGCTATTCAACCCCCCCCAACTCTGTACAAACCATATCAGCTTCATCCCAGTATCTGTGCTCTATGTGCCCAACCCTCCAGGCCAGCCAGGCTTGTGTCTCTCCCGGTCTGTGGCTAGCCAATGGAGTGGTCATTTCTGAAAGATTCTGGTCTCATACTAATCTTGCTGCCACTCCGGGCGGATGGTCTGCTGGCTTACCCTGCCACTCAGAATGGTTGGGATACTGGACTAGTATGGGGATCAGCAATTCCCAAGTCCCCCTCCCCCCATCAGAGGGTCCGGGGCACAGGTACACCACTCAACACAGGAGGCATACTTGTGCACATGTCCACAAAACACACCGTCAGTATTGTGGAAATCACCTTCCACATGGCTGAGCAAGTCTGGTGAGGCGAGTGGTGGGAAATGCCAGCTGGGCCAAGTTCTGAGCAGCAATCCCACCCATGCCTGCCCATGCACATCCTGACCTTCTCTTCCCTCCCCGCCCCTCCAACTCTACAACCTGCACAATAGCTTCCAGTTGTGCAACTTCTGCCCAGGGCATCCAGGCCCTTCACTCACTGCCTGGCACCAACACTTGGCCCCTCCCCCCAAGAACAGGGCCAAGAACAAGCCTTCTGTGGGGTCTAACCCCCACCCCGGGGGGGGGGGCTAGGCCCCCAAGCTGGAGAACACTTCCTTCTGGAGAGGCTGAGTGTTGTTGCTCCCCATGTGTGGTTTGCTGTGATAAGGCCAGCAAAGCAGCCAGCCTTGAAAATACCATTTAATGAGAAAAGACCCACACGTCTGCCATGGCGCTTGTAGGGGGCGTCTGGCAGCCTTTGACATGGCTGGTACTACCGCTTTGTGCTGGGTTTTGAGGTTTCAATTACCATTTCAGCTCACAGCCAACCTGACTGCAGGATATTAGCCAAGCTGTTCCAGGGAATTTTAATTACCACAATAACAATCGCTAATCACCAGTGCTTCCTAAACGGCTGTGGTGGCTGTGGTGGCTGTGGTGGCTGTGGTGGCTGTGGTGGCTGTGGTGGCTGTGGTGGGCCAGTGGTAATTGCCCAGGCTCTGGTGGAAGGAAGGGGAAGTGGCTGCCGGCAAGGATGGAGAAAGGGAGGCTGAAGCCCCAAGTCTGCCCACTGTTTAGCTCTTTGCTGGTCTGACCTGGTTACATGTCTCCCATGTTCCCGGTGTATCTCACTGTCTGACTTCACTGGCTTGCCCATTCTCTCTGACACCCCCCCAACCCCAGTCCACAAATAAAGGGGTAGGGGCAGTTTGGCCTTTGCACATGTGCTTCCTAACACTGGCAGTACCTGTCACCAGGTCTCCACATGACAGCCACATTCCCCTGGGAGTCTTCCAGGACAGATCTGGCAGAATCAAGGCCCCTTTGCTATGCTTCCAAGGCCATGGGGTACCACAGGAATAGTAGGCCACTCCTGGGCTGGAGTTCATGTGTATCTATTATCTGCCTGCCTGCTCCCCACCCTCGCCGTGTGTGTGTGTGTGTGTGTGTGTGTGTGTGTGTCTGTCTGTCTGTCTGTCTGTCTGTATGTCTCAGTCTCACTCCATCTGTCTGTCTGTCTGCCTCTCTCTCTCTCTCTCTCTCTCTCTCTCTCTCTCTCTCTCTCTGAGATTAGGGTCTCATTCTGTGGCTCTGGCTGTCCTGGAACTAGCTCTGTAGACCAGGCTGGCCTCGGACTCAGATGTCTGCCTGTCTCTGCCACCCAAGTGCTGGGATTAAAGGTGTGCACCATCATGTCCAGCTTTGTCCATTTTTCTTACTGGGACATTGAGCTCTTCAAGGGCAGGGTTGTACCCGAGCCATCCTGAGCCTAGTGGGGAATCTACTATGGTGGTGGCCAGCAGAACGAACAGGTATGGTACAGCAAGCAAATTGTGGACTCTCATCTTCAAGGAGAATGTGTCCCGCCTGCCACACAAGCTCCAAGCTGACCCAGTCTAGAAAGCAACAGGAACTGGCCTGTGACAGTATGGTCCTTTTTAACACTGTGGTCATCTTAAAGGTCTACCTGCTTCGGTAGAGGAGAGACAGCCTGCCCTAAACCATCACTTGAGCATGCACATGCATGCACACACATATGTACATATACATGCACACACACCCACACACAGCAAGAGAATGAGAGAGAGAGAGAGAGAGAGAGAGAGAGAGAGAGAGAGAGAGAGAGACAGACAGACACAGTGAGTAAGTTCTGGTTCCCCAGGAGCTAACCGAGGACAAGCCAATCTCCACAGCATGGCCAACAAAAGCCCACAGCCCTGCCCCTGCCCCCCTCTCCCCCACCAATACCTTTCAGCTAAACAGCTATTTTTCCCTCCTTTGAACACACTAAGCTCTTTTTTGGGGGATGGGGGGCTCCAAATCCTTTTAGATGGTCCTCTTCCCTCCTCCAGATGAGCTCTTACTCCACTAGTGGGAAACCACTTTTATCTAGAACTTTCCACAGAGAGAAATCCTTACCCTCTCTCCACCACAAGACAGCCAGCCTGGCTGTACTATGGCCACCTCTGGACCTGCCTGTCTCCTGGCGGGTGGGAGATTCTGAGATAGCAGGAACCACCGAGGGCCCTGGAAACCTTCAGAGTGAGAAGCCACACGGAGAGACCCATTACGCCAACTGGTGTTTCCTCTGCCCTTAGTAACCTCCACCCAGGTGTCAGGCAAGAACTCCATGAGAAAGGCCAAACGCTGCTGGAAATACTCGAACTAGCCAAACCTCTATGGCCTGTGCCTTCCCTTGGCTGCTCCTGTGGCCTGGATAGCATGGTGGCCCCCATCTCTTAGAATCTGTAAGTAATACACCCTTCTTTGCATGGAATCACATAGTCACCTCTGTAAATTAGGACCCGGGCACAGAACACCAAGCATGGAAGAATTAATGACAGTAGTTAAATAATAGAATTTCAACCTGCCAGTTGAAGGTAAGATCTAGAATAGCAGGGAGGTGAGCATTGGGGGAGGGAGGGATACATGCCTCCACAGCCACAGCTCCCGGGGTGGGGAGTAAACAATGCTATGGGGGTGCACAATCTCACATAAAGTTATAAATATAATTAAAGTGCTAAACATATCAGAACGACCAAAAACTAGGAAGGGAGAGAGGAAACAGCAGTCGAGGCCAGGCTCCTCACCTCTCACATCAGGAGTCAACAGTGGGCATCTTGTGTGGGTGAATCACAAGGAGAGCAGCAAGACCCCTCACGTGAACAGTGACTGCCTGGGCTAGGTGAGGGAGGGAGGCCCAGCATGCGGCTGCCTCTACTGGCTGACACTTAGCCAAACAATTTGGTTTTTTTTTCTCTGCTGAACCACATGCATTCCTCTGATGAAAGTGAAAACATAACAGATCTGTAATTGAATGTTGATGTGATCCAATCCTGGAGCTGCATGGCAGGTCCACATATGGGGAGCTGGAGCAGTGTCTGGCTGGAATACCGACTCTGGATGTGGCTTCAGGAGGAGAAGCTAATAGCACAGGAGAGGGAAGGAGTGCCGTAATTGAAATGTTTTTGTAAGTGGAGCACGATAGGAGAAGACCTGCCCTCCCCGGAACACTGCTGTCTCCGCACAGCCACCAGGAGACAGGACTTTGACAGTGGGAAACAGAGGTGAAGCTGAGCAGGGCTGAGGGAGAGGGGGAAGGAGAAAGGCCTGGGGCACCACCCAGCTGAAGGAAGCCATGTCAGCCCCTGAGGCTGTAGGGTAGTTCGGTTTCCAGGTGAGAAGGCAGGGTATGAAAAGCCGTGGGGAGGGGCTGGAGAGGTGGCTCACAGCTGCCTGTAACTCCAGTTCCAGGGGATCCAACATACCCTCCG
This sequence comes from Onychomys torridus, assembly GCF_903995425.1. Taxonomy (NCBI): domain Eukaryota; kingdom Metazoa; phylum Chordata; class Mammalia; order Rodentia; family Cricetidae; genus Onychomys; species Onychomys torridus. The sequence goes on from NC_050450.1 coordinate 64,136,477, forward strand.
GCCTCCTAGGACTTCTGCATGTACATGGTATACATGGTATACATACATTCACACAGGCACACACACACACACACACACACACAAATTAAAAAAAAAAAAAAAAAAGCGAAGCCATGGTGAATCTAGCCCCTTCCCTTCGACTCAGAGACCCAAAAGTCATACTTGCCATGGGACTTTCCATCTCACAATCCCTAGTGCTTTCCCCCTTTCAACTTGGGCCTGGTTCCTGCCAAGAAAATGGCCAGAAAATGAAGGGCTGATGTGCCATCATCAAGATGTTGACTACTCAGAGCGGGCTTCTGGAAGCGCCCTAGGCACTCAGAGAAATTTGCCACCAAGATGGGAACTACTGTGTACTCACTGACAGCACAAGGAACATTCCATGTTGGACCTGTGTGCATCTGTTCAAAAATGCAGTGTCTGAGGAGTCACTGAGCTTGCGCTACAACATACCTACGTTCCTGCTACCACAGGCAAAAACCTTCAGGCACGGATGAAAACTGCTGAGTATCAAAAGTACAAAAATAAATGAAGGAAAGAAGGAAGGAAGGAAGGAAGGAAGGAAGGAAGGAAGGAAGGAAGGAAGGAAGGAGAAAGGGAAAAAAAGGTACAATGACAGCTCAGAGTTTAAAGCTGGGTTTGCCGTCATTGGGATTTGTACATTCTTCCAAGACCCCCATCCCCTGGGCCATTGGAAGGTGGGGGCCCTTTAAGAGGTGGGGCTTAGTAGGCAGTCTTCAGATCAGTGCTATGGTGTTCCCTGAAGCTGATAGTGGGACCAGCCTCGAGGTGGGCAGTATTGCTTTGTTTTCTGCCACTTCCTGCTCAGAGGCCTAAAGGTACAGGTTTGTGTCATCAGACTGAAACCTTCGAAATCGTGAGCCACAGCAGTGAGCTTTTCTCCCTCACAAGGTGATCGTACACCTATTTGTTATAGTAACGGAAGGCTGGCCAGCATCACAGCCGTGGAAGCTAGGCTGATGGGGCAGACAAGTTTGCTCTTAGTACTTTTCTGCTAGAAAAGCTGTGTGGCTCAAACCGAGCCAGGACCAAAGTTCTTACAGCTGAGTCACCTGCTCTCCCACAGTTTCCAGGCCTGCTCCAGCTGCACAGAGCCCCGGAATGCCTGATGAGACACAGTGGGCTATTTTCTCAGGTTCCCCTTTCCTTTAAAAAAAATGTATTTCAACACTCTGTCTCTGTCTCTCTCTGTCTATGTCTCTCTCTCTCTCTCTCTCTCTGTGTGTGTGTGTGTGTGTGTGTGTGTGTGTGGGTGTGTGTGTGCGCGCGTATATGAGTGCAGCTGCTCCTGGGGGCCAGAAGAGGGGTTGGAGTCTCTGGAGCTGGAGTTACAGAGCTATTTCTCCAGCCCTTCAGGTTTTCTTTTTAAAAAGTAAAATAAAACCACACCTTTATGATTTATGTGTTGGGGGATGTGCCACAGCACCTGTGTGGAGGTTGGGGGACAGTCTGCCGGAGTCAGCTCTTTCTTTACATGCTGTGGGGCCCAAGAATTGAACTCAGAGCCTCAGGCTGAGTGGCAAGCACCTTTACCAGCTGAGCCATCTTGCCAGATCTTGCTCAGGGCTATTCCCTCTCTGAGGAAGAGTGTAAAAGCAGGTCACATGCCATGGTGGCCACATTTGTAACCATGAAATAGGTTGGAATCTGCCTTTCTCAGGGTTAAGATGGAGCTCTCTCTGTTCTTTCAATCAGTGGGACTGCGATTCTGACCTAGCAGAAGATATGGACTAACCAGAAAGAGAAAAACAACAAAACAAAACAACAAAACACATTGCTCAAAGGTGTGGTAGCTCAGCTGACCCAGAGGAATTAAAAGCAAAGGTTCAAAAGCCAGAAGATGGGGGAGGGGACTGTGGTACTAGAAAATTCAGAGCCCAAGGAGGAAAAGACAGGATTTGATTTAAATAGCTAACATGAACAGAACAAGATATAATAAGATGAAAGAAATTATGTTTAAACTACAGCTGTAAAAGAATTAGGGAACAATTGGATCCAAAGTTCCAGACTGTACAAGTGGAAACCAAATGGCTAAAAATTAAATCTCATTTTTCATGGTGATGGTGGAGTTTATTTTTCTATTATGATGTAAGTGCTAAAACAGTACTGCTTTGAATATTCAAAAAGTTATAATATATAATTTCTATCAATCAGTAAGTCAGTCAATCATCTATGACAACCAACAAAACTGAAGACCGGCAAGATTTGTCGTTCTAGCATACTTAATTTTCTTACCTTTTTTTAAAGACAAGGTCTTGCTGGGCATAAGGGAGCATGTCTTTTTTTTTTTTTTTTTTTCCAAGATAGGGTTTCTCTGCGTAGTTTTGGTGCCTGTCCTAGATCTCTGTAGACCACCAGGCTGACCTCGAGTCACAGAGACCCGCCTGGCTCTGCCTCCCAAGTGCTGAGATTAAAGGCGTGTGCCACTACCTTGGGGCTCAAGGGAGCATGTCTTTAATCCCAGCACTTAGGAGGCAGGGGCAGGCTGATTTCAGTGAGTTCAAGACCAGCTTGATCTACATAATGAATTCCAGGACAGCCAGAGCTACATAGTGAGACCCTGTCTCAAAGAGGGGAAAAAAAAAAAAAAAAAAAAAGACAAGGTTTCACTATGTAGCCCAGGCTGGTCTCAACTCACAGAGATCCACCTGCCTCCGCCTCCTGACTGCTGGAATTAAAGGTGTGTACCACTACACCTGGACACATTTTTTACTCTGTCTCTTTTCACCCTCATCTGGACTTTGTGTGTGTGTGTGCATGTGTGTGCGTGTGCGTGTGTGTGTGTGTGTGTGTGTGTGTGTGTATGTGTGTGTGTATACTTGTGTTTGCAAATGTTCATGAATGTAAGTACATGTCTGTGTGGAGGTCAGATGGCCAACCTCAGGTGCAAAACCATTCCCAAGAAACTGGCTGCCTTTCTTAAACGAAACATTTATTAATTTATGGCTGTGACGGACACACTTCTGGAGGTCAGAAGTCAATTGGCAGGAGTCAGTTCTCTCCCTATACCATATGGGTTTCCAGACTTGAACTCTGCATGATTAGACTTGGCAGCAAGTGCCTTTACCTGCTGAGCCCTCTTGCTGGCCCTGGCCACCCTGTTTGTTGAGACACTGTCTGCCAGTGAGCCCCAGGGATGAACCACCAGCACTGGGGATTACAAGTAGGTCATAAGGCCTGTTTTGGTTTTATGTGGGTCCTCATGCTTGCCCGGGAGGTGCTCTCCCCAGCCCTCCTCCTTTAAATTGTTTCCTGTTGCAGCCTGTTCTGAGAGAGTGATTAGCCACCTTCCCATGCTGCTTGCTCCATTGTCTCTAGAGAGGGAGCTGTGGGCATTATTCAGACAGCATTTATCTACCACCTCTTGCGCCTTCAGACTGAGCTCAGAGGACAGAAACCAAGTGTTCTTGGAGACAAGCTGCTCTCCACCCCCCCTCGTCCTCACCCCCCCCCCCATGAGCCATCCCTCCTGCGCAGGGCCCTCAGTGTTCTGCACAAATGAGAGTCTGCACCCACAGGAGGGGTGTGGGAGAGCCGGGGCCAGCCTCTTCCTGGCTGCTCCCCTCCCTACCCAGACAACTTCCCCAAGTGCCAGCTCCCAGCCGAGGTGTTAACTGAAGGCTGAGACCCCTCCCAGGGGATATTAGCACATTTGCGTTTTTGAAGAATAACACTTATTTTTCTTCCTCCTCTTTGGTGGTGCTGGGGATGTGTTTGAGGCCTGTCAGGCAAGGGCTCCACCACCGAGAGCCATCCCTTCCCCAAGGCAATGCCATCAGTCTCAAGATAATAATTTAAAGTGCACTGTGCGTGCGTGCGCGCGCGTGCGCGTGCGCGCGTGTGTGTGTGTGTGTGTGTGTGTGTGTGTGTGTGTGTGTGTAAGCTCGCGTGTTGGCGGGTCAGGAAGAAAGCTCCACCTATCTGCCTATCCTCAACCCCAGTGGGAGAATGCAGTCATCTGGAATGCAGACGCTGCTGCCCCCCTGGGTCTCCCTAGTGAATGGTTAACTCCTCACAGGGCTCCATGCCCATGGTGCAAAGCCACTACCTCACCAGGACACTGGGAACTAAGGCAGAGCCCTCAGGATGCTGTGTCCTCTGAGCCCTGAGGGCAGGAACCGAGCTCAGTACTAAGGAGCCCTGAATTCCCAGGGTCTGAGCAAGCCTCCTTTTCCATTCAAGCGGGCTTTGAGCAACCAGGTCAGCCCGGGAGACTAGCAACTGCCAGCCCAGTGGGAAGGAAAACTGCAGAGAGAAAAGTACAGTAAGGTGCTGTCTCTTTTTTTGGTAGATAATTCAAACACCATGGCTGGATTATTTCAGAACCAGAGGGAACACTCTGGTTTCCATGAGGTAGCCTCTGGCGAGGGCTGCTCATGTAGTAATTACCCCTATAATAAACAAGGGGAGCTTGCCAGTATCATAAGGTAGTGGCACCAAAGGGTCCTGATGGGTAGGCAGAGGGCTATGCCCCTGCATCAGGGACAGGCTTGCTGACCTTGACACTAGATCTAATTTCTCTCTATAACTTTGTAGTCCACCCTTGGGATTACCCCTCCAGGCCTGCAGCTCCCATGCTATCTGGGACGTGGGAAGGTCCTCATAAGCCCCCAAAGGACTATCTGCTCCCTCTGGTCCAGAGTGCTGTCTCTGCCCTCCATCCTAATTGTTCCTGCTAGATCAGCAAGTCCACAGGGATCAGGCTTCCCACGCCTTCGCCACCCCTGGATTGTCAACACTTTGCAAATGCTTTCCCTTTACTCTGAATTCATAAGCAGCGTGAAATCCTTCTGAATACCCACACTGACCTCCCCTCCCTTTTCTGCCGCAGGTGGGGGGGGGGCATGCTCAGGTGGTGTTTGGCGGGGAAGCCATGCTCTGGCCCCAGATGGAGTGGGCCGCACACAGGAAATGAATAGAGGCTGTGAGCAGAAAATTGCACAGGCCAATTATAGCAAGCCAGGTCTTCTCAGAGGAGCTTCTCAATTTTGATTCAATTCCCAGAACAACAAATATGCCAGTGTTTAAACACACTCCCAGCCGAAGCAACACCACTCTCCCCTGGACGGCAGAGCTCTCCGGTGGGGGAATATGGGGTCTTCAATGCCGGGGTGGACTTCTCAGTGTGTGGTGAGTGCTTCATTTTCAATCTGGTTCCTTCCTCTTGGGAAAAACTCAAATCCTGAGGCCCCATGGCCTCTATTTTTCTCACTCTTTGTTCCCTCATCCCGTTTGGTTCCTCCTCTTCCTCCTCCTCCTCTTCCTCCTCCTTCTATCCTGCTTTCTGGGAGATCTTACAGGTGTTTCTCTGGATCACTAATTCAAGCTTCTTACTTTGTCTGATTTGGGTGACTTTATGTTATCTTTGGGTGTGCGCTCCTGACATCTAACATATTCCACACACAGCACAATTTAAGAACCATCTTCAAACACACACTTACACACTTGTCAGGGGACCAGGTATCCCTGGATCGCAGGAGCCCCTGTGTGGGAATGCAGCGCTGGCATCCCAGGTTCACGTCACAGCTCTCCATTCCTGGCTCTGCCACCTGACACTTGTCACCAAAGGTCCCAGAACCTCCACTTTATTGCAAAATGGGGACACTAATGCCCATCTTTGAGCCCTGTGCCAACCCTGCAGGAAGATCCCGGCAAAGGCCATCCCTTCCTGATTCTCTGTGCCAGCAGAAGGACTTTCTGGCAGCCATATGGGGTGTAGTCCTAAATCATTTCTTTAGAAAAGGAAATAGGATGCTGCTCCAGGGCTGGGCACTGCCTAGGAGTGCAATAAGTACTTCCCAAAGCGAGGGTCCACCCTCAGCTCCTAAATCACCATCTGTGAGATAGCTGGCCAGGGGGAGTGGTATAACTGTGCCAGCCAGTGTCATTTGGCATCTGAAAAATAAGCTGGAAACTTGGATAACATTCTATTCAAATAAGTGCGAGAGAGAGACCAAATTCAGATACTTCTGCCTTAGCGTTTTACCCACCTCCCTATAGGTATGCGTAGGATGGAGCCAAACCATGACACAGGCCTGATAGGCAGGGTGGGAGGGACCAGATGGGATGCAGCATCAGGACGGAGTCAACCAGCTGAGGCTTTGGGGACCATGCGCCAGTACTTGCCTCAGGGGACCGCAGCACTACAGGGTGGGGAACCTCAGCTCTATAGACATAACACACATTTGGGGGTTTCTACTTTGTTGTTCCGCTCTTTGCCCGAATGGCCATTAGCCTCCCCATTATACCCGCCTCAAGTCTATGCTAAAAGCCAACCTGCTGGGAAGGACCCACTGAGGGTCCTTCATTGTCACTGTGACTGGATTTGGAGTCACCTAGGAGACACAGCTCTGGATGCGTCCACAAGAGTTTTCTGGAGAGCCTTAGCTGAGGAGGGAAGACCCATCCCAACAGGCCAGAGTCTCAAACTGATAAAATTACTGGGAACTACCAGATTTCTTCCCTCTGCTTCTTGACTATCGACGCCACGGGACCAGCCACCTCACATTCTAACTGCCACGCCTTCCCCGCCATGATGGATTGAACACCTTCAAACTGTGAGGCAAAATAACCCTTTTCCTTTCATAAGTCGCTTTTGTGAGGTACTTTAGTTATGGCCACAAGAAAGTAGCCCACGTGTACATCAGCCCATTCAGTTATTTTCTCAACTGTGCTAACAATAAAATTTACCGCTGTAAGCATCTTTAGGTCTACAGTTCAGGGTTGTTAGGTGTCTACACACTTCTGTGTTACTACCCTCTGCCAGAACAACTCTGTTTGGCTTCTCAAACTGAAGCTGGACCCACAACACACCAAGTACCCTCCTCCAGCCACTGGCAACTGCCATTCCCCTTTCTGTCCCCCTGGATTTGCCAGCTCTTGCTGCCTCACTTAAGTGGAATCCCAGTGTTTGTCCTGCTGTGACCGGGTTTCTGCCATCCAGCATCATAACCTCAAGGTTCATCCATAGTGGACACTGCGTTACAGTTTCATTCCTTTTGGAGGCCACACAAAACAAGTGATGTATGTGACACATTCCATTTAACCACTTGTCCCATAGGCACTTGGGTGGCGTCCACTGTGAATACTGCTGCCATGCGTATGTGTACCCAGCATCTGAGTCCCTGCTTTTAACCTAGGTGAAATAACTCTCGATACTTTACCTAAATAAATGGATATAAGTATCCATTACATAGAAATACTAGATAATGGGGTTCGTCTCCATAAAGGTGTTAAGAATTGACCACATTCTCTATGGCAGCCACACCGCTTTGTTTTTACCAGCAGTGCACAGCAGTCTGGGTTTCTCACACCCTCACCAACATTGGGGATTTTCTGCCATCTTAGAAATGCCACCCTAATGGATGTGACACCACGGCATCCTTCCTGCTTTGTCCTGACCTCTCTACTTTGTTCCATCTTTTCCTTTCAGTATCCAACAGATTGTATGATTTGTGCCAGCTGGTTGTTATGTCAACTTGACATGAGCTGGAGTCATCAGAGATGGGGAACCTCAATTGAGAAAATGTCTCCAAATAACTGGCTGTAGGCAAGCCTGTAGGGCATTTTCTTAGTGATTGCTGTGAGAGGACCTGGCCCATGATGGGTGGTGCCACCCCTGAGCTGGTGGTCCCGGGTGCTGTGAGAAAGCAGGCTGAGCAAGCAAGCATGAGGGGCAAGCCAGTAAGCAGCACCCCTCCATGGCTTCTGCATCAGCTCCTGCCTCCAAGTTCCTGGCTTGCCTGACTTCCTGCCCTGACTTTATTTGATGACAAACAGTGTGGTGGTTTGAAAGAGAATGGCCCCCAAAGGGGGTGGCACTTTTAGGAAGTGTGGCCTTGTTGGAGTAGGTGTGGCCTTGATGGAGGAAGTGTGTCACTGTGGAAGCGGGCTTTGAGGTCCCATACATGCTCAAGTTACCACCCCGGGTCTCAGAGCACTTCCTGTTGCCTGCATATCAAGATGTAGGAGTCTCAGCTCCAGCATCACATCTGCCTTCTGCCACCACGTCACACCATGAAGATAACGGACTAAGCCTCTGAAAATGCGAGCCACCCCAATTAATTGCTTTTTCTTTGTACGAGTTGCCATGGTCATGGTGTCTCTTCACAGCAATAGAAACCCTAACTAAGAGAAACAATGATGTGGAAGTGTGAGCCAAATAAACCTTTCCCTCCCCAAGCTCCTCTGGTCACGGTGTTTTATCACTGCATAAGTGATGCTAACTAAGACATCCTTCCTTATGTTTTACTGTAGTGTCTCACCTGTGCTGCCCCTGATAGAACAAAAGCACAGGAAAGGGACATTTGAATGCTTAGCTCATTACCATTTTCTATGGGCCTGAAATAGTGCCAGGCACACAGTGAATACTCAAGGGTGTTATGTGAATGAATGAATGAATGAATGACTACAAGACTATCTTGTTAGAAGGCGTTTTGGAGGAAGGCACATCTAGCTTCAACTCCTGGATCCACTAATCACTCCTTGGGGTCTTGGGCAGGTGACCTCCTTTCTCTGAGTCTCAGTTATTCCATCTGTCATGAGGGCAAAGGATCCTCTAAGTCCCCTGCTGGGCTCCTTGGATGTGATGAACATCCACTGTCAATATTGGCCTCTCTGGTGTGTGTGTGTGTGTGTGTGCGCGCGCACGCGCGCGCGCATGCGCGTGCGCGCATGTGCATACATGTCACTCTAGCATGTGCAACAGTTGGCACGGAGGACTATGTTGGGGTGGTAATGAAGTCCTTTTCCTTTAGGGTCTGCCGGCATCTCAGGGTACAACTTCCCATGCAGGGCTCAGACTGGCGCTTCCAGCAAGCACTAGGATGGTGGAAATGGTTCAGTCTGTCTGTGAGGACGCTATGGTGGGGGCGGCCAGATAGGCAAACTGCTCTGGGACCTGGTGGGTGCCTGTGTGGGAGGCTGGGAGATAGCAGCGACAGGGGGCTGTCTGAGCTGAGGCAGCGTGGGAGGTGACCAACAACACACTGAGGAAGTGTGGCCATCCAGGTCCCCCAGGAATGTCTCCACAGCAGCCGGAGAGCAAGCCAGGCACAGATGGCCGGGTCCTCAGGCAGCCACCTGTCCCGGCACCAGCCACCCACTCCTTTGTGCGCTCATGGGCCTGTGAAAGGGGCCCTCAGGCAAAGCTGTTTGCAGCAAAAATCCAAACTGCAAGCAATGGAGACGCCCAGCATGGCGAGGCAGATGGCAGCCCGCAGTGACACAGGCTGCCAGCCAGGGAGGCAGGTGCTGAGGTGCAACTGGATAGGGAGGGGCGTCCGTCCCTGATTCTTCTGTCCATCTTCAGGTCTGTGAGGTCCAGATGAGGGATGGCTCTGCCCGTGGATGACCCCATGGGAGTACCACTCACCTCCAGGCGGGGTGGGCCGAAGCAAAAGGTGCTTTCCTACCTTCCCTCCCTGCCCCGCTTCACAAACTTCTCTTTCAGTCAATCAACCCATGGGAGAGGGAGTGAAGGGAAGAGGATCTCTCCCCCAGCTTCCATAGGCCCCCGGTCAGGGTCACCAGTGATAAGGCTAGGCAGTCAATCAAAGGCACCCCGCCGGGGAGGCTGGAATGACCAGGGACTTACTTTCCTTTGCAATTTTCCCGTTGGATCCACAGGCATTTATTTCCTAAGCACCTCTGTGCGCAGAACCTGCAGGAACCTCGCTCAGCACGCATCAGCTGGGCTCTGCTGGGGTCTAATCAGGATGTGTGTAAGCACCAGAGAAAGGCCAGGCTAAAGAAGAGTGCTCTAATTGTATTAATCAGCTTCCAATTACTTACAAATTGGTCCTCACCCCTTCCTAGCTCACCCCCTTGGATGACAGAGCCTGCAGCTTCAGACGCCTGCTACCCCCTAGAGGTTGGAGGAAGGCTTTGGAGAATCCGGGGGAGTCTAGGTTCTAATTAACCTTTCCACTGATTGCAGGGCAACTTTGGGTGAGTCACTTTGGGTTGGGTTTGGTTTTTAATGGATGGGGAAGAAAGACTAAACAATGAATGTCGTTTCCATTTGCTACTGTTACTGTCGGGCCGTGTTTAGAAGCCAGCCCCCAGCCCACCCCCTGCAGTCTCTTCCAACCCCAAGTGACATACCCATGGAGGCGGTGGGAGGTGACACCGAGACCACCAGCAGGGACCAGAGTGACAGAGGGGATTAAGTGTGTTAGTCACTGCCAGGCCTTGCTTGCCTGCTGGGCCAGGGTATAAGCCTTCCTGGCCCAGTAGAGCAGTAGGTCTCTGTGGCACAGAGAACCGTCTCTTTTTCTCTTCCAACTCTGCCACTATCCTCAAGAGATGAGAGACTCCCAGACAGCCAGGCTGGGATGTAAACTGCGTCTGGGAGGTGGACTTCCTTTAGTCAGGCTCCTACAGGGGAGAGCAGGGCCAAAGAGTGCCAGGGAGAGGGTGCAGAGCGGGCTGCTGCCCGTTAGGTCCTTGCCCCTTTTCAATGGTCACAGAGAATCACAGATGCCACCTCTGAGATGCGGCATCACAGGCAAAAAGAGAAGTTTCTATATTGTTTCTCTGTCAAGCCAGGTCTACTGGGTTCACTGCATCTGAAGACTGATGAACAGGGGGAACTTGAACCTGGGAAAACTGCCACAGAAGTGAGCAGGGTGGGGATCATTCTGGAGACCCCAATACACGGGAAACCTAGAAACTGATTGGATATGCATGCCAGGGTGCAGGGGAAATGGATAGCCATTTAGTGTCTTGAAAAGATGAAGACTGGCCCAGGACACAGAGCCTGGAGAACAAATCAGGTGGGCTGGGAGCAGGGCTGCCTCTTTAAAACCCAGCACTCAAGAGGCCGAGGCAGGAGGATGGAAAGTTGGAGGCAAACAAACAAACCTGAGGGAAATGATGTAAAACTGTGAGGAAAGGGAAGGAATGGAAATGGGAGGAAAGGGCAGCAGCCAAGCTTGCTCCGGAGGCAGGATCGAGAGAGGGACAGCTAGGGGGTGGCTGGAGGGGGACCCATGTCCACTGCTCATTAGAGCATAGTTGGCTTCTCTGGCAAGTAACTGGGAACCACATGAAGAAGTCAAACATGAGCATATATCACAGCCCAAGAGAAACCACTTCTGGTTCTCAGGGATACGTGAATGGCTAGAGAATTGTTCCTAACAACAAAGGCATAGAGACCCTGAAACCACCAATGGGGAAGAAAGGACAGGAGAGAAGGTAAGAGGGTCCACTGCAGGAGAAGAGCCAGGCAGGACAGATAGATCTGCATGTATCAACATGGTCAATTTCAGAATCACAACTTTGGATAAAAGCAGCAAGGCACAGAAAACGAATACAGGATGTTGCACTCAGAGGCAGGTGTGGTCATGACCAGGGCTTGACTTAGGCAGTGGCTAGTGGCTAGTTCCTGGGTCAAATATCCAAATACTGTATGCTTGTTCTAGGGTTATCCAGACAAAAGTGTGTATGTGATTATGTACACAGAAGGAGGTCCGAGGTCAACATTGGTATCTTCCTCTACCATTCCCCACCTTACGTTTTGAAACAGGGTCTCTCCCTGAACCTAGAGCTCACTGACTGGCTGGGCCAAGTGACCAGCAAGCACTAGGAATCCTCTTATCCCTGTGCCCCAGCACTGGGATTCAGGCAGACACTATGCCCAACTTTGTATATGAGTGCCGGGGATTTGAACTCAGGTCCTCAGGCTTGTACAGCAAACACTTTATCCACCAAGCCACTCCCTAGTCCTGTCAGTGGAAAGTTGAATTGTCAAATACAATAAAGCTTCAACTGGTTATTAAAGCAGAAAGCAAGCACAGCCCACTGTGTCCTTCTCCCGAGTGTCCACTGTCCCCCTGGGAGAACACTTCACACCACACACTGAGTCTTGTCCTCTGCATGGGACAGCCTAGGCCTCCTCAGCTCGTCACATCCCTGGAGTGTATCTAGTCTCTTCCTCCCTTCCCGAGTGCATCAAATGAAGGCTCGTGGGGCCCGGGTTTGTGCCTTGGTTTGGTTCTATAACTCTTGCACACAGGTATCAGCAGCTTTCCAGGGTACAAGGGGATTGGAGACCGTGAGGGATGGCAGGGATACATAGCCAGTCAGGATACATGTGGGACTCCAGTGCTTGGGAGGATGAGGCAGGAGAATCTCAAGTGACCGTTGAAACAGGAGATATTTGCCAAGATGCTTGGAAGTACTAACCAGGAAAGAAAAAAAAAAATCTATATGCAATGGACGAGTCAACCACCGTGGCCACCTCTAGGGAGCGCCAAGTTCACTGCTGTCGGAATGGCTAGAGTTCAGTTGAACTTCATAGGCCATTAATAATATACCTTGATAATACTTTTCATTTAGTTCCTTTCCCACTTGGCCTGTAATTTTTCCTGCATACCGAGCATGGCTTCTACCTCTTCTTCACCATTGCCTCTGGATAGCCACGCTCCAGCTGTGTGGAGCTCTGTCATCCTCTGAGCCATCTCTCTGGCCTAGGAATCCCCTGTGTGCTGTAATGTACACTGCAGGCAGGGGTGGGCTGGGAGGTGGGGTGGGCTGGGGTGGGGTGGGGGAGGAGTGGTAGCCAACTCTTGCCTTCCTGTGCACCAGGGTGGGAGTCCTGTCCCAGCTTGCAAGGGTTTGTAGACAAAGAATGGCACATAGGTACCAGTTAGAGAAAAAATGGAAACCATCTAAGTGATGAAGGCAGAGGGATCAGGAGTTCCAGGTCATCCTTAATCCCAGCCATATAGGAAATTTGAAGCTAGTTAGCTACTGTCTCAAAAAAAACAAAAACAAAAACAAAAACAAAAACCAAAACAAAAACCAAAAACCAAAAAACAAATTAAAGAACAAAACAAAACATAACTCACTTGTTCTAAACTGGAGGGATAGCTATTTGAGACAGACCACCACTGAGAATCTCCACAGAGTTGTTGATTACACTGTGAAATAACTTAGAATGGAACGTTAATTTAAAACACAGTGTCAACAGACTAGAGGGGGAAAAACCAACAAAGAGGTTGGAAGTAATATACCAAAATGTTAATAGTGGTTGTTTCTAGAGAGTCAGGGTATGATTTTGTGTGTATTTCTTTATACATTTCTATGTATTGTCAGCATCCCTCAATTATCTACATTGTTATTAAAAAAACAGTGAAATATATATTATTTTGAGCTGAGGATTGAATGCCCCAATCCATATTTTATTTTTTATTTTATTATTTTTTTAAGACAAGGCTTCATAAAGCCTAGTCTGGCCTTGAATTCAGCTTCCCCTGCCTCTACTTCCCAAGTACTGGGATCACAGGTGTGTGCTGACAACATAGTTAGTGCATGCCCTCCATCTCTCTATGTGCATGTGTGCATGCCTGTGATGCATGTGTACCTGCATGTGTGTGCCAGTGTGCATGTGTGTGCGTGTGCATGTATGTGTGAATGTGTGTGTGCGTGTGAATGTGTGTGTGTGTGCACGTGTGTGCATATGTGTGTGTGTGTGTATGAACACTTGCAAGGTTGCCAAGAGATAACTTGGGCACCCTGAGCAATATTAAAAATGGAGAACAAAACACTCTGCTACTGTAACCTACAATTTATATAACACAACAGCCAGAGTATCCCTTAAATGAGGTCAGAATATGTCACTCCCATACTCAAGAGCCTCTAAGACTCACCGTTTTCCTCACCATAGCAGCCAAAGTCTCTACAATGGAGTACAAAATGCCACGATCTGACTGCCCTCTGCACCTTTAACCCCCTCTCCTTGACCCTGTTCCTTTCACCTTGGTCTCCCCGCTCAGCACACACCCACCTCAGGGCCTTTGCACACACTTCATATCTCCCTCACCCTCTGCAATGATTTCCCTTCACAGCTACAGAGTATACTGCAGATCTTTGCTCAAAGGCCATTTCATCAGTGATCCTCCCTGCCTGGCCCCTGTAAGAAAATAGGGGCCATTGTTTGTACTACCACTTCCCCCCATTTCCCCGGGTGACATCATCACCATCTGTGAAGTTACAGGACGGACCTTCCTGTGTTTGTGGCTTCCCTCTCTCTCACTATAAGAGCTGCCTCACCTGGCATATAGAAGATGCTTAATAAAATGCACCAAAATGCCCAAGTGAATGAATGCATTAGGTGGTAAACTCAAAATCTGACAGACAGAGATTCACACTGCTGCTCACGTGCGTTAGACAGACAGTAACGCCAAGCTGCCCGCCCTAGAACATTCAGCCAGCATTCAACCCACTCAAGAGAAATGACTTGCAATTACAGCCAGAGCTGATGGAAGCTAGCCAGAAGGAGAGGGAAGAGTGCCCAGGCAGAGCGGCACAAGAGCATCCCATCAGTAACCCAAGTTCTTCTGTCACGACCTGCCTTCCGACGCCGGACAGAATTCCAAATTCCCATCCCACTCTCCAAAGCAGCTACACTCAGTGCTTAGAGCCTGACTGTTTAAACATCCTTTCTCTCTATCTCTTTGTTATGATTAGGTATTTCTTGAAGAGAAAAAAGGCATCAGGAAACCCATTGCCCTGCCCCCACTCCATATCAGACAGCAGACTCCAGCATGTGGGCATGGTACCCACAGATGACAAACCACAGGCACATTCACAGCCCGGTCCATGACCCCATTCACCTGCAGTGATTGTCCGAGCAACACTGCCTGGAGCCACAGAGGGGGACCTCTTTGATCTTGCTAAGCTTTATGGGCTCCTGAAATTCAAGGACAAGTTGATAACATAAAGCACAGGCTCATATTCTTTGCCTTAGGAAAGATAAGAAAATTCATCTGAAAGCTATTTTAGACTTTTCTGGAACTGGGGCACCCTAGAGATTAGGATGGGCTAAGAGGCCCTCCCTCTGTCCCTCTGTCTGTCCAGAACAGGATTCTTAAGGCATGTGCAGCTCATCAACTCCTAGTGAGCTGATCCAGCTGGTGGAATCTTCCTTTCCTCCCATCTAATTTCTTCCCTCTCACGGCAACTTGACCTCCAACATCCCCACTCACCTGTGACCATTATTTTATCCAGAGGTGTCTCTTCACGAGACACTAGAGACATTTCCTCTTTGCTTACCTGCTTTCCCCACCTGCCCCTGAAACAGGGTCTCACTATTTGCTCTGGCTGTCCTGGAACTCACTATGCAGACCAGGCTGGCCTCAAACTCACAGAGATCCATCAGCCCCCGCCTCCCGAATGCCGGGATTAAAGGAGTGCCCCATCACCTCCTGGCTACTTATCTGTATTTGAAAAGGGGTCCCTTGAAGACTAGAGAGACTTCAGCTCAAAAAGGGGGCTTTGGCTGCGAGGAAGGAGCAGCCTCTAACATGCAGTGTGAGACAGTCGGTCGGTACACTTCCTAAGCTTGCAGACACCCTCCACCCAGCCATTCCATGAAGGGCTATCATCATCATCATTTGGGGACAAGGGACCTCCAGGGAGGTCTAAATGCTAGCTCACACATCAAGGCCCTGCGCCTCTATCTTCTAGATGCACAGCAACGACAGGGGGAATTATTTTAAGAGCAACATGTAAGCTTGTCTGTGTTCAAACCAAGATGTATACTTCAGTAGATCAGAGGCTTGACTATTTACTTTTTTTTTTTTAATTTATATATATGATCTTGTTAGGCAATCTAGGCTAGCCTCCAACTTATGATCTTTCTGCCTCCTCCTGGGTGTTTAGGATTACAGGTGTGCGCCACTGTGCCTAGCTACTTACTATTTTGAGCTCAGTGCCCAGCAGTGGGTGGAGACAGCTGGGAGATTGGTCTTCTTAGATATGAGAACTTAAAGCCCCTCCCACAGGAGGTGGGGGACCACAGCCAAGTCACTAAAAAGGAGGATAGAGAGGGGGTTTCTCACCTGGGAGAGAGGGGTGCAAAGAGCAGGACCCAGTCCCAAGGCAGGGACCTGTGAGAGGAAGCCTGCTTGGTGGAGAAAGGGCAGCTGCCCACACAGCAGGCCTGGGCCATGCTCCCATGCTCACCTCACACCCGGGATGCTTGGCTCTGCTCCCAGGACCCAAGGACCCAGCAAAAGGAATCACCACAGAACCTAGGAGCACAGAGCATGGACCAGGAAGAGGCCCAGGAGGAAGATGGATTGATCACACAGAAATATCCGAGGATGGTAGGACTGAGAATTTTCTGGAACAGAAAGCATTTTATAGACCCTCAGATAAAAAGTGCCAAGCAAAATAACTAAAAAGGCAAAACCACCTCTGGAAAGCTAACGCTTCCGTTTGCCTTGGCCTGCTCTGGTTCCATTCTGACCTTGGATAGACAGGAACACCCAGGCTTGGGGGAAGGAGAAGCAGTTCCAGGCCCGACACATCTGCTACCACCTCGGGAGCCTTATCATCACCGCCCCCTCGCCCAAGAATTATTTACTTCCCCAGAAAGGGGCCAAGCTGGACCCATAGAACACAGGCACTGGAAAGGGCTCTGGGTGGCAGTACCATGGCAGGCTTTGGCTGCACTCAATTGCCAGTCCATCTCCCTCACCTTTAGCTCGGTATACAAGGTTATCTGGCCTCAGATGTTTCCACACTGGGCAGGAGAAGGGGGGACATGGGAATGATACCCACCAGAGGCGGGTGTGAAAGGGGAAATGACTGGACAATGTAAGTAGTTTAGTGTAGTGCCACGTGCTCAGAAGACATTCAACTCAGATAACTATTACTCCAGTCACAGCCCCCCCAAAGCCACATGTACACATCTCACTAAACCATAGTCCCCCAAAGACCAAGAGCAAGGCTGACTCTCACCTCTTTGAGTGAGGGGTTGGCAGGCTGGGCAGGTTTTCTTTCCCACCTTTCTTCCCTGGACATCCTGGGCAGTTCTCCTCAGGACCTTCTCTCTGGAGAAGTTCCTACCAGCACCCCAGTGCAAGTGGACCCTGCCCGCCCAAGCCCAACCCACTTCAGGGCCCCTACCTCTCTTTGCTCACTGCAGATCTTACACAGCCACAGGGGCCGCTTCTGGCCAGGAGAGGCCTCGATCCCACATTTGGTGCAGACTTTCTACAAGAGAGAGGACACATATGTGTCAGTATTTTGGCTGCTTCCCCCTGGGCTGTGGGGCCAGGGCAGTGGTCCCCAAGGGATACTCTGGCATATTCTAAGAGGGTAGTTTGCTTTGAGCTAAGGGCAGGGCTCCCCAAGCACAGGTCTCCTAGGAACCTTTGGGTACCCTTGTCATCTCGTTGTCTCATCGATGGAGCTCCATGTTACAGATTGCGCATCCAATAATTCTGTTCTGAGGGGCCCACATCAAAATCAGCTAGCAGATCTCCACAATGCCAGCGTGTTCAGCCAGAAAGAACTGGAAATCACCCAAATGCCTAATACCTGGGGAGGATCCAGGCAAACAAGACAGGAGGAGGTACTGCCTCCCTACAGCGGACCATGGCTACCTGCAGATGTGGGTGGGAAATATGGTCCTCTCCCATAGAAAGTACACACTCGCTTAGGAGCAGGCCAGAAACTCCCCCGTGTGCCTGACGGGTTAGGAACCACGGCGAGAAAATGAGTGACAGCCACGTTCTGTCCTGTAAGGGTTCCAGGACCTCATCACCACTGCAGAGGTGCGGAGAGGAGGGTGTAAGACTTGAGACCCTGTCCAAGGTCTGTGGCAAAGGAGAGCTGGCTGGGCAATGGCTCTGGAGCCCCCCTCTTGTTCCCTCCAGACATAAATAGCCAGACCACAGATCCCAGTGTTTTTTCTTCTGCTGAGTTGTTTAAATCCTAACATCTAAACACACACTTTCCCCGAGAGACACAGCAACAAGTAACAGTGGAGAAGGCCAGGATAAACACTGAGAGGCAGAGGTGGACTTGTTGGGGCTGAGGCTGGTTCTCAGCCTACCAGGGGTGTGTGATTCAGCAATGGCGGCTTTTTCCTGAGGGAGGGAAGGGTAGAGAGGCTCCTGTCCCTACAGGGTAGGGGCTTCCACAGCGGGTAGGATAGGTCTGTTGTTTGGCCTTTTCTGCAGGCTGCCAACTGAGCAAGAGACACATCTCTCCACGGAGAGGGAAATGTCACCAACTTGGCTTCTCCAAGCATGTGTCACCAGCCTGATTGGGTGGCTGAGCCTGTGCTGTGCAGGAGTGGCGGGAGCCAGCACACTCAGAAAGGAAGCTATGACACATTTGTGGGGGCATGGATTGGCCACCATCCAATGTCACTTCTCTGGTAGTCGAAACAAAATGGAGTCTGGTCTAAGGTCCTGTGTCTCTGAGCTGGCAGGAAGGTCCCCTCTCAGGTCCCAGGCAGCACAGGGGTTCCTTACTGGCTCTCGGGAGGGTGCTGAGTTTGCAGCATCTGTGGTCAAGCACATCAAGGTAGGTCTCCTCAGAGCGGGCCGGCCAACTGCTCCCTGGGAGTGCCCTCAGCTCTCAGGGTCTTTTAAAGGGAGAGACAGCTACCTAAGTGGCAGCCCTGCCTGGCTTTGGGATCTTTGCAGGATGGGAACAGTAAGCCTCTCCAGGGATTGGCAACTCATCTCCTAGACCAGTGGTTCTCAACCTTCCTAAAGCTGTGATCCTTTAATCCTCATGTTGTGGTGACCCCAACCATAAAATTATTTTCATTGCTACTTCATAACTGTAATTTTGCTACTGTTATGAATTGTAATATAAACTGTGTTTTCTGATGGTCTTAGACGACCCCTGTGAAAGGGTCATTCAAGCCCCAGAGGGGTTGCAACCCACAGGTTGAGAACCACTGTGCTAGACCATCTCTGGAATTGGCCTCAGAGAGGCCAGAGGTTCCTGCTGCTTTTTTTTTTTTTTTTTTTTTTTTTTTTTTAACAGTCCACCCTGTAATAACAGAGTGCTCTGTGCTCCTAAGGCTGTTGAATGAGACCATACTCCTGGAAATCAGGTGTGGTTAAAATACCAATGACCACCATTTATGGAGCAATTATGTGTGCCAGGTACAGTGACCCCAGCCACAAAGTGTGGAGGCTGTGTGCAATGTGATCCCTGGGAAGATGGAGAAACGGAGGCTCCAACATCCTGCAGATCACTCTTCTTGTGAGCCACCAAGCAGCGTTGACTTCCAGAGCTCAGCAGAGCAATCAAGCCCTTCCCCAGGTGCCACAGGCTACCCACAGCAATCGAGGGTTGGCTCTGTTCCAGCAAGGACCTGGGGTATGGCCGAAGGCTCTAAACAGATGGTCAGAGTCACAGCACAGACTGCTTCTGAGACCTAGGTTCACTGGGGATGGGGGTGTAGCCAAATCACACTTACATATGCCCCAAGACTGGTTCTTGGCCAGTCTGGTTCTGTCCTTTGCTTTGTCTCAGCCTAGCAGCCTCCACTGGTACCTTGCAAACCCACAGCAGCCTAGTGGTCACTGTCCCTAGGGAGAGGACAATGCAGCCTCAGGCCCTGTCTAGATCAACTCAGTTTGATATGACGAATGTATCATGGCTCCTGGCTCAAGCCACAGAGGTTTCTTTCATAGTGCTTGGAAGGGAGATGGGTAGCAGTCTTCTAGAGTATTCCCAAGTGAGAGAGGACAGAGTTCTGGTCTCTTTCTCCTTTTATGAAGTCCCTAGTCCCAGCACATGGGCCCAACCCTGTGACTGCCTCTAAGTCTAGTACTTTCCAAAGACCTCACTTCCAAGCATCCTATTGGGTAAGGGCATCAGATTATAGGTTTAGGGGACACAAATATTCAGTCCCTAGTGGCCTCCACCCAGCATTGGGTCTTTCTCTGCTATTGCATGTTGCAAAACCTTGGTGTTCCTGGGAGTCATCTATGCTCCACCCTACACCACCCAGCACTGGGTCTTTCTCTGCTATTACATGTTGCAAACCCTTGGTGTTCCTCGGAGTCATCTGTGCTCCACCCTACACCATCCAGCAGTCAGCCATCAGTCTGATGCTCCTTTAACCCTGCTCCTGGTTCCTGAAGAGTCAGCTGGTCATGAGGCTGGGACAAAGGTTTTGATCGGGACAAGCCGGGCTGAGCCTTTGGGTGGACTCCTGGGTGGGCGACCCAGGCCAGTCTAAGCTTCAGAGTTCTCATGTCTCCGATGAGCTCACCATTCATCACTTTGAGGATCAGCCGCGATTCATATGAAAAGCAACCGGTATTTAAAAAGCACTCAATGCCCAGCACTGTTGTTATTAGTGACACCTCACCTGTTGTACCCTGTTCTGGAGGCCTGCATGCGTCTCCTCAAGCTCTCCATCATTTGGTATAGTATCTAGCAGCCATGGATGATCATTTAAAGTGAAATTATGGACCAGGCTCAGAGATAGAATATTTACTTAGCAAAATTTGCCCATCCATATGCCCAGTGTATGTGGGATGCCAGAGTAGGTTGGGTGACACACATGGACAGGCAGAGCAAGGTAGTCCTGTGTATCTGATGAAGTGCTGGAGCTTTCTCAGGAGTCACCCTGCCCAAGTAGAGGGTGGCTCAGCTGCACCAAGTGTGAGGGGGTGGTCAGTTAAGTGGGCTATTTGTTTTTAAATTTCTAACACTTACTTATTGTGTGTGGGATCAGAGGACAACTTGTAGGGGCAGTGAGCTCTCTCCTACTGTGTGGGCTCCAGGGACTGAACTCAAAGGCAGCAGGCTTGGCAAGTGCCTTCATTGGCCAAGTCATCTTACTGGCCCCTCAGTGGGATTTTGAAGGACGGGGTGTACATGTCTTGTTAAACCATGTGATAGATGGTGCATCCATGCTGTGGGTCCAGGTAAGACAACAAGGGAAGAGCTCACAAAAACTGTCCTGCCCTCCATAACAGACCTGGCACACAGAGTCTGCAGACAGACTGGCACAGACTGAAGACAGTAGGGTGAGCTCTGGTCGGGTGTAGGAGGAGGAAAGAGGGGCAGGTGGTCCATCCATTCCGGGGTATGCACTCCCCACTTTCTCCAGCAGAGAGCTCAATGCTGCCTGTTCCCTAGGTTCCTACCAGGACTGGGTAGCCAGTGGAGAGAAAGCCACTCCCATCCTGCATCAGGCAGAGAGGGTGGAAGTGAGGGCTTCCTCCAAGTTTGTCTCCTCCACCCTTTGCCTTTTAGAGTTTTCTCTAGGGGATCAGAAAGAGTTTTCTCTAGGGGACCCACCCACACACGTGTGCACAGCCCTATTGCCAAGCTACATCACCACTGATGGAAGCCCCAAGGAGCCCCAGGCATGGCTGGGCCAAATTCACATGCTTGAAGCATGCCTGGCTGTTGGGGGAGCCGGGTATTCCATAGAGACCAGGGCTACCAAAAGATAACATGCTCCACTTCAAACAGAATTGCTGGTCTATTAAATCTCAGATCAAGAGGGAAATAATGAACCATTTCCATTTCCCTTTATGAGTTTAGTCTTTGTTTTCAGATTCCAATACAGAAAATTAAGCAGCCAGTATTTAAAAAGAATGAACGAAAGAAAAGAGTAAGCCAGCCTCTCCAACTGGCAAGAGAAGCCTGGGCCTGGGGGAAGCCACTGGCTTCCTGCCCAGATGGGTTTCCCATGAGCAGAACTGCCGTATGCAATGGAACTCTGGCTTCCGGGGGTCTGGCTGCCTCGTGCGCTGCAGCCTGCAATCACGTCAGGGCCATACCTGACTCAGATCAGAGGCGACAACACCTGCAGCCCTCAGACCATGTGCCCTGTGTCACTCTTCTCAATCCATCCGTGTGTCCCTTTGCAGATATGTGTTCCAGCCCCTAGAACACAGGGAAGGGGCCGGCTTGGGGACAGTCAATAGGACACAGGCTTTGGGCATGCCAGAAGCAGATGGTGCCCTTTGGAGGCAGCCTTGGCCTGTGCACTTCCTCTAACCTCTATTTTTCCTCCCTCTGCCTCTGTGGAAATAGACAACCTGTGCCACATGGTCAAGATCAAGGAAACTTCTTGGCACAACGCAGGATGAAGTCCTTTGCCAGCACATCCTTCTCAATGAACAATACATTTAGTACAGCCCAACCCAGCAGGTACCTGCACCCTCTCTCTCAGCCCCACTCAATAATCCCTCCCCAGGAGTTCCAAATGGTGTTTGAACTCTCCCTCCACCACCTCTGCATGAACCACACTCACCACCATGCCTAGCCTACACCATGGGCCCCACAGCAGTGCCCCCCATACCAGCCAGGCCCCCAATTAGTTCATGACGCACAGCCGACTGATTTCTGCAGCATGTCATTTCTCTTACCCCTGCCAGCCTAAGGGCCTTCAGAGGTTTCCTGCTGCATTTGAGTGAAGACCCCACCCCCACCCATGCATGTTGAGGGATGTTCAGGGTGGACCCCTCTCCTCCACTAGCCTCTGTTCTTACCTGCCTCCTGCTCTACAGCCTTGCTCTCTTCACGATGCACATCAGCCACACAGGCCTTCCCTCAGTGCCTCGTCCTTGCTCTGCCCCTGCCCCGGGATCTTCCTACGTGCTGTGGCCTTGACTGGGATGCCTCTGACCATGTGGTCTTCCTCCCTGGCCTGTATGTCCAGGCAGGCTTCTCTGCTGCCTTCCCCAGTAGAAACCCCACTGCGGGCACTTGCCTCTTCCTCCCTCGGTCAAGGTCATGTGTTTGTCCTCTGCTGTGTGTGATGTGCTACCATCACTGTCCCCACCACACACCCCTGCCAGACTGCTTTACTCTTCCCAGTGCCCATGACTATCTGCAGAAAACACGAAGGAGCAAACGGGAGCTCCCTTTAGTACTACTGCAACCTAGAAGATGAGATGGAATATGCCAAAGTGCCGGGATGCAGGACACAGAAACACACATGTGGCAGCGTGAGCCAGGTCCATGCCCAGTGGTGTTGAGGAGTGGGACCGTGGGGGGGGCGGGTCAGACTGGAAAAGGCGTACACAGTGTGGGGTCTCCAGAGGAGGTGGCCCCGCTGGCTGTGGAGAGGGGTTTGTTCTTCAGGGATGAAGCATGAATCCCGTAGGGCAGGCCTCAGAAGAAATGACAGAGAGCATCCTTTGCTAGGGCAGGCAGCAGAGCTCCCCACCTTACTTCACAAGAGTACTCCCATGGCACATCCTGTAGGCTGCCTATGTGCATAATTATCTGTTCTGAGGCTGGATCAGTGTCCCCCCAAATGTCCTCCTAATACTCACACTTCAGTTATGCCCAGGAAGCCAATGCCACTTGTCCCCTTCCCAGACCAAATCTTGGACCCCCCAGGGTCCCACTCCTCAACACCACTGGCATGGACCTGGCTCATGCTGCCACATGTGTGTTTCTGTGTCCTGCATCCCGGCACTTTGGCATATTCCAAGGGAGACCACATCTCATCTTCTAGGTTGCAGTAGTACTAAAGTGAGCCTGGCAAAAGAGCCTTCAAGGGACAGGCATTGAGCTCAATCGACAGAGAGCTTGCCCATCACCCTGGAGCCTTGGATTCCACCCCCAGTGTTGCACACACCAGGGGTGGTGGAACATTCCTGTAATTTCAGCACTGGGGAGGCAGAGGCAGAGGCAGGAGGATTGAGACTTTAGGACCATCCTCAACTACATGGTAAGATAACTCAGGCTACACGAGACCCTGTCTCAAAAAAATAAAAATAAAATTAAAAATTAAAAAGGTTCTTAAAGCCGGGAAGATCAAAATCCTGGTGCCTTTGCCTAGGTTCCTGTGAGTTCTCATCAGATGTCCTGACCCAGCAATCCCACAGTACTGTACTGGGTGCTCTCCCAGCTGCTCAGAGTGAGGGGCTGGGAAGGAGAGGAAACTGCCCCAAGAACAGGCCCAGGACTCAGGACAGCTGTCTGGAACCATTTAGAAGGGGGCAAATGGCCGCACACACCTGGAAGGAAGGGCCTGGGACTTCTAAGGACTGTCCGTCACCACATGGAGACTCATGCTTGTGGTACTTCATCAACCCAGGAGGTGAGATCACCTGAGGCCATACCAGGAGGGCCGAGCAACCTAAACTGTGCTGTTGAAATGACAGTCATGACAGCCAGCGTTTATTTATTTACTTATTAGAGGTCTTGCTTGGTTGCCCAGGCTGTTTCCAAATCTCTCCTATGTCAGCCTCAAGAGCAGTTGGGACTATGGGACAAACTGCTCAGAATAGTGTATTGAGAAGTATTTGGTGTGTCAGTGGACGATTACTATTGCATATAGGTGTTGTTTTAGACATTCTGAGGACAAAGAGACATGGTGGTACCCCTTCCAATGGAGGTGTTTATAAATAAGGAAAACCACTTGGGATGGGATGATACAGTGGTTGGGTAGGTAGGGTAGGTAAAGGCACTTGCTACTAAACCTGACGTCCTGAGTTCTGTACTCCCAGAACCCACACAGTGGAAAGAGAGAACCACTTCCTGAGAATTGCTCTCTGACTTCCACACACATGCTGTGGTACAAAGTGCACCCCCACATATATAAGCATCACCACCACCCCCCACACACACACGTAAGAAAAAAGGGTCACAGTCATTTCTCAAAAGATCCAGTGTATTGAAGCCAATGAATGAGACAGTTTCTATGTAGGAGCTATGCTACAGGTGACATGGACAGGCCTGTCCACACACCACAGTGAAGCAGGCCAGAGCAGTAGCCACACAATGTGGCCTCAGCACGTGGACAGGCCACATGAAGTGTGAGCCTCCAAGTGTGCCACTCACCACCCCACATGCTGTGCCTGATGCTTGAAAAGCTAAGCCACAAAAGATGACTAAGTCCTAGTGTGCTCTGGGGGAAAGCCATGTCAGTATTGAAAATGATGATGGCAACAGAAAAGGTGACAAAACACTGACGAAGCTGTGTAGGTGATGAAATGGGATGGCACACAAAATAAGTTAAAAAATAGCTTGTAAACGGGCGGCATAGCCTGATGTAGGCAAGCTAACGTATAAATATGTTATGTGGGTGAAATGGATTCAGAAGTCTATCTACACACAGAAGACTTCTGGGAAGGTATCAGCCAAAACGTAAATCAAACAGTGCTAAGTCAAAATCTATTTTATTTTACATTGTGTGTGTGTATACATGCACATACACATTCGTGTGCGTGTGTGCACACACATGTGAGCCACCCAGCACAGGTGTGAAGGTCAGGGGACAGCTTGTGGGAGTCAGTTCTTTGCTTCTACTATGTGGGTTCTATGAACCAAACATGGGTCATCAGGCATGGTGGCAGATGCCTTTATCTATGGAGCCATTTTACAGGCTCTATATAAGCAGTAGGGCTTGGGCTACAGTTACGTGGCAGAGCCTAGCATGTGTGACACTGATTTCAATCCCCAGCACCAAGATAAGCAGAATTCTTCTCCATTCCTCCCCCCTTGCCTCCCTCATCCCTCCCTCCCTTCCTTCTGTGCTGTGGATGGGGTCCAGGACCTCATGCATGCTATAGCGGTAAGTGCTCTATCACCGAGTGGCATCCCTAACCCCAGAATTCCTATTTAAAAGAAGTCTATGCTAGCCAGGCAGAGGTGGAGCACACCTTTAATCCCAGCACTCAGGAGGCAGAAGCAAGCAGATCTTTGAGTTCCAGGACAGCCTGTCCTATAAAGTGAGTTCCAGGACAGCCAGGGCTACACAGAGAAACCCTGTCTCAAAAAACAAACATGTTGAACACTTTGGGAAAAGCTCACCCTTTACTTCATCAGATCTGAACTTGTGCAGGCCAGGGTGAGGCTGACTGGCTTACTGGTTAACTGGGTCAAACGAAGAGCCAGGCCAGGCGGTAACACTGGGTCACCAACCCCACTGATTGCAGGCTCAGCCTTGCTTGA
The DNA here is from genome assembly GCF_903995425.1 of Onychomys torridus. Classification (NCBI taxonomy): domain Eukaryota; kingdom Metazoa; phylum Chordata; class Mammalia; order Rodentia; family Cricetidae; genus Onychomys; species Onychomys torridus. Next base: position 64,162,190 of record NC_050450.1, read on the forward strand.
TCCCAGCTGCCTGCAGCTCCACCACCAGCCTTGTTAGGCAGAAGAGCTGGAACAGTCTTGTTGCCATAGATTCAGTATTAGGACCCCAGGCTCCACTGCCAAGCAACCTAACACATCCAGTTCAGATCTTGATGTACGTGGTATAAATATTTAAACACTTTATGTGGTGCTTATACTGTGCCGGGCACTCAGGGTACTGCTTTATGTAGACTCATTTAATTTTCAGAGTATCTCTGTGAAGTAGGGATTTGGGGTCCTGTCTTATGACCCAGGGATAATCTGAATAACTTAGCCATGGGGAGCAAGAATGTGAACTTGGTTCTGTCTGAGATAGATGTTGTTTTTGCCTGCAGCTGCCAGGACTATTTTGTCAGGGCACTTTTCCCACTACATGGACCCAACTCTACCTTCTCCACCTAGTATTAAGACAGGGCTGACTCCCGGGACCCCACACCTCATCCAGAGGTACAAATAAGGTCGAGCCTCACATGGGAGGGGGCCCATCCTAGTTTTTCCCACTCACCAGGACATAGCTAAAGGAACCTAAGTTCCAGACCTTATCCTGACCACCTTCAAATGCTGTCACAAACAGGGCCCAAAGGGACACAGCCATCACTGCCTGGACTAAGACAGAAGCCAGGAGGCAGTGAAGCACTCCTGCAGGAGGTTTCCCACCTGATGGCCCGCTAGGGGTTCAACCTGTAGTTCCATGCCCTCTCAGCCAGGAGAATCGGCCAGGCAGGCTCCCCTCCATCTGTGCCACCCATAAGGTAGGGACCACGTGCAACCAACCAGACCTGTGCCAGCTCCCCCTGCCCCCACCCTACCTCTCCTGATGAACAGACACCACCCTGCTGATTTTAGGACTAGGCTTCCAAAGCCCGCCTCCCTCCACCTGCCACTCACCTACCACGGTGTCCCCAGCAGAGGAGAGGGTTAAAAAAGGCAACAGTGCCAGCTCTTGATTATTATTCACACAGCCCATACTAAGAAATCATGGCCAGATTCGGCTTTGGGTTGTTTCTGTGTCTGTGTGGCTCTGTGGTGAGCATCTGATCAAGACATTGAGACTAAGGCCCTGACTGATTTGGCCAGGGTGGGTACCAAGGACAGTGCTCAGCATGCCCTCTTTTTAACCCTTTCTGGTCCCAGTGAACCTCCTCATCCCATTCCAGGCTCAAAGACTAAATTTGGGGTTTCTGGCTTCTTTTTGGTGGGCCACAGAATCAGGGGGTGTGCAGAGTGGGGACAGTGAGAGAGGGAACAGGGGTGTGCAGTGTAGGGCAGGGAACAGGGGTGTGCAGTATGGGGACAGGGAACAGGGGTGTGCAGTGTGGGGCAGGGAACAGGGATGTGCAGTGTGGGGACAGGGAATGTGCAGTGAGGGGGCAGGGAATGTGCAGTGAGGGGGCAGGGAACAGGGGTGTGCAGTGTGGGGCAGGTTTGATATCATTATCAAACAATGGTATTTTAAAATTTCAAATAGCATTGAAAACGAATATGGAAGGTCCCTATATTTACTGACAGGGAGTCCACTTGGGGATTGAACAGTTCAACAGTACTGTTCCAGAGCCTTCAGGAAGGAATAAGGGCTCAGTAGTTCCTGGTAAAGAGCTGGTGGGGGGACTTGTGTGCTTCAGACATTGAAGGGGATACACCCGAGTCTCATGGTGCTTAGAGGGGGGAGGCAATGGATGACACTGACTCCCCAGGGGTGGGCAAGGGCTGGAAACTGACATAGATGCACAGGACCATGCCGCCCTGGATTCCTGAAAACAACCTTCCCAGACTCCTTTGGGCCTGACTCACTGCACACCCCTGTTCCCTGCCCCACACTGCACACCCCTGTTCCCTGCCCCACACTGCACACCCCTGTTCCCTGCCCCACACTGCACACCCCTGTTCCCTGGCCCCACACTGCACACCTCTGTTCCCTGGCCCCACACTGCACACCCCTGTTCCCTGGCCCCACACTGCACACCCCTGTTCCCTGCCGCCACACTGCACACTCCTGTTCCCTGCCCCCACACTGCATACCCCTGTTCCCTGGCCCCACACTGCACACCCCTGTTCCCTGGCCCCACACTGCACACCCCTGTTCCCTGGCCCCACACTGCACACCCCTGTTCCCTGGCCCCACACTGCACACCCCTGTTCCCTGCCCCCACACTGCATACCAACCAGTCTGGCTAAGTTAAAGCCTTCCTAGAGGCCTCCTCATCAGCTCCTTCCAGCTCCAAAGGCCACTTCTTGCTTCTATACCCAACTTGCCAGCCTAGGCATGTAGAACTTTTCGGACCCGAATCACACATACCCTGTCTGTATCACTAGAGGACTAAGGCTCAGGTCGGCCACCCTTGGGGACCAGCAGTAACAAGCTACTCTTCAACCAGAGTTTCACCTTTGCACATCAAATCACTTTCAGGCCTGGAGGCAGTGAGGGTAGGGGAAGGGCTGGGTGATGGAGGAAACCGATTCACATCAGTCTCGCTCCCTGCTGTGTGGTTACATAGAGTTACAACTCCTAACAACGATAATAGCCACCATTTATTGAGCACGTATTCCATGCCTGGCGCCACGTTCAGTGCCCAGCATACATTATCATTATCAAATTTAATCTTAGTGACTATTCACAGCAACTCAGCCAGGGAGGCTTTAATGATCTGACTATCACAGATGAGGAGCTGAAGGCCCCCTCCCTCCCAGACGCTGGGCTGCTCAGCCAAGTTCACACATGGAGGGGAGGGCAGAACTAGATTGGGACCCTGAGACCCTGGTGGGTTTGGGGGTGCAGCTCAGTGGTAGAGTAACATGTGCAAAGCCCCGACTTGATCCAGCGCTGGGAACAGCATGTGTGGAGAGTGGGTGTAGGTGGGGGGCAGGTACTTGTATAAACTGTGCTTTTTACTAGACCCAACTCAACACTGTAGCATGGATGTCTAGGTGCTGGGATATTTGTCAGGGTCACACGGGTTAGGAAGGGCAGGGTAAAGCCCCCTCCCAATCAATCTTGCCTCTTACCTGAGCTCTAGATGCTTCTAGGCTCAGAAATGGATGTCATTGGTTCTTAGGGGGTCAGGGAACACGGTGGATAGAGCTATCCCTTGAAGATAAACTTCCCAGACAGACACTGGCCGCGACAGGGATGTGATCCCTACACATGGCCAGTCCTGCCTCAGGCCCTGGTTCCCTGCAGGCAATCTCTTTCTAAGAGGCACCACCCATCTTGCCGTAGGTGCACTGGGATGATGAGCATGGACTATTGTATCTGGGGAGCTAGACTTTCAGACTTTCAGGCTTGCACAGCAAAGGCTTTTCCCCACTGAGCTACCACTGCAGCCCAAGAACAGCTTTTGAAGCTGGGCATGGGGGCACACCCACACATAATCCCAGCACTGGGGAGGCTGAAGCAAGAGTACAGTCTGGGCTATGTAACAAGAAAAAAGGAAATGAAAGAAAAAAATCTTTTCATATGCTAAAGACATGGCTGGTGACTTCTAAGACAGCTCAGGAATGGGCTGGTCATCAAAAAGACCAGAGCATGGTTAGAGGGTTGGGACTGTGTCCCCACCCCTCCACCTCAGAGGAGAGGAAAGAGCTGACAATTGTGTCAGGTGTCATGGCTAACAATGTGGGTCAGTCATCTCAGCCTCCATAGAAAGCAGAGGGTGGGTTCTAGGCTTCAGGATAGCGGGACACACACAGGTCACTACAAAGAAGTCCTGCACTTTTCCCCTACACCTTTTCATCTGCATCCTTTCTAACAAGCCAGGAAGTCCATTTCCCTGAACTCTGAGCTGCTGGCCTGGCATTCCACAAGAGGGACTTCCAGCCAGCATCTATCTGAAGTGGGGTAGAGCCTTGGGGAACTGAGCCCCGACCTGTGGAACCTGACTGAACTGGAGTCCTCCCAACTAGAAAATCTGCTGCCCAGCTGATGCCCACACATTATGGGAATCATCTTTGTTTTTTTTTTCCCCTCATTCTGGAGCCTGATCCCTAAAACAGAGACGTCCAGTCTTGCTTTTGGAAGGCTCCTGGTCTTCGTGGGAGGGTGGCGGAGGAGTCGCTGTTAGTTCTCACTACCTCATATCTAGAACTTGGATAACAATGTCAGCTGAGATCAGGGACAATGACACTGAGGCTCTGGATTAAGCAGTAGGGACAGTGAGGTCCACAGGCTACTGGGGAGAGAGACTTATGGACATGGCTGGGGCAGGGGTTAGGGGAGGACAGACAGACTCCCTGAGTGGTCCTGCTCTCTCTCTGCAGCCTTGCCGTACCCTCAGCTCACTAGCCCATCACACCAGCCTCATGTTTTACTCTCTGCCCCTGCCACTACGGCTACTCTCCTGTCTCCAAGGTTTTTGCCTGGGCCGAGCCTCATGTCTGGCAAATATCTTCATATCCATAAGACACATCCACGAGTCTCCTCCTCAGTGACTCCTTCCTTGGGCTCCCCCAAGAGGGACTAGTGTCTTCCCTGGTCCCCTTTCAGGTATGAGGCCATCACTAGAGCATTGCTGACCATGTCACACACTGGTGTCTCTTCTGTGATCAACTCCCTCTGGGACCGTGGCTTCTGTGAGTTCTGGGGAATCAAACCAAGGTCTTTCATATGCTAGGCAAGTCTCTCTCTATTCCTGAGCCATGTTCCCAGCCCACATTTTTCAGATTTAACTTCCAGTGTTGAGCAGGAGCCTGGAACAGGGTTGCCTGGCAGGGGAGGGGAGATTGAGTGCTAAACACAAGATTCTACAGGGTGGAATTTGCTCTATGCCTGCGCCTTCGGTGGATTGTGGGGCATTTAAGGAGGTGCGATTTCAGAGACTCAATAATCACTCTTCCAGCTAATATGCCCTTTGTATTCTTAGTAGAAGTTCTTTCTCCAGAACATTCCCAGGGTATGTTGATGTATCGTGGTGAATGTAGCTGTCATCCAGAACATTGCCAGATACTTGTAGAATGGGTTTAGAAGGTAGGAAGGCAAGCAAGGCTAATTCAGAGACCTGGCCCACAGGACAGGGGCTGGTGGAGGAAGGAGGTAGGGGGTGGGCTTTGGTATTTTGGTCTTCATCTCTGGAATTCCTTAGAGGAGCTATCCCTCACAACTACATAGGGAAGGTCTGGGAGAAAGGTCACAGCTGCAGACACTGGTGCAAGGGTTCACACTCAGTACTGCGATGTATCCCAACTCCGAGAGGTGGGGAGGCCTTGGGCTCAGCATCCTTCCATTATTGGAGAGTGCATTGCACTATTGATTCACAGAACAGACTGTGGTGAGGGACCAGGCATTGGCTGCCTATTTCCAGAGCCCAGCCAGGGCCTTAGGTGCTCAATAAATGCGTATGTGAGGGAAGAAAACAGTAAGAGCCAGCTACAGGCAGACCCTAGGGTAAGAGCGCCCTAGGGATCAGGACGAGGTGGCAGAAAGCTTGGTGGCAGGGCCAGATGCAGGTGGGATGAGAGAAGGCACAGCTCAGCCTTGCTTCCAGAGGCTCACCGGACACCAGCAGACAGCTGGTCAGGAGGGGGGCTTGAGGCGGGAGGAGGGGGTCCCAGACTTGAGGAAACAGGATGCAACTGACAAGATGGACAATGCCAAAATGGGAAGGGCCACTATTGCTGGACACAGGAAGCGCTAGACCTGCTGGACCTGAGAGGTGGGGCCGCAGAGAGCAGAGTAAGGAGGCAGAAGATTTGGTGTGGTGGTGGGTCAAAGCACCCCTAGAAACAAAGTCAACACAGACCCCTGGCCAAAGTTAGTAGGTTGTCCCTAGGCCTAGTCCCCAGGTTCCAGCACGGCATCTCTACTTTGTCAGCTCTGCCTGTCCTAGAGGAACAAGGGCCCCTCTGGTCTCCAGGGATTACATTAACCTTTCTCTTCTAGCTCTTTCCAGCTCTGTGGACACCACCAGTGGGTACCTTTCTGGAACTGTTTTGTTTTCACTTGAAAAATCCAGCAGACTAGACAAACATCCCAGAGCTTCTAACAATCTTTGGGCAAAGGCACTAATGGCTAATTAGGGACCCTGGTGATGGCAGGCCTAGAGCTCCATGGAAACAATGACAATCAGGGTCAGGTGGAGACAGGCCCCCTGTGTGGAGTGAGTGCCAATTATGCTGGGAAAGTCAACATACTGCAGCCTGGAAGGAACTGGAGGCCCTGACACCATGTGGAGGCATTTGGACTTCATCCTGTAAGCAGTAGGGAGCCACTGAAGACTTCAGAGCCATGGGGACAGTGTTGCGGGCAGAGCAAGATGTGAGAGGGCAGGAGCAGGGAGGGAGTGGGCAGGGGAGCATGAAGAACTGGTGATTAGAAACTGGAACGGGGACCCTCTGCAGCAATGCGACCCCTTCCCTGGACCCAGCTGCTTGGGTCTCAGATGCTAGAGAACAAACTATACTCCTGTCCGCATTGGAATGCGGTTTCTCAGAAGGGAAAGTCCAGCTTATCACCCCACTCAGCCTCAGATTCTCCATCTGCATCCATGGGAAGAAACATCCTTCTCATCAGAGGCGAATAAAAGGGAGGAGTTTCAAAGGAAAGGGGCTACAGAACCCCCCAAAGGATCTTACAAAGCCCTAATTCTTTGTTTTTAGGTGGGGTTAGGGATGGAAACCAGGGCCTCCTTCATGCTAGAAGAGCAGTCTACCATCGAGTTATGTCTTCAGGCTTGGCTTTGGTTTTTTTATTTGAGGCTGGGGTCTCCAGCTCTACCACTCTGAATGCACCCCATCTTGTCTGATTTTTCAGGCGGGAGGGGGTGGTACAGGGAGGAGAACCAGCTCTCTCCTCAGCCTGGGCTCCCCGTCAGCAGAGCTGCCCTGGTTGCCCCCTGGGGTGCAGAAGAACTGGCTAAACACAGTGTGAGCTGTGGCCAGTGAGCAGCTCACAGGCATCGGGAGAAGTCTCCAGAAATAAAGGGGCAATGGGAGAGCGAGGAAGCATTGCAGGCCTGCCGGAGCGTGGCAGCTGGCAGAGCCGCCGGGGAGGTGCAGTGTGTGGCGCTGAGCCACACCGTGGACTGGAAATGTCATTATCTGCTATTTACCACAGCAGAGGACAAGCGAATGCGCAGAATTACCTCTGCTAAGAGCCGCTAAATAGATTGGTCAATGGGCTCTTCCTGCTGCGGAAGTCTTACAGGACTCTATCCACCAGACCCCCGCAGGAAGGAGCCCAGACTGCCACAGCTGGGTGGTGGACACGGGGGTGGGGTGGGGTCACTGTGACCCAGCCTGGGCAAGCCCATAGAGCCCAGGCAGGTCTGCTTCCCACCCTTGGGCTATAGGAACTCTTATCCACTCGCTGAGGGCCTAAGCCTCAGGATGACTCAAACCAGACCCCTGCAGTGTCTCTGTGTCTGTCCAGACACTTCCAGATCATGACAAACCAGGGCAGACTTGGCAAACCAGGGCAAGGCTGCTTTGTAAGAGGCACTGCCTTAGGGATCCATTGTTGGGTGCCACTCCCTACTCTACAATCTGCCATGGGCGTTGTGGTCGCTTCCGGCATTGGGGAGCCCCATCTACAAGGTGGCACCCATATCTCCTTCTTTTAGAGGTCTTCTGCATGCCTTCTGCTCTCTCCCCTTACCACAGGAATGGAGGCAACGTCTGAACTGAGCTGAGCCACCATGAATGAGCCGTATCTCCAAGCCTCCATTTCTCCATCTGGAAAATGGTCTAAACACTGCCTTTTGCCAGTCATGTGATGGTGGTGGGTTGTGGGGACTCAGGACTTCTCAGCAATGTCAAGGGACAGAGGGACTCTCAGAGTACAGACCAACCTATGTGGGCTTCCTCCTGACCCAAGGACACGAGTCACAACCCGAGCCCAGGGCCTAGGGAATGAACTAGAGCGGCTTTGATGCTCCAGAAGAACACTCGGGGGTGCAGAGGTGTAGTAGAAGTGTGCTTCAGCTCCCAGCTGCACCTGTCACACAGATTTCCAACCTGTGGATGGTAACAGGGTGGGCCTGAGCCTCACAGGATGAATCTGCCCAAACAGCATATGATACTGTCTGGTCCAACCCTCTCCTGTCACAGTAGTCCTAAAGTGAGGTGGAGGGATGACGTGTGTGTGTGTGTGTGTGTGTGTGTGTGTGTGTGTGTGTGTAGGGGGGATTTTTTTATGCAAGGTCACATAGAAGGGACAGTGCTGTGACTCGATGTGGCCTAGTAGTTGTGGGTGCAGGAGGGCAGATGCAGATGGACTTAGGCAATGAGGTACCCACCCACCCCACAGAAGGACCAAGGAGCCTTCTAGAAATAAACTTAAACTGTGACACCTGAATTTCAGACATGGGTGGGTACATATGTGTCGGCAGTGGGCAGAAAGCAAGCTGCAGAGGCCTGTGGGTCCCAGGAGAGAGGTAGACGAAGGGGACAGGATGGGAGATGTCTGCCATCTAAGGAAGCGGGCATCTATTCACCACACTTCAGCCCTGGCCCCAGCAGGCTATGAGTAGCCTAGGAAGGAGTAGCTACAGAGACGTATGTAAAATTCCCGTATATTATCACATAGTTCCTAAAACCAGAATTGGATAGTTTTTTGCATGTGTGTGTGTGGGGGGGGAGGGTTTGCTGATTCTTATGTGGTATGAAGCAAAAATATAAACAAAGGAAATTATAGAATGGGGAATATATTTAGTCTCATCAAGAAAATAGACAGGGGTAGAGCAGGCAAAGGCCCGTAGTGAAGGTGAAGGTGGGAAGATTAGAAATCAAGGCCATCCTCAGCTACACAGTAAGTTTCAGGCCAGCCAGGGTTACTTTGCAAGACCCTATCTTAAGAACCATGCCCCCACCCCCAATCACAGTATACATATAGTATATACATCTGCAAACACTTGGACGTGAAAGAAGGTTTGGAAGGAAAATCACCCAGGGTCAGGGCTGGGTAAATATTTTACCTACATCTATATAAATGCTTTACATTTCTCCAGCAGTTGCTGTGCATGAGATACCATCTCTAGGAGCATAACACATGCCTAGCTCATTTCAACCTCCATAACTACTCCAAGGCAAGAACCTTGATTATCCCCAATTTCCAGGTGAGAACATCGCGACAGGAGAACATAAGAAATATAAGAATCCAGTGCCCTAAACCCCTAGGCAGGAGCATTATCTTTTAAGATTCCAGGAAGAGATAGCTAGGAGTGTACTCAGTGACAGAAGACTTGTCTAGCACGCTTGAGGTCTTGCATCCCATGCCCTGCATAATAAGTTAATCCAGGAAAACACAAATCTCAAGCACCACCTTGCTGAGTTTTTAAGTTGCTGGGGCTCAACTACCGACCTTGCTCCGCTTGCCTAGTCCCCACCAGTGACATAACCAGGAGAAGATGTCTCCTCCCTTTCCACATCCTTTTTGTCTGATTTCTGTAGTACTGGTGATGAAGCCCAGGGTCTCATGCTGGGTAAGTACTCCCACCAAGCCCCCTTCTTACCCTCTGGAGCCATCAGGTGCCCTGGGCTAAAAAAGGGAGGGCCAGGAAGTACTGTGGCCAAGGACAATATGCAAATATAGACAGGACAATGCATTGGATGTTGAATTCAAAATTCCTACCGTTTTCACCCGCCACAAGCTTCTCATTGTATTTGTTTTCAATTCTTATAAAATCCACTCTAGCTCACAGATTGTCCAAAGCAAGAAGGACCTCTGATTGAGTGCTACCAGCTGTTGGTCCCTGGCATGGGGAGGACTAGGTCCACCAGGCTGTTCACAGCCGACGCCAGAGCAACTGGTGTAAGACCAGGGAGGTGGTAGGTGCCACAGTTTCAGAAACAAAGTTGAAGCTGTAGTATAGGTACTGGTGTGGTTGGGGCTTAGGCTGAGAGCTCAGGCTAGGGTAAGTGCCTGCTCTTAGGTCTTGGTGGCCAAGCCTGGGGCAGCCTATGCTCTGCTGTGGAAGATGGCTCGCGGGTGCTGAGGAGCTAGGCAGAGGCGGCGGCTCAGCTCCTGTTCTCTGTTCATGCTCCTCTCTATTCCTCATGCCCCACTGGATAGCTTTGTGGGGTCACAGGGTGGTCCCTTCTCAATTTTGCTTCATCCCCAACCTGGGTGACACGGCCACACACAAGAGGTGCCCGAGACTGGTCCTGGCTCGCTTACTGGGTAGAGAAGCTGACATCGTAAACAGCTGGATACCTTGAGCTATTAGGTCATGAAAATGTCAGCTGCCAGGCCTCACCCCTCACCTGCTCCTCCTGCCCTGGCCTTTTCATGCCAGGCACCTGTGCTCAGACACAGCCTGTTGGGTGAGGCCATTAAGACCTGGAGGAGGACTCCAGCCTCCACTTAGCATCCCTTTCCTCACCTGAAAAGTATGGCTAGCCGGCTCCCAAGGCAGCTCCGCTGATAAAGTGGGTAAGGAGGCCTGGCATGGAGGCAGCTGTCACAGGGTCTTACGGAACCCAGACTGGCCTTGAACTTGCCATACAGTTGAAGATGACCTTGGGGAGAGCACCACCATGCCAACTTTTGTGCCATGCTGGGCATACCAGTCAAGAACTCTGCCAGTTGAGCCACACCCCCAACCCACAGTAACTTGAACTTGCTTCATTGTTTTTTTTCCTTGCTTCTGAGGGTCTGTCTATCCTGGTGGTCCCGCCCATGCACCACACACCCCCAAATCTCCCAGAGAGGTGTGTGTGGACCTCAGAACTGCTCAGCCCCCTTGGGTGGCTCTAATGATGCAGGAACAAATGCAGATGCCCCGGCCGGGCCCTTCCCTCTGTTTTCAGATCGCCGCCCCCTCCAGATCCCCTTCCTCTCTCCTCCAACCTCAGTCTCCCATTTACCCAAACCATCAACTGCACCGAGTACCCAGCAGCAGCCCTGTGCCTCTCCAGAGCCATGCCTGCCCCGTCGGGCACCTTGCTATTCTTTCCAGCACTGCTCCCCATGAGTGGAGGCTGCTCAGCTCCTTCCTGTTATCTATTCCGGGGCTCCTTTTACCTTCCTCCCTACAGCTCTCCCTTTTCCCTATGAGATCTGGAGGGCGGGAGGGGGTGCAGCCAGGCCTGGCATCCCCATCTCTCCCCTGGAAGTCAGATAGGTACAATGTGTAGAGTTGCAGAACTGACGCACAGGCCAGGGATGGAGAGTCAATCCACTGAGCTATGGGCATTAACTGGCCAAGTGGGCCATAGCCCACCTTCTTCTATCCAGATGACCCCAAGCAGAAGGTCAGCAGTGTGCTGGTGGCATGACAGGGTGAACAGAATAGGCTCTGAACTGCACTGACTGGCAGTTCCTATATTTAGGGGAAGAAAAGCCTGGCTGCAGGCACCAGGCAAGACGGGTGCCTGTTAATGGAGATGTTCTGCTTGCCAACCCCAGGCGAGGTGGATGTTCCAAGATGCAGCTTGGTGTCTGGTCCAATCCTCTGATCCCAATGACAGGAGCCAAGTCAATTCCTGCCAAATAGCCTTGGCGACAGGCAAGCAGCCAGAGCGGCCCCTCAGGGCAGAGGAATTAAGTGACTTTTTCTGGGAATTTAGGAAACATCAGTGGCCAAATAAAAGAATCCATCTTTGTAATAAGGCACAAACACACGTCTTCCACATTGAATTAGGCCGAGGAAGAGAAAGACACAGCGAGGCCAATTTGAGGCAACTGGGATGAATATGCTGTCACTCAAGGTGGCTGGCAGCTGCTTCTATGCTCTCTCCCCCTCCACACCAGGGGCCGAGCTGCTTAACATCAGGCTTGGAAAGGGACACCCCCAATTCCCTGTAAAAAAAAAATGGCCACTTCCTAATTCTTATACATTGGTGGCAGGATGTAAAATCATTGAGCCACTGTGCAGAGCAGTATGGTGACTTCTCACAAAGCCATCGCTGAACGGTGGTGGGATGCAGCAATGCCACTGTTGGGTAGATACTCCCAGGGACTTGGAAGTGGGATCTCAGATCTGCACAAGCGCCTACCAGCCACATCGCTTGCAAAACATGGGAGCCTCCCAAGTGTCCATCACAGATGAACAGGTCAGCAAAGTATGATCAAATGGACACCTCACAAGGTTAGTCCCTTCATAAAGGACAGGAATTCCAACAGGCACATGCTGTGGTATGGGATATCATGCCTAACCAATCTGTTGAAATGCAGATTCTGGCTCAGGGGAGAAAAGGGGGCTTGCACATCTGGTAAGCACTGAGGGATGTCTGTGCCTCTGGTCCTCAGTCCACACTTTGAATAACCAGCACCTGAATTCTTTGACTCCTCTGGTGTCTTCACCTTCAGGAGGTGCTCTTTGAGGACTAACTGGGGAGGACTCCCAAATCTCCACAGAGGCCCCCCAGTCCCTGCTCAGAGTCAGCAGACTTTATAGGAAGTGCTACACCAGCAGATGGGAAACCTACCTAGGGATCTAAGAGAGGAGGGCCAGGAACAGGTGTGCAATGGTGAGGAGGAGGGAGGGAGGGAGGGACTCGCTTCCTCAGATTGTCCAGGCTAGTGGCAGGCAGGAGAGTGACAAAGAAGTGCCATCTACTCTTCCCTTGCTCAGCAGCCACAAGTCCCTCACCCTGAACAGAATGGAGGAGTCTCGGGCTCAGGGCACATGCCACAACCTCTATCCAGTCTGGGATGGTTATGGCCAGTCTCGGCAACGAGACACAGATCCTCCTTAGATCAAAATGGTGTGGAGTCTGTGGCAGGAGGGATCAGGGGTAAGCCACGCTCTGCCTTACAGTGTTTCCCCCATGATGGGCTGAGGCCATGATGACCCCATGGAAACTTTTGCTAAGGGACTAAAGAAAAAATGCAGGCTAACCTCAGACTGCTACCAGGACTCGGCACACATGTTCTAGGTTATGTCAGGCTGCCTCTCCTGGGCCCATACTGTGAGATTCATTTGGCTGAGACCAGGGAAAGCTCCAACTGCTTCCTCAGACTGGTGACAGAACTGTCCTGGGCTCAGATGGCCATCCTGCAGCCAGGCATAGCCTCCTGTGGCCAGAAAGCTGGCCTCTCAATTAGGCAGAAGGCTGGTTGACTCAGATCGTAGGCAATTAAGAGTACCAGGCCTCTTTAATTAACCAGCCAGCCCCTCTCCCTTCCCACTACAGCCAGGGAAATGAGGCCAGGCAGCCAGCATGTGAGTGTGTGTGCAGGCCCAATTAGAGGACCATAGCTCCAGGGCTGCTGGGCCCCCCACCTGTATGTTCATTAGCTTGTGGCTGCTGAACACTGTCAGAGACCTTGCTGGAGGGGCATCAGTGTCCCCAGGAGCACCTGAGGACCTGTCCTCCCCCAAGAGGTCTGGTTTGGACACTTCCAATGCCAGGATCTCACCAGCATCTATTCTCTTCAGCTGGCCCGAACACACACACCTTTTGGTCTTAGGAGACTGGCTCCTCCAGACAGCTCTCCTGGCTGCTAAATTTCAAGAACCCTAGGTCCCCAACAGCCGTGGGATGTCACTGATATGGGCATCACTCTAGAGTACTGCCCACTAACCTTGGCAGTCAGGGCTTGAGAGAAGAATTCCCTTTCTTATAGATTCCTCTCATCCCACCCCCGAGTACCACAGAGACTGTTCCTGGGTGCTGTACGACTCACTGGCACCAGCACACTAAAAGGGGTCCCTGCCAGCTCGACACTAATATTGAGGACTGCAAAGGTATCCAAGCCCTCTATTCAGTTCCCTAAACTTTGGAAAGAGGCTAATGATGAAAGCTTCAACACAAAGCTCGGGAAAGCACCAGTCCTTCTAGGCACGGTGGTACCGTCCGGAATCTCAGCACTCTAAAGCTAGAGACAGAAGGGTTTGAGTGTGAGGCCGCCATGGCCTACATATTGAGACTCCATCTTTAAAAAAAAAAGAAAGAAAGAAAGAAAAAGAAGCCAGGCGGTGGTGGCGCACGCCCTTAATCCCAGCACTTGGGAGGCAGATGCAGGCAGACCTCTGTGAGTTCGAGGACAGCCTGGTCTACAGAGCGAGATCCAGGAAAGGCGCAAAGCTACACAGAGAAACTCTGTCTCGAAAAACAAAACAAAACAAACAAACAAACAAAAACAAAAACAAAAACAAAAAAAGAAAGAAAGAAAGCAAAAGAAACAAGACTAAACCATAGCATGGATTCTAATAAGGAAAACATAGGGTACAATCGACTGAACTGGGTTCCTCAAAATTCCACTGTTGAACCCCAACTCCCATTGCAACTCTACCGGGAGAAAGGCTACCCTGAAAGAAAGAATTAAGGTTAAACGAGACTGTGAGTGTGAGGCTGTATCTGATATGATTAATGTTTGTAGAGAAAGAGACATCAGGACTCCTGCCTGGTGCCATGTGAGGACATGGGAGAAGCCATCCGTCTGGCAGGCCAGGAAGACTGAATTGCCTTGGACTTCCCAGTCCTCCGAGCCATGGGGAAATAAAGGTCTGTTGTTAAGGTGCAGAATCCTGGCTGACGGATCTGCGGTGTCGCCGTGTCTCTGTGACCCACAAAGGTCAGGGCCATGCTCTGTGGCAGCGAGCACCTGGGGAGGCTCAGTGACAGTGACAGGGTCCCCCATCTTTGCTAGGTGCTAGTGATGGACCAGACTGTGAAGGGCTTCCCTGCATCAGCTAATCCACACCTCACACGCACCTGGTGCCAATGGCTGCGTTGTGACCTTGTCTTACAGATAAAGAAACAAAGTCCCAGAGCAGTGAACGAGCGTTAGACCACTCCATGTCAGCCAGGCTGGAAACACAGCCCAAGCTGGAGCTACAGCTATGAGGAAAAAAGAAGAAAGAGAAGTCCTCCCCCATGGCCACACCCCGTCAGTCAGGAGTCCTAGGCACTGTCCAGGGCTGGTGTGGGGACAGCAAACTGGCAATTCTGGACATAGGGTAGCCCAAGTGGCCTCTCATTCTGGCCTTCTTTCCATCAGAGAGCCCTCATTCAGAACTAATTCTTCCTCATCTGTTTAGAGTACACCAAGGACACTGATGCTCTGTTAAGGAAGGGCCTCCATCCCCATGATACCTTCTGCCTAAGCCCATCACTCCTCAATGGCAGCCATCACCACCAAGCTTGCCCCCAAGCTTGCACTCTGTGCTCTGTGTCTCCCTGCAGTCTTTTCGGCCTTAAGCTGCTAGAGCCGTCCCTTAAAACCACACAGCAGGGGCTGGAGAGCTGGTTCAGTGGTGAAGAGCACTGGCTGCTCTTCCACAGGACCAGGGTTCAAGTCCCAGCAACTCTATGGTGGCGCACACCTGTCACTCCAGCTCCAGAGGGTCTTCTGCCCTCTTCCGGCCTGCACAGTACTTGCACTCACGGAGTGCACAAACACACACATTAGGGCGAAACACCCAAGACACTTAAAACAGACCGTGTCCCAGCCTTCTCAGTACTCCATGCCATGCTCAATACTCAGCTTCCTCCTCTTAAATACGTAATAGAATTCCAGCTCCTGACCTTGAGTTATGAAGCTCTATGGGACCTGGCCCAAGCTCATCCCTCGACACTCTGTTCCAGATCCTTTCCACCCCCCACCTCCCTGCCAGACAGAGTTTTGCTGTGTGTAGCTCTGTAGCCCATGCTGGCCTTGAACTCACAGAGATCCACCTGGCTCTGCCTCCCAAGCACTGGGATTAAAGGCGTGCGCCACCACTGCCCAGTCTGTTCCAGATACTTTTATTAGCTCCTTAAGCCCAGCTAGTTCTATCCCAGAATCTGTGTGCCTGCAGCTCCCTCTGCCCAGAACGTCTGTCCATCAGATCCTCCCAGGACTGGCTCTTGTTTGTGTCCAGGCTCAGTTCAGAGAAGCATCCCCTTAGCAGCCAATGTCACATCACTGTCTCACTCCGCAGACCCCTCGGTCTTCCTGGCGTTAGCTTGTGTTTACTTCCTTAAGATTTGTTTGTTGTATCTTTTCTTCGATCCTGGGAAAACAGCTTCAGGGACAGTGAGGGTCTTGCCTACCTCCTGGAACCAGCCTGCACATGGTGGAACCTCTACTATCTAAAAAATGGCAAGCTGGGTGTGCTGGTGCACCCCTCCAATCCCAGCACTCGGGAGGCAGAGCCAGGTGGATCTCTGTGAGTTCGAGGCCAGCCTAGGCTACAGAGAGAGTTCTAGGACAACCAGAGCTATGCAGAGAAACCCTGTCTTGAAAACTCAAAAATTAAATAAAGAATGGTTACCTATAAACGGATAACCCAGTCTTCTTGAGGATGTAAGAACCCCCCACCCACCCAAACCTCTCAATGCCCTCAATCTACTAGCCACCCCCCCCCCACCTTTACCCTGAACAAATTTCTGCCAGACCAGCACTCAGTCTCTCTCCCACTGGCAGAGTAAGACACACCACGGAAATGCCCTCCAACCAGCGACCAGCCCAGCCCCAGGGCACTGGGGGAGGGGATTCAGGGAGAACATTTCTCCCACAGCCCTCTTCCAGCTGAGGCCCTCCCCTGGGACAGTCCGTTGCCTAGGCAATGGCTCTCTGAGGAGCAGCTGGCATTAACTCTTTAAAAACTGGGGCAGCAGCTCACTTTGTGGAAGAGGCTGGGACGTTCCCTGGGGGAGGAGATAGGGCACTGCCTGTCACAGTCACACAAGCCCGGAGTCTTCAGAGTAGTTGTGAGGTGGAGAAATAGGAAACTGCTGGGGCCAAAGGGGCAGAAGGCTGACGTCAAAAACATCACCCACCTGGTCCCATTCCTGGGAGCAAAGCATTCCCAGGTTCCCACAACCACCACATATGCAGTCTCTAGTTCTGAGTGAAAGAGGAACCAGCACACCCTCCAGGTCTCCATCACCCCTCGGCTGTGCTTGGACGATCAGTCCATACCCTTTAGACTCAGAGTGGGAAGACTGTGTCTCCAGGTCCGGGCTTTCCCACCGATTCACTGGGTATATTAACCTCTTCCACGGTTAGCTTTGGAATGCCGTTGCCGATGCCCTTGTCCAGGCTGCAAAGCCTTCATGTTTCAAGTCCACGTTTACTGCTACGGTGTGTCCACCTCTGCTGTCTTCTTGGTGCTCCCCACCCACCCCAGGATTGATTAATCCCTGAAACCATTCTAGTTGACTACAGCTTGTCATCTTTTGTCATCTTAAGAAGATTCTTTCCCCTCTGTCTTGTTCACTTTAAGAACTCCAAGGTTTGGGGCTAGAGAGCCGGCTCAGTGATTAAGAGCACTGTCTGCTCTTCCAGAGGACCCAGGTTCAATTCCCAGCACCCACATGGCAGCTCACGACTGTCTGTAAGTTCCAGGGGATCCAATACCCTCACAGACATAGATGCAGTGAAAACACAAATACACATAAGATATAAATAAAATTAATAATGCTAAAGAACTCCAAGCTTAAAACAATGACTGACATGTGGGAGCATCTCGAGGATGGGTTCCAGCAAAACTAGGGTAAAACCAAACAGGCGTCGGGGCAATGGTGTCTCTGACCAGGGAGGCATCGAAGGGGAATTGCACGCTAATTACTATACAGTGCAGTTGTAGCTGGAAGAGGAAGAATCCAGAAGAGTTTCATATGACAGCGAGTAAAACTGAGTCTAAATAAATGCGAACATCGGAAGGTACATTATTCCCTGGGAAATAATAAACTAAAGTCAACTATTAAAAAAGTCGTGGGCTCATTATGAAATAATTTAACTTGTGGCACAGTTTAGTACAAGAAAAGGAGAAAATCCACTTGATCTTGGGAAGGCCTTTCTCGGCAGCATCAAGAGAGCAGACTGTCAGAAAGGAAGCCAGGCCAGCGCGACTCAGTCCCGAGGAAACAGTACTCCCTTAAATTTACTGAGCGCCTATGTGCTAAGTAAGGTTTTTTGGGGGGGGGTGTGGGTCATTTTGCTTTGTTTTGCTTTGAGCCAAGGTTTCTCTGTGTAGCCCTGGCTGTCCTGGAACTCACTCTGTAGACCAGGTTGGCCTTGAACTCAGAGATCCACCTCCCTAGTGTTAGAATTAAAAGTGTGCACCACCACCACCACTGCCCGACACTAGGTAAGGCTTTATGAGTTTTGCATTTAATGTATCTGATCCTGGAGTAAATGTGATAGTTGCCCCTATTTTCCAGATTGAGAAAATGAGACATGAGATACCAGACCAATTTCCTGAGGTTGAATGGTTGGTCTAAGAGCAGGATTTACACCCAGGCTCGCACTCTCCTTCTCAGAGCTATCTCTAGAAGCCATGCCATGCAATCTTCAGGCCCTTCTTGCCAAACAGCAAACAATATCACCACATACATAAATGTACACGTGCACACACACATGCACACACTGTCTTGGAAACTGGGATGCAAAGCCATGGGGTGGCAGAGCTGACCTGTGCTGGGGAGCTGATTGGCAAGGCTAGAGCAGGGCTTACCTTCCTGCAGTCTTTGCAGAAGACAGAGGCGCTGCCCAGGAAGCCCAGTACCTCCCCGCAGAGCAGACATTGGGAGAGGCCATTGCCCATCACGTTCCGCTGCATCGTCTCCAACCGCTCCACCAGACGCCTGCAGTATAGGACACAGAGTCAGAAGGACCCTGCTTCCTGTCCTTAGCCTGAGGACTGCGTGGGCACAGCTGCTGATGGAGTCTGAGCATATGCTCCTTCCCCTGGCTAACTCCCAGTCTCTCATTAACTTGCCATTAACTGAGCACCTAGGATGTGCAGGACACTGGGAATATGGCGGTAAATGGGCCAGATAACACACACGGCCCCGGCCCTCCTGGAACTTAGGTCCAACAAGGCGGGGGTGGGGGTGGGGGATGGGATTCATAAGCAAGAAAACAAGTCAAGTGTGAGAGAACAAGAAGGAACAGATGAGGGGCCAGAGGCACAGTAGATGGAGGCCAGGGAAAGCACTTTGAAAACACAGAGGGCTGAGAAATAGTCCATGAGCCAGAGAAGGGCAGGCAGGGGGCGGCTAAGGCAGATCCCTGGGGATTTGCAGGCCACAGGCTGGAGTTTGGTTTCCATTTGAAGCCACTGAAGAGTTTGAAGGTGATTTGATCCAAGTGGCTTTTTTCTAAGCTCCTGTGGCAATCTGGGATAATGAGGAAGAGAGTGGAAAGGAGGAGATCCGAGCTTCTCTCAAAAGAAGGTTTGAGGGTTGGAGGCCTCGAGCTGCATCCCAGAGGGTAGTAGTGAAGGCCGGGTATGGGAGGGATAGTAGACTTTGGGTCAGAGCACCTGGGTGGGTGAGAAGCTGTAGCAGAAGAGGAAAAAAAAAAAAACCCAAACAACTTTTTCTTTGAAACTGCTGGATGCTGAACACCCAGGAGCCCAGCTGAGCCTGCACAGGTGCCCTGCACCACAGACACCCTCCCCCTCCCTCTACCCACCTCTTGCTATGTAACTACAGCCTCCATGGAACTGTTTGACTTGTCAGCCACCCTATGTCTGGTACCCAGTGGATGCTCAGTGGAAACTCTTGAATGGATGCAGACTAGTACACGGCCACATTGAAGCCTCTGGTGGTCACCCCTGGCTCCAGGGGGAGGAAAGGACACTTCCTGTTTTAGAGAAGACTGGAGCTGAGGGGACGACATGCTGGGTCATGAAGCCCCCAAGAAGAGGAGCCACAGTCCACTTCCAAACCTGCCTGGTACAGGCCCCCCTCACCACTGGCCAGTACTTTCTTGAGGTGACAGGATGTTGCTAAGGGGGACAAGGGACATCTAGCGCATCAGTGAGGCCACTTCCATCTGCATGACCCACACTGAGCACCCCTGGTTTCCATATATTGGCACTGTTGTCCATCTAGGGACCTGTAGGGCCTTGGGGGGCAAACCCAGTTCTAGCCTGGCACGACCCATTTGCTCTCGGGAACCCTCTTGTCAGCGTGTGTTCTGTTTCCATGCCTCATGAAGAGGACACACTTCCTCCATGTCAACAATCCATCTGCAGTATTGCCTCTGGGTCTTACGCCCTGCAGCTTAGCACTTGGGGTGGCCCCAGGCCCCAGGTGGGACTTCCTGAGGCAACACTGTGGAGGTCCAGACAGCAACCTGCTGGCTGAGAGCATCCAAAAGAGCTTCCACAGCACAGGCGAGCCTGTGTGAGCTCCTGCAACCCACTCCCTGCTCATCGTCCTGGGGGGAGCATGGAGCCCTGAAATGGAGTGGGGATAGAGGTGGGGGTGGTCAATCACTAGCATTCATTGCTAGCCTAGAGCCCGGCAGGACCCTTGGGGAAGAGATCTGTAAGAGGCTAGGTTAGATGAAAAAAAAAAAAAAGACCCAGCCATTCTGACGTCAGCCCTGTTTGTACTGACACGCTAATGACCCGTCTGTGTGATTGAGGCTCATACAAGAGGCCGTTGACACGGCAGTCATTTTTCTAGTGGGACCGCCGCCTTCTGAAGCTGCCTTTCTACTGTGTCTGATTTTTAAAAATGATCATGGAACTAATGGAAAAAGATGAACAGAAAAATAACAAGATCAGAGCAAACCGAGCTCCTGCCCAAAGCAGCAGAGGGCAATGGCACGTTCCTGCCCGAGCTCTTCCGAGTCAAACAGCAATAAAAAGGCACACCAGAACCTTGGATGACCCAGTCCTGGGTGTCAGAGGCCAGGGGAGAAGCTGAGAACACCCTGGAGGGCGCCTCCTGCTGGGGCCACAGTGGGGCGAGTCAATCATCAGCCTCCATTTGAGTCCATCTCTTGGCTGAGCTGCAGCTGGCAGGGGGGGTACACAAAGACCAAATTCAAAATGCTCGTTCCTGGGCTCATTCCCACACCCCTGGGGGCCTGGATCAGTACAATCTCCAACTCCCAGCTGTCTACATTCCAGGGGGGCTCAGATGAGAAGCTGACTGTGGCTGACCAGCACCCCTCCCGGCCCCCTCCCTGCTCAGCACCCTGACTTTCTGGAGCTGCTGCTGACTGGCTCACCCAATCCTCTGCTGCTCCAGGATGTCCAGCCGCTCTGCTCTCTGGATGACCTGCAGGATGACCTCCAGCTCGCCGGGGCTCAGACACTGGTTCCTCCTTTGCTTCTCTGTCTGGTATGTGTGCACAGACCAGCCTGTCTGCAGCCTTGGGAGAGAACAGTACTGCTGGAGGTAAGGCTGCCCACTACAGAGTACCCCAGTGTACCCACGAAGCCCCCATGAGAATGGTGTGTGGATGTGTGCCCATTACGGGTGTCAACTTTGCTAGGAGGCAATGTGGGAACCACTGTTTCCCTGTCTACTAGGGGAGTCTTGGAGGACCAGTCCCTATCCTGTCTGGTCCCAGCCCCCTCCTTGCCTTTTACACTGTGTAACACCCCCCCCACACACACTCTGCACTCAAGCCATACCAGCCTCCCGTCAGGGCCTCTCTTTATGCCATGTTCCTTCTACCTCAGGACCTTTGCATATTCTACTTCTTATGCTTGGAACTTTCCCCATAGTTCCTCATAACATTTACTTCGTTTGGTCAACAGAAGCATCATACTCAAAAGGAAGTCTCTCTTGGTCCAGGATCCAGTTAGAACCCCACCCCCACCCCACTGCTAATCATTGCATTAAAAGAACGCACATCCCTAAGCATCCATATAAGTGTCACCTCTTGACACTTCTGCTTTAATTGCAATGAGTTCAGGAATGTTCAGTGACATCTGGTTGCCTGGTAGGAAGAGTGTGGGTTGGAACACTCTCCAGGTTCTCTAGGGGGTTCACTGGACTCAACTCCCTGCTCTGCAGTGGGGTGTCTGGGCTACTGTCCTTGAGACACACTGTCCTGTCCTTCACCTGGGAGGAGATACTCACACTGGCTTTTCTGAAAGGCTATGACAGCTCTTAGCAACTGCTGAACAAGAGCTGAAGTAGAAAATGAGGGGGACATGGGAGGGCCAAGGGACATAATACAAGAGCTGAGGTCTCCCAGCAACATGTGCCCTGCCTGGCAGGTCACCTCATTGGCCTGGCATCAGAGGAGACGGTAAGAAGGACCAGCCTCTCCCTGCAGGGGCGGAGTGGGAGGGGGGAGCTGAGGCACCCAGATGGAGGGAACGAGTCAGCTGTGGAGCAAAGATGCTCACACATCACATGTGACACCACTGTTCCTGAGCACTTCAGATTAATTTTTCTAGCCGCCTTTGATGTCTCTGTCCCCCGCAGGCTCATAATGTCTAATTGTGAATTTCTTAAACTCGGTTCCAGTTGGGAAATGCTGGCTTCTGGTACTGACACAGTCTAACAGCTGCGGGGAGGCTCCTGACTTATCAGAGCCAGGAACAGCACCCACCACAGAGCTGAAAGAGACCGGAGGCAAGACTGGCTTCTGAAAGGCCCAGCCACAGGTACAGAGTGTGTGTGTGTGTGTGTGTGTGTGTGTGTGCGCGCGCGCGCGCGCGCGGGCGCGCGCGTGCACAGCTGGAACTGAATGGTCACTAGGCTAAGGATCAACAAGAAAATCAAGACACACATACCCCCCACACAAAGGGACACAAGGGAACCAGAGAGGGACAGAGACCCTGCCGAGGGTGAGGGGAAGATGCTGTGGTCTCTACCAAAGGGAGCTGGACATTCAGGGAACAAGCCTGTGCTCTGTGCTGTCCCCCATGACAGTCAGTGACAGCAGCAATGAGGAGGCCTTGTTCCCTGTGGATTGTTGTGATAGAGCACAGGTTTGGGAGTCAGCTGAACTCAGATGTAGGTCCCAACCCAGCCATTCCCAAGCGATATGGGCAAGGAGGTCAGGCCTCACCTTCCTTGTCTGAGAAATGGGGACAAGTTAGTTGTTCATAGTGGATAACAAATAAACATGGGCCAAGAGTGGTGCGCATTTGCTGGGCACCTCTCTCCAAACTTTCTTCCTGGGAATAAACCTTGCAAAAGCCTGGGAGGAAGGCAGCTGATGGAGAAGGAAGAGCCACCCTAGTGTGGGGCAAACATGGGCTGCAAAGAGGGTGCCGAGAGTGTTCCAGGCCACCTCTTCAGAGGTGGCCTAAGTTCCTGGTGGGGCAGGACCCCACACTCTAGCAGGCCACAGAGCTACTTACTTGGCTCGAAGAGCCAGCTGCCGGTCATTGGGGCAAACCCACTGATCATTTCCACTGCTGAAGATGGTGTCGGCCATGGCTGGGAGAGCAGCCCAGGGTGGAAGTCACACCTGAAAGAAGGAGGAAAGAGCATGTCAACGGCTGTGGAGCCGATGGCAGACAGGGTCCCTGCTGTCTCTCTCTCCTCCAGCAAGGCTTCATTCCAAGCTCCTTTTCCAAAGCCCTGGAATCCTGGACTGGGTGGCTAGGTGCTTCATGTGGCTAAGTGACCAGAGCTAAGTGACATCAGAGGGTGAGGATCAGAAGGGTGAGGAGAAGGCATGCTCCTCGGCAACTTTCAACTCACACACATCAACATCAGTTGATGAAGGATATTTTAATTGTCCCTGCTTTCGGGGCTATTAGGAGTAATGTGTCTAAGAATATTTGTACACATGTGTTATGAGGATATATCTGGGACATCAGAGGGTGAGGATCAGAAGGGTGAGGAGAAGGCATGCTCTCAGCAACTTTCAACTCACCCAGGGCACCCACCCCCTGCCCTTTCCCACACACCACCGCCGCCCTGAGCACAGGCCAGGCCCGTAAGGAGATAGCAAGACACTGAAGCAAGCTCATGATTCTCCCCCTCCCTCACTGGACCAAAATGGCAGCTCACAGCCCTGTGCTCTACTCCCTAAGAGGTCCCTACCAAAGCCACGGTGTTCTTTAGAGGGCAAGGCATAGGGTGACAGCCAGCACCTCCACTAGGCATAATTTTAAGTCATTGTGCACAAGGGCTATCCTTGAAAATCCTACAGGGAAGGGACCCTTCTCTCGACCAGATGGTTCAACATACGTAGTTAGCTTAGCTGGCTTTCTATGTGCTACAGGACAGAGGACTAACTCAGATTACTTATTATGAAGATGTCATTTGTGCCTTCTAAAGGGAGTGTGTGTGTGTATGTGTGAGTGTTGGGGGGGAAAAGACATGAACGTGGGTCAGTGTGAATAAGGATAATCTTTGATTTAACCAAATCCAGTCCAGTGGATTACAAATTCAGAACCCCTGTATAGTCTACAAAAAAAATATTGAGGGGTGGGGGGGGAAGCTGGATAAATAGTTCAGTGGTTGAGAGCACAGGCTGCTCTTCCAGAGGACCCAGGTTTGATTCCCAGCACCCACCGGGCAGTTTACAGGAGTCTACTCCAGTCTCAGGGGGTCTGGTGCCCTCTTCTGGCCTCTATAGGCACTGCATGCATGTAGTGCACAGATACCCATGCAGGCAAAACACACATATACATAAAAATAGTATTTAAAAATATTGACGTTGAATCAGGTGGGACAGTGCTGTCCTCAAAGCCTTGTTTCATTCTCCAAGCTTGCCAGTTGATTTGGGGTGATTTGTTCCGAATCGGGGACACTACTGTATCATACTACAGGAGCTTTGCTTGGAGAATAATGCCTGGACGTTAACTCAGAATAAAACTATGTGCTTATTGAATGCCTCCTGCCTCGAGATGAAAGTTGTATGAATGCTGCAGTTACATCTTTATTGGTCAAAACCACAATGCACACATTTTAACACACTATGGACTTGGCATAGGAATACAGGAACATGACTGGTATGGGTACACAGTTCCATCATCACTATTCAATACAATTTCTTTCTGTAATAGTTAAAAATAAATGTTTATATGCTACCAACAAATAAAGTCGTGTAACTGAATTAAGTAGCAGAAAAAAAAAATCTTTGTTTGCTCTGTTACAGACTTGCTACGGGACCCAGCAACTCAATTGTCCTAGTGATCAACTTCAAGAGGACTGAGAATAAGATATATCCTCATAACACATGTGTACAAATATTCTTAGACACATTACAACTAATAGCCCCCAAAGCGGGAACAATTAAAATATCCTTCATCAACTGATCAAGGTATAATGTGTGCTCTAGCCATACAAAGGAATGTTAGTTTGCTATAAGAAAGTTCTTAGACCTGCTCTAACATTAAGCTAAGTGAAAAAGCCAGGCTTGCACAAGAGCTCATATACTGTATAATGTGGTTTATGGAAGTGTCCAGAAAAGGCAAATTTATGTAGGTAGATTAGTGGTCATTAGTTGGCACAAAGGGCAGTGACAGCTAATGGCTTTAGGGTTTCTTTGTGGGGTGATGAAAATATTCTGGAATTAGACAGGGGTGATGATTACAGTATGTGGATTCCAACTCATCAGATAGTAGAAAAGAATCTTTTGGGGCTGGTGAGATGGTCCACAAGTACAGCACTTGCTGTTGTGAGCCTGGTGACCCGAGGACCCAGGAGCCACGTAAAGGTGGATGCAGAGAACCAACTCCACAGAATTGCCTCTGACTCCACACATGCGCCATGGAACACATCATCTTACACACACACAATGAAAAATAAACTTTTGAACATTCCTAAACATATGAGCTGTATCTATTGATATTTTACTGAAAAATCTAAAAACTTCCATTAAAGATATTATGCCTATTAGGTATTCACGTAATTTATGCCTTTTATGAGAAAACCACATGTTTTCAAAACAAAGGCAGCTCATGAGAAGACTGAGATTGTTTTTATATTTCTACAGTTCACTTGGATTTGGGGTCTAACTGAAGAAAGCTGGGTGAAGCCTGTCTGACTTTTCTTTCAACCTTCTGGAGATGTAGTTCCGGTGAAGCACATGGGCGGCATCCAGGCTCTCACGGCTGTGTAGGATGGCTGGAAGGCGGGGGAGTATTCTAATAGCTTTCCCAGATAATGGTGTGTGTTTTTCTGTACTGAAACTCAACAGATGGCACCTGCTGAAAAACTCGTTCCAGCAGGCCTTCTGAAGCCATATCTGAATACTTTGTTTTTTCTGTGTCTGTGAAAGAGGCCAAGGATCCTATGTTGAGGCAAACAGTTTTGATCTTAGGGATCTCTGTAAAGTGTTGGGGACCCTCAGGGATCCCTGTACCATACTTAGAGCATAGCTCTTCTAGACCAATGTGGCCCATGTCCGTGATGACCACCAGGGGGCAGCGTGTGGGCTAGAGCTACCTGGTGGTGAACCGTCACTCCACAGGCGGCCTTGACATTCCACCTTGGTCCACACTTCAGCAAAGAACCCCCAACCAGCCAGGCACAGAGACTCCATGGGCAAGCCAGGCACCTCTGGACCTTCTTCCAAACGGAGCTAATATAGTCCAGAAAAACAGGGAGGCACAGAGACGGCTCAATGCATAAAGCAGCACTCCCCAGCCTGATAGGCTGAGTTTGATCCCCAGGACCCACAAAGTGGAAGGAGATAACTAACACCTTCAGGCTGTCTTCTGACCTCCACACATGTGCTGTTCCCCCAAATGAATCAGTCAAATGAAAAAATAAGAATGCTGTGTCCATTAAAAAACTTCAACCTGTGCCCCATTCCCGGCCTCTAGGGAATCATGGGTTTTTTTGTTTTGTTTTGTTTTGGGGGGGTTGTTGTTGTTGTTGTTGCTTTTTGGTTTTTTCGGATAGGGTTTCTCTGTAGCTCTGGAACCTGTCCTGGATCTTGCTCTATAGACCAGGCTGGCCTCGAACTCACAAAGATCTGCCTGCCTCTGCCTCCCAAGTGCTGGGATTACAGGCGTGCGCCGCCACCACCGCCCGCGCTGGGGTTGTTATTTTTGTTTCAGTTTCTGTTAGCTTGTGAATGGCATGGTCACACAGCTACCAGGAGTGTGAAATACGTTACTCAACTCAAAGTAAATATTTAAAACACACGACTCAATTTTTTTTTCTCCTTTCTAACGTTCTAGGA
Source organism: Onychomys torridus (assembly GCF_903995425.1). Lineage (NCBI taxonomy): Eukaryota > Metazoa > Chordata > Mammalia > Rodentia > Cricetidae > Onychomys > Onychomys torridus. The sequence continues at coordinate 64,188,918 of NC_050450.1, forward strand.
GTGTCAGGAAATGGAAGGGCTGTGATCCAGGTAGACAGATTCTACAGAGGCCGCTCAGCTCTGCCCCCAGCCTGCAGGGGGCACTATACTCAGACCAATGTGTCCAGGGCATCAAGCCCTGAGTCTGACAGCCCAGTTCCTCTATGACTAGACACAGAAGGGAGGTGGCCCCTGTGCTCTGCTGGCCACACCACGGAAGTAGAGGAGCAATCAGCATGACCCTGGAAGACAGGAGTAAGCCAGGGAACCTTGGCACTCTGCACCGGGAAGACCTTATGTTCTGCAGAAGCTTCTGAACTGAAGCCCGGGACAGGGTGAGCGGAGAGGACAGGCAGGGGAAATGGGGAAGGACCTGGTATTTGAACTCCTTACCTCCGTGACGGCAGAGAATGAAAGGGAGCCAGGAGAATGTGGGGATGCTGCTCCTCATAGCTTCAAACAAGCCCCGTCCCCAAAACTAGGGACGTGAATATACTGCCTTCAGGTCACTTCCTAGTGCCACGGTTTTAAAGGCCACAGACCAGGGAACCCTTAGGCTGACGTGCACCTGTCCTCTGACCCACTGGAAGGCCATATGGTCTGCGGCACCCATGGGGCACCCTGTTCTGCTCTTCCTAATCTAACCATTATTCTGTTAGATGAGAAGAGGGGGTCAAGAGGCCACCAAAGGACCACACAATTACTTGTGCTTGAGTGCCAGCCCTCAAGTGGCCCTGCTCCCATGCCTCCCCGACTGGGAGGAAGGGTCCATGGAAGACAATAAAGACAAAATCAAACAAACAGGGGCTGGAGAGATGGCTCAGCAGTTAAGAGCACTGTCTGCTCTTCCTAAGGTTCTGAGTTCAATTCCCAGCAACCACATGGTGGCTCACAACCATCTATAATGAGATCTGGTGCCCTCTTCTGGCCTGCAAGCACACATGCAGGCAGAACGTTGTATACATAATAAATAAATCTTTAAAAAAAATTTCTTTTAAAAAAATCAAACAAACAAACATGGGTGTTCATGCAAATTTCCGAAAGGTGCAGGACAAGTCAGTGATCTTCCTGGGGCCTCTGTTTCCCCCACTGGTACCTGAGGGGTGGACAGCCTACAGGACTGCCCTGTACCTGGTTCGCACTGCTGAGATGCGCAGGGGGTATAGGACAGGGTTGCTGGCGGGTCCAGGGAGGGAGGCTAGGGGCTGCTCCAATCTAGACTGAACCCCTGTGCCAGCCCAGTCCACAGGATGGAGAGATGGGAGGCACTGAAAGACAGACAAACCTAACAGTCACATCTATGGGGAGATCAAGAGAGATAGAGCGATGTTACTTCCAGAGAGCGTGGGGTCACGGCCCTGGCTGGGCAGGGGCACTTGGATGGCAAGTCCACAGCTGAGCATGTTCACAGAGGAGGCTCAAATGAAGGTCAAAGACAAGAACGCAGAGACTGCTGTTCCCACCCTGGCTGTGGCTGGCACCTCCAAAATCACAGCTGCCCTTCCTTCACACAGAGCAGCCTCAGGACAGGCGGGAGACAGGAAGGGCAACTGGAGGAGGCCCATTTTAGGAACCTGCCACAGAGCCAGCTTGGGTGTGCCAAACCTCTTCGGTCTGAGCTAGCTGCCAGCTCCCCGACTTGGCAGCCAATTAGAGCCTCCCCATGACCACCCCCCATCTCCCTCTACCTATGCACTTCTCTACCAAACTGTATACACACCACCCAAGACGCCTGCCCTGCTCCTCACCGAGGGCCTCGGGGAAGACTACAGCCCACACATTCTTAAGAGTTTAAGGCCAGCCTGGGACACATTAGAAAGACCCTGTCTCAGAAAAACCAAGGGCTAGTAGTGTAGCTCAAGGGTAGTGAGCCTGCCTAGTGTGCACACTTGAAGCCCATGATTCAATGTCTAGCAACACACGCATACACACACACACACACACACACACACACACACACACACACACACAGAATTGGGGCCTCACAGCTTCCATCAACAGTACTGTGTGCGTTAAATGCCTGCCTATTGGTAACTTAGGAAAGAACAAAACAAGCATTCAGAGAAGGTGAGGGTGTAGGAGGGTAAGCCTGCTATTCAGGAAGAAGGGTAGAACTAGCCTGGAGGGGAACAGAGGCAGACAGACAGAAAGACTGCTGTGTGGGGCTCTGGTCACTTCCTCTATTACCTGTGGAGAGACAGCACACGGCTTCTAAAGTCATCTTGGCTGTGACAGGCAAGAGCCTAGAGGAGAGGCATGTGTGAGTGTGTACTGTGCACAGTTGCTGTGCATGTCCAATGGACCTAAGTCAAGACTGCTGCTGCTGGGGGTGGGGTCTCAACCCTGGAGATTGGCTCCGGGGGCCTTGCCTGACTGCAGTGATATCTACCCTCTGTATCCCTACACCGTGGCTCCTGGGGCCCCATGTCCTCTCCTCTCTATCCCTTGTTGCCTGGCACAGGGTCTGTGGCAGCGATTATCTGCTAAGCTGAGCTGTGTTTCAGGGAGAGACGGCTCTTCCTAAATAAGACACTTAGCCAAAAAACCAGATGTGCCAAGAGCCGACAGGACAGGCTGTAGATAGGCTCTGTGGCTGGTTGGTTCATGGGAATCTGTTTCTCAAGATTCCCCATGGGTTGGCTGCCACGTGGCAGTGGGTGGCTCTGACAGCTCAGCTGATGTCCCTGGAGGGGCTGAGGCACCCACGGGGCCCTTTCTGGGAAGCAGCTGCCTCCTTGTGTCTCTCATCCAGTGCTGGGTGAGACAAACTGTGCAGAGGCTGTATTCAGTAAACACACTCATGGGCTCTTCAGCGGAGGCTACAGGGTGCTGGGGGCAGGCAGGGACAGGAGTAGCTTATGCCAGCTTCACAAGAAAATTCCTAGGGGACAGAACTTCCTAAGCCCCTGGCAACTCTCTGAGCAAGATCTGTAAAAGCAAACACTTTGTTCCTGGGAGATCAGGTTCTCTCCAAAGTCAAAAACTGGTCATCTCAGGTGTTCACTGCCCACGTCTCCATGGAGAGCTTCAGGCCCTGGACTCCATGGGATGTTATATGATAAAGAAAAAGCAAGAGCCTGAGAGTTGTTTCAGTGGGTAAAGGCATTTGCCTCCAAGCCTGACAACCTGAGTTTGATACCCAGGATCCACTTGATGGAGAGAACCAACTCTAATCATCTGTCCTCAGACCATCAGATGTGCATGCTACACATGACATACTCCCTCCCCTCAACACACCCAAAAGAAAAAGCACTGCAAACTCACTCATCTCCTCCCCTATGTTGATACTCAGCATCTTAACAGAGAAAGGATCGTCTGAGTTTGCCCAGGGGTTTACACAGATTTTAAGTAAAATTGAATTCTTATTACCTATCTTGTTTATTCAGGTTACTACTATATCCTGTGCTTTCCAAAATTCCTTGACACTATAATTTTATGACAACAGAGTATTCTAGACATGGTTCATCATCTGGGACACACTGGTGACTTCCAAGTTTTCTCTATATACTCAACACAAAAGTGCAGATCCTCAGAGGTACACCTTTAGTGGCCATCTCTGATAAGTTCCTTGGGATAAATTCTCCAAAGAGATGTGGCGCGAGCAGTTTTTGGAAACTCATTTTGAGTCAGCTTTGCTACAGTAGCGCTCACAGCCACTCAAAAAGCTGCGAGCTGCGGGCCTCTTGCCTGCTCTCTCTGAAGTGTCTAGAAATGGCCATCAGGAAACATCTGTTGGAAGCAGCGGGGTCCCGTCAGCCTAATGTCAACGTTGTGCTTTCTGAAGGGTCTACCTATAGATCTTCAGTTAATTGGGTTCAAGAGTATATGACTCCCCCAAAGTCTCCTCTTTGCAAAATCTTTGCATCTATTTGAAAGAAGGCTTCTGGTTCCTTAGCTTTAGAGTTGGAAGGACCTGTGATGGCTTTAGCATGTGGGTTGATGGGCCTTGGCAGGTACCGTAACAGCTAGCCAGCAGGGCATTCTACAAAAATGAGTGAGGGCTGGGGCGCGGTGGTAAAGCGAACAAGGAGGTCCTGGTTTTACCCCAGTACCATAAAAACAGGCAGGCAAACCAAGAGGATTCATTCAAAAGGGAGAAGAGGTGATACCCCTCTACTGTCCTTCCCATCATGGGTCCCAGCGGTTTCTATGACCCCAGAAACACTGCTGCCTGATCCCCAACCTCCTAACTCACCCCCCCCACAGCTGTCCCTGACACATCCTATACCTGGGGGGAAAATCAACCTGCTCTTGGAGAAGCAGGACACACTCACAGAGCCCCTGCCCGCCCAGGAGCTGGGAGGGGGCGCAGGCCCGAGACAGCACCTTCTTGCTCTCTCTCTCCCTGGGGTGTTCAGTTCTTCGATTTCTTCTGAGGGACCTTTCTGATGATGCAATCAAGCCTGTGAATTCCAAGATGTGTGGAGAATGAGAGATGGAGAATGTGAGTGGGGAGTGGGGGTTGGGGGTTAGGGGCTGAGGGGTGGGGGTGGGGTAGGAGGAAAAAGAAAGGGGAGGACAGACTCTGAGCCTAAGACCAGATGATCTGCACGGCCAGGGTCTGCCTTGATGCCATTACAAGTGAGAGACACCCCCCTCCCCCATGGAGAAACACATCCCAAGTCCAGCCATGCCATCTTCACGGGAGAAGAAAGGATATCTATGCAGGGAATGAGGAAGGCCATCAGGTGGGAACTAGAGAGCAAACCCTGTCTGGAGGGGGCGCCCAAACACAAAAGGCAATTAAAAGCAACTAGCCAGTTCAGGCCCTGCTTCCTAACAGCCACTTAAAGAGAGAAGTCTGAGTCACTGAATCATGACACTTAAATGAAACACATGGCCCAGCCATGGGTGGCAGAACCACCCGGCTCACAGGTTCAGGGTACGTTGTAAATGGCTGTGTTGAACCACCCAGACTAGGGACGGTTGTTCTGCACATTAATGTAGCAACATGTAACACATACAAATAGTATTTGGCAAATAAAACCTTTTACCTTGACCTTAACCGCCAATCAAACCCCTTAACCAGGTCAGGTTTGATTTTCCACTTGTGGAAAAATCAAAAGTCTAGGTGGAGGAAGTACATGTGAGACAAAGGTCCCCTCCCTGATCACAGGACAGAGGACAAGCCCTGAGGAGCAGGGGCAGGAGGGCTAGAGACAGAGGAGGTAGCTTTTGAGAGACTGGAAAAGAGGCCTTGTCCTGAGTGCAAAATCTGAGCCAACACCCAGAGAGCTGTGTCGCAAAGGAGTTGTGGTCCCCATCCAGTAGTCCCCATAGGGAGAATGCTGTGATCCATTAGTCATGTCTGCCCTGGTGTGGGAGGGAGAGTGGGTGCACATTTGCTGTTGTCAAGTCTGTTACTCCCAAGATAGGCATCTGTGCATAGGCTGAGGGTGACAGAGGAGGGGATGGGGGGGAGGGGGTGTCTCAGGGAGGGAGGAAAAGCTGGGATGGAGAAAAGAATGCTTGCCACTGCGTTAGTGCTTGCTGAGGCCTTGGACACTGTGTGGAAGCCCTTCACTCTACACCCAGGTATTAATATTCCAGGAGTCCTTAGCAACGGGCCCTGACATCTGCTCTGTTACTATGATACGGGAAACAGGATGATAGCTACAAGATGAGGTGAGCCCAGACATCAACATCCCCACCTGTCAGGCTGCGTTGGGAGGAAGGAAGATCCAGATGGGAGGCTTGGAGGCCTCCAAGGCCCGTCGTGACCCAAGAGCGTAGCTCACTCAGAAGCATCTTGGAAATGACATGAGGATTTGAGATGATCGAACAGCCCCAGGGAAGCCGGTGTCTAACACACATTCCTAAACTTTGCCATGTCATATGCCTCCTGCCAGATCTGCCTGCTTCAGTAAGCTCCCCTCCTCCTCTCCACTCCAGGTACCCCAGCTCCTCTTGCCAATGCTATAGCAATGCTTCCTAACCAGATTTAGGCCTCCTGGGGCTCACATTCAAACCCTTGCTGTGGAACCAGAGAGATCTTCCTTAGTAGCATGGATCAGAGTGTGCTTAAAAAACATCCATGGCTCCACACCACCACAGGGTAAAAAACCCAAGCTGCATTCAAAGGTGTCCATGATCTAGGCCAGAATACTCCCGGAGTTTTACCTATTACCACATTCCTTGAAAAAAAAAAATCATATTTGGGGCGCTTAGAATTCAGACACATTCCAGGTGCTAGGCCTTGTCCCCCACATCCTTTCATCTAGGACATTTTTGTTTTGAGACAGGGTTTCTCTGTGTAGAGCTGGCTGTCCTAGAACTCACTATACAGTCCAGGCTGGCCTCAAACTCAAAGATCCACCTGCCTCTGCCTCCTGAGTGCTGGGATTAAGGGCTTGCGCCACCACAGGCTGACTTTTAAATACATATTCATGTATGTATAGTGTATGTGTGCATATCTATGTGCGTGTGCAGCATGCTGGCAGAGGACCACTTACGGTAGTCAACTCTCTGCTTCCACTTTGTGTGTCTGAACTCAGATCGTCAGGTTGGCAACAAGCACCTTTACCCACTAAGCCATCTTACTAGCCCCCTTTTTTGCTCCCACTCTGTGTGTGGAGTGTGCATATGTGGGTCCGTGTGAATGGCATGTATGGGGCAGTACGCGCATGGGGAAGCCCAAGGCCAGGGTCAGGGATCATCCTCTAGTGTTCTTCTACCTCATTCAATGAGGTAGCTCTCCCTAGCCAACTTGCTTGGGGCTCACCCATCTCTATCAGCTCCACCTGTAATTCCCTGAGGCTAGAACTACAGGGCCTCCATGCTCACTGAGCATTTATATGGGATCTGGGATCTGAATTCAGGTCCATACATACTTGTACAGCAAGTGTTTAACCATTGAGTCATCTTTCCGGGCCTATGTTTAAAAATATTATTATTCTCTCTCTCTCTCTCTCTCTCTCTCTCTCTCTCTCTCTCTCTCTCTCTCTCTCTCTCTCTGTGTGTGTGTGTGTGTGTGTGTGTGTGTGTGTGTGTGTGTGTGTGTTTGTTGAAGGCTGCCTGGCTCATGCACTATTCGATTTCACCCACTGACCCATCTCACCACCCTTTACCTGGGACACTTTCTTCTTGTCTTCCTACAGATCCCAGCCCCACCTTCTCTGTAGTCCAACCTTTGGACTGACCTCACCTTGCTCTCTGTATTCTCCAGGTTCTTCATCTCTGCTGTCCCTATGAAGACAACTCTGGAGATGTCCTCAGTGTCCCTGAACTAGCACACTACCTGAACATGCTGAATGCTTGGTGCACCTTCTAAGAACCAATACACCACAGCCCACAAAGCGAGGCCTGGTCAGCCACCTCTCCTGCTACCCATCTAGTGCCCCAGCCATGCCTAGACCCGGCTCGGGGTGGATCTTTCCTGTCTCTGGTCACATGGCAAGGTGGTTCCCACCAACTAGAAACCCAGAAAGGACCTTGATGCTTGAGGAATGATTAATGATGCGATGCATCCAGGTACAAGGTCAGTTAAGGTCAAAAATGACAGATGACCCAGAAAAGGTGAGCTGCAGGAGAGGAGCCAAACCAGCAGGTGGAGGGATGTGTGAGGCAACATGGAGCATGCATTGTTAAAGGGGCGGGTTGCCATTTGGAATTATTAATCAACTTTTTTCAGTCTAATGAAGGAAAGTTGGAGTTTATAAAGAGGGCATTTGCTATTGCTTTATTGTGCCTGCCCCCCTTTCTTTGAGACAAGGTCTCTCTCGGTAGCTCAGGCTACAGCACAAGCTGGCCTCAGACTCATGGTAATCCTCCACACTCAGTCTCCCAAGTACTGGGTTACAGGCATGAGCACTACTTTAAAAAAAGTAAAAATAAGAACAAAAGATCTCAATGGGCTGGTAAATGGCTCAGTGGGTAAAGGTGCTTGCAGCCAAACCTGAGGACCAGTTTTTGATCCCCAACCCCACATGGAGGAAGAGAAAACGGATTCCTTCAAGTTACCCTATGACCTCCACATAAATGCTTTCAGATGTGTGCCCCATCACACATACAATAAATAAGATTTAAAAAAAATTTTATGGCCAGATGTAATAATACACACCTTTAATGCAGCACCTGGGGAGGCAGAGGCAGGTAGATTTTCATGGATTTATGGACAGCCTGGTTTCCACAGTGAGTTCCAGGCCAACCAATGCTACACAGTAAGACACTGTCTCAAAAAAAAATTTTTTTTTTGCTTTAAAGATTTTAAATATATTTAAGCACAGATATGAAGAGAGGAGGGGACAGGCATGTAGAAGAGATGCCAATAAGGGTCATTCTAGATGTGACACAGGTTTCTCAGGAGAGTAGGGAACTTAGTTCTCCAGTCACCTTCCGAGAAAGGCTTAGGCAGGTAAACAGACGAGAGTGCCCTAACTGTCCCAGGGGACCCTGCTCAGTTTCTTCCAGACACGCTTCCTGCACCCCACAGCTGTGGCAGAGCTCCCACACCTGTGCCCTGACACACCCATCCCCACTTAGTCACAGAGCTGAGGGTCCATCACTGTCCTCTCACACAAGCAAAACAGAACAGCGTGTGTGCAGTTGGGTTTGTTTGTTTGTTTTTTTTTAAACTCTGCTCTTTTGGGGGGCCGGCTACCAGGCTCCCAAATAAATCACATGGTGTGTCTGTCTGTCTGTCTGTCTGTCTCCCTCTCTTATTTTTTTGGTTTTTTCAAGACAGGGTTTCTCTGTGTAGCTTTGCACCTTTCCTGGAACTCTCTCTGTAGACCAGGCTGGCCTCGAATTCACAAAGATCTGCCGCTTCTGCCTCCTGAGTGCTGGGATTAAAGGTGTGTACCACCACCACCCAGCTCACATAGAGTCTTATTTTTACTAAGAATGCCCAGCCTTAGCTTGGTTTATTTCTAGCCAGCTTTTCTTAATTTATCCCCTCTACCTTTTACCTTTCTCTATTTCTGTATCCCTTTCTTTACTTCTTACTCCATGGCTGGCTGTGTAGCTGGGTGGCTGGCCCCTGGAGTCGTCATCCTCGTCCTCATCCTCGTCCTCATCCTCGTCCTCATCCTCGTCCTCATCCTCGTCCTCATCCTCGTCCTCATCCTCGTCCTCATCCTCGTCCTCATCCTCGTCCTCATCCTCGTCCTCATCCTCATCCTCCTCCTCCTCTCATGCCTACATCTGCTCCCTTCCCAGATTGCTCCTATTTTTTCTCTCTGCCTGGCAGCCCAGCCTACCCCACTCCTGCCTTGCTATTGGCCGGTCAGCTCTTAACTAGACCAATCAGGTGTTTTAGACAGGCACAGGAACACAGCTTCACATAGTTACACAAATGCACCCTAAAAGAATGCAACACATCTTGCATCATTAAACAAATGTTCCACAGCATAAACAAATGTAACACATCTTAAAATAATATTCTACAACACATGTGGTTCCACCACACCATCAGCACAACAGACTCACTGGGTACCGACTATGTATCAGGCCCAGCACCTGCTCAGTTTCTGGGGGCTTGGCAGCTCTCCTCCCCTCCCTAATCCAGCAGGCCTCTCACATGTACTCACAAGACACCTTTAATATAACAGCGTCTTCTTTGATTTAATCCTTGGATCCTTTAAGGGGCTGGGATGCCCAGGCCAGTGGCCCCCAAGTCACTGCCTGCCTCTTTGTCTAACTTGAAACAAACGCTTTTCATCTTCCCAAGGCGAAAAGCTTCCATCCGAAATGAGATGCAAAATATCTTCCTTCTCCCCACAACCTTTCGAGCCACAGGCTCTGCCCACGCGTCCCCAGAGGCACAGCTTGATCTTGTCATTCTGAAAAAGCCTGACATAGGGTAGATCGGAACACTCGGATCCTGACAATCAGGGGGTAACCACACTCCTTGGGCAAAATCACTGTGAAGACACAGGAGGGAAGCTGTGCAGGCCAGCACAGGCCAGCTCAGGTCAGCACAGGTCAGCACAGGCCACCTTCTAGCCCCAAAGTAGCACTTGTTCCTGCTGGCACCAGGTCATAGCTGTGTCCTAGGGGTGCTGCCACAGAGTTGCTAGAGCAAGTCTGAAAGCAGGGGAGGGGCAGGGCTGAGGGTCGTCTGCAGCGTCGGGGCAGAAAGGGTCCCTCACCTGTTTTAACACTGGTACCTGCTGGTTCCTCAGCCTTCCCAAGGCTGAAGCTGCAACCCTCCCAGTTCCGTCTGTACGGCAAGGGGCTCTTGTCTGTCTGTCTGTCTTTACACAGATGTCCTCTTTCTCCTCTCCCCCTCCCCCCCCCCCTGCTGACCCTAGAATACAGTGCTGCCACTGGGCTCTGGCTTTCCCTTTTTCTTTTGTACTGGGGACTAAACCCAGGACTCTGTAAGCTATATTCCCAGCCCATGTTCTCTTTGTTTTGTTTTTGAGGCAGGAGCTTGATAGTATATAGCTCAGGCTAGCCCAGAACTTACTATATAGCCTGGAACCTGCACTCCTCCTCTACTTCCTGAGTACTGGGTACAAGTATGTTGGAATCAGACAATATTTACTCCAGAAGGCTCTCAGTCCAATCATTACAACTGGAATGACCCTATTTCCAAGTAAAAGCCACATTCAGAGGCATTGTGAGGTAGGACATCAATATATCCTTTTGAGGGACACAGTTCAACCCACAACGCACTAGGATAACAGACTCCATCTTGTCATGGGGGTGGGGACGGTCGGCACCATGGGTCCATTTGACTATGTGCACTAATGACTAAGGTGTTCTAAAGCATCCCATTCCTGGATTTCCTGGAGTACTAAGGACCAAGAAAGGGCTCCAACTTCTGGAACAAAGAGGTCAAGGTTCACATACATACATACACACACACACACACACACACACACACACACACACACACACACACAGTTTCCATGCTGCATGTGGTAGTATGCACTCAGGAGTAGGAAGCAGGGAGATAATGAGCCAACCTGGGCTACACAGTAGCATTGTCTCAAAAAAAAAAAAAAAGTCAGATGGGGGAGGGAGGGAAATGAGGGAAGGGGAGAAGGGAGGGAGCGTGAAACACCCCCTTTTGGTCACTGCACCCCCTGGGGGTTAAGGAAGGAGTCTGTGAACTTCAATTAGAAAAAAAAGCTTCTTTATTAATCTACAACTGACTGTTCCATTCCCTCTCACTATATAGCTGGTACATCACAATCACATTTGTCGTGTCTCAATCATGAGCTCAGCTATTTTCCCAACACAGTATAGAACTGCAGAAATCTCCAAATGCATTCACTCCTCTCTACTTTAAATGATGGCAGTGGAGTTGGGGAAGGCTGTAAGTGCCTGCTGCACGAGCATCAAGCCCTGAATTCACATCCCCAGCACCCACATAAAAAGCAGAGTGGATAGCCAGGTGTGGTGCACACCTTTAATCCCAGCACTCAGGAGGCAGAGCCAGGTGGATCTCTGTGAGTTCGAGGCCAACTGGTCTACAGAGTGAGCTCCAGGACAGGCACCAAAACTACACAGAGAAACCCTGTCTCAGAAAACAAACAATGGCAGGGTGTGGCATCAAGTGGCACACAAATCTATAGCCGCTGTGCTGAGAGAGCAGACCAGAGAGCAGACCAGACAGGCAGATCTCCCCGAGCACACTGGCTAGCCAGCCTATACCCTGCCTCAAAAAAATAAGGCAAAATGGGCTGGAGAGATGGCTCAGGGGTTAAGAGCACTGGCTACTCCTCCAGAGGTCCTGAGTTCAATTCCCAGCAACCACATGTTGGCTCATACCCATCTACAATGAGATCCAGTTCCCTCTTCCGTTGTGCAGGCAGAACACTCTAAACATAATAAATAAATCTTTAAAAAACAAAAACAAAAACAAAATAAGGCAAAACAAGGAAGGCGCTGGACAAGGAAGTCTGGGCTTTGCAGGCACGAACACACAACATACCCATTGAACACACACACACACACACACACACACACACTACGAACACATAACATACCCATTTGAACACACACACACACACTATGAACATACATAACATACCCATTTGAACACACACACACACTACGAACACAACATACCCATTTGAACACACACACTATGAACACACATAACATACCCATTTGAACACACACACACAACCAACACATATAACATACCCATTTGAACACACACACACACTATGAACATACATAACATACCCATTTGAACACACACACACACACACTACGAACACATATAACATACCCATTTGAACACACACACACTACAAACACACATAACATACCCATTTGAACACACACACACACACAACATACCCATTTGAACACACACACACACACACACACACACACACACACACACACACACACTACACCAGTGGCTTGACCCCACTTGCAAAGCTGTTTCCCTCATGGACGAGCAAAACAGCTCATGGAACACTACAACATGGGTAGTTGTTCATGGTTTCAAACACACTCTGATCATTGTGAATGAACACAACTATTTTCCCTCAATTATCCTGTCTGTGCATGTAAGCCATTGTTTTAGTCAGGTGCAGTGACATGCTCTTGGATCCCAGCAGCCTATATTTTCTCTCATGATAAAAGAACAAATAGACCTGTATACACACACACACACACACACACACACACACACACACACACACACAGCCTACATGATGAGCCAGTGAGTTAGGGTACTTGCTGCCAAGCCTGATAGCCTGGGTTCAATCCCTGGGGTTCATATGATGCAGGGAGATTCTGAAAGTTGTCCTCTGACTTACACATGAACCGGGGGCATGACCATACACATGATTACACACTGAGTGAACAAATGTAATTTATAAAAACCCAGTAAACAAACCAAAAACATTACTTAAGCAGACTGTCAAAAAGTACAGTACATACATATGGAAATGGAAGTAGAATTTGGCTCAACAGTTATGGGAATAACATCACATTGTCAGGGAAAGCAAGCGTCTGCCCAGAAAAATGCCAGGTCCTCCCAGGGACTCCAAAATCTGGCTTGAGTCATGCACTGAAGTGTGTTGATGCTCTGTGTGTGTGTATGTGTGTGTATCTGTTTGTCTGAGTATCTGTCGGTGTGTCTGTCTGTCTGGGTGTGCATGTGTCTCTGTGCATGTGTGTATCTGTCTGTGTGTCTGACTATCTGTTGGTGTGTCTGTGTGTCTATCTGTGTGTGCATGTGTCTTTGTGCATGTGTGGGTGTCCATGTGTCTCTTACTCTGTACATGTGTCTTCCCTGTGTGTGTATATCTCTCCATTTGTGCCTGTGTCTGTGTGTCTGTCTGGGTCTCTATGGGTTTGTGTGTATATCTGTGTGTATCTCTATGGATGTGTCTCTGTGGGTGTGGGTGCCCGTGTCACTGTGTATCTATATCTCTGTGTGCATGTGTCTGTGTCTCTGAGCGTGGGGCCTCTGTCTCTGTGTACATGTGTCTGTATGCATGTGTGTCTGTGTATATCTCTGTGGGTGTCTATGTGTGTGGGTGTCTCTGTGGGTGTGTCTCTGTGTGTGAGTATCTTTCTCTGTGTGTGTCCCTGTCTCTGTGTATGTAAGTATCTGGATCTGTCTGGGTCTCTGTGGGTCTGTGTGTATGTGTGTGTAGGTCTGTGTGTGTGTGGGGGGGGGTTTCTGTGGGTGTGTATAGTTCTCTCTGTATGAGTGTGTATGTCTCTGTGTGTGTGTCTGTCCGTGACTGTATCTGTCCATATTTCTGTGTGTCAGTCCATGTGTCTGTGTGTATGTCTGTCTGTCTCTGTCTTTGTCTCTCCCTCTCTGTCTCCTCTTCTTCTTCTTCTTCTTCTTCTTCTTCTTCTTCTTCTTCTTCTTCTTCTCTCTCTCTCTCTCTCTCTCTCTCTCTCTCTCTCTCTCTCTCTCTCTCTCTGTTGTCTCTGTCATCTGTCTCTCCATGTCTCTGTCTCTTTGTCATCTCTCTCTTACTCTGTCTCTGTTGTCTCTGTGTGTGTCTCTCTCTGTCTCTCTGTCTTCTCTCTCTCATTCTGTCTCTGTTGTCTCTCTGTTCTTTCTGTGTCTCTTACTCTATCTCTCTCTGTGTGTCTGTTTCTCTCTCTCTCTCTCTCTCTCTCTCTCTCTCTCTCTCTCTCTCTCTCAAGTTTTACCCTGTAATCTATGTGAGCCTGGACCGCTACAGCTCTCTTGCTTGCGCTTCCTGAGTGCTGGGATGGAAGCACGAACCATCACACCCAGAGCTCTCCACCCAGAAATACAACCTGCTCCCATTATGTGAGTTATGGAAAGCCCCAGGCCAACATGATTTCTGCAAAGGAAATCTGATTTTAGTTCCCACCTGGGTACTGCTTATTGAAGGAGCTGGACGAAACTCACCAGGAGACAGAACCCCCTGAAAGGAAAGCCTCTCCTTACCTGATTCTCAGCTGCTTGGTGGGTGGTCCTCTGGGTCCCTGGAGCAGACGCCCTCACCCTGCCTCTCCCAGCTAGAAAGTAGCTCTTAGATAGTCCTCAGTCCCACCAGGCACTTCTCCATCCTCCTTCCGCCCAATCTCCTGGCCCTGACTGTTTGCTTAAAGCCAGCCGCCAAGGCAACCCTCAGCTGACCTAGCTTGCTATCTGCGAGCCAGCTGTCCCCTCTTGTTCCTGGAAACACAAACAGACGTTTCTCTGTTCCAACTCCAAGGTTAAGTGCCATACTGCCGAGGAGCCAGCTGTCCACTTCTCTGCGGGCTACCTAAGACCCCAAATAAATAAAGATGCCCACCATGACCTCCCCAGCATCAACCTCCTAGGCTCCGTGCAACAGTGGGGGTTACCTCGGAATAGGACTTGGTAAAGAGGGGATGTTTAGGAGGAGGGTCCAGCCAAAACCAAGTGGTACCTAGCTGGGCATCTACAAACAAACTGGAAACCACACATACACATGTTCAACAAGACCCTGAGCTGCCAAAGAGGAGGCAAAGCAGCCAGCTTTACAGGTGCTGCCTACCCTGGGCATGTGTTGCAGGCTGATAGCAGCACAGGTTGATGGGATGATAAGACCATTATTCCCTTATAGAGCCAAAGGAACCAACCCCAGAGAGCTGCAGCCACCCCTTGGTGCCCATAGCTCCCACAAGTGGCCTGATTTGATCTGAGCTGGGCAGAGCTCTGGGGCTTTCCCCGACTTTCCCTGCCTCCAGGAAGATCTGGCTGCTGGCAGATGGTGCCTAACAAAGGCAATAAACCAGAGGGGGTTGGGGGAAGCTGGTTGTCAAGCACCGACCACACACTCTGCCAGGGGCTCTCAGAACCTGAGTGGGGCAGGAAGTGGCCAAAGGCCAGAGCAGACTGAAGGGTGTCACTGAGAAGGTAGGCTGTCTAAGCTAACAAAGAGTATTCAGTGGCTTGATTGAGAGGTGCCAGACAGGCAGCAGGGACCTTTGCTAGCTTGCTGCAATGCCGCTGGTGACCCTCTTAGGCCCCAAAATAAGTCTTGGAGAAGGCTACTGCTTCTCCAGACCTTGGTCAACCTGTTACCCTCCCCAGGCAGCCTTTGGAGGGCCCCACATTGCTCAGACAGTTGTTGAGGATTAAATCCAGTGTCCTCACCTGGGAGTTCAAGGCCATCCCCTGGGCTCCACCTCCGCTGCCCCATCTCTCTCTGGACAGGAACAGCTGGTGTCATGCCCCAGTCGGCGCCTCCCATTATTCCATACTCACTGCCTCACTTGTGACATCGACAGCGGAGAGACAACTGAACTCTGCCAGAACAAAAAGCCTGAGCAGCAATATCAAGACTGTGGCAAGGGAACCCACAGAATGGGAGAAAATATTTGCAATCTGTCGATGTGAGGCCTGGCCTGCTGCTCCTCTGACCACTGCTTGAGGAACCCCAGAGCATGGCCTGGGCTCTCAGCTCCAAGCAGCCAGTTTCTAGGCCTTCCCTTTTCCACTTTTGGGAACTTCCCAGCGAGGGCGTCTCTACGTACAGAGGAATCAGCAAAAGGGAGAGGTCACATGACCTTCCTAGAAGGGGCAGGTGACAGGCTGAGGCCACATCAAAAGCCAATGCTGGAGCTGGAAAGAGCACTGCCCTTACAGAAGAGCAGAGGCTATAGTCCCTAGCACCCGTGTGGCCCACAACTGACTGCTAACTCCAGTTCCAGGGGATCAGATGTCTCTGACCTCCACTGGCGCCTGCAGGCATGTGCACGCTCCCCACCCCCACATATACATTCATACATTTAATTAGAAAATAAAGTAAGTCCTTAAAAATAAAAACAGATGGGCATGGTGATGCAGGTATAATCCAACAAGCACTCAGGAGGCCAAGGTGACAGGGCTAAAAATTCTAGGCCAGCCTAGGCTATAAGGTGAGAGAGCCTGTCTCAAAACAAAATGGAACAGGATGGGACAGAGCAAAGGTGCAGGAGTTAGAACATGGAGAGCATGGTTCTCAACCTGAGGGTTGCAACCCCTTTGGGAGTTGTGTGACCCTCTCACTGGGACCCCATATCAGATACACTGCATACCAGATGTTTATGTTACAATTCATAACAGTAGCAAAATTACCATTATAATGTAGCAATGAAAATCATTTTACGGTTGGGGGTCACCACAACATGAGGAGCTATATTAAGGGGTCATAGCATTAGGAAGGCTGAGAACTACTGCTCTACACTGTTGAGTAAGTTAGAAGCAATGATTAAAATATTAAATGCAAAATACTTTCTTTTTCAATGGTAAGAACACACAACCCACCAAAAGTGGGTATAAACTCCGAGCAGGAGCTAGAGGTGTTGTTCAGTGATGGATGCTTCCTTGGGGTGTCAGGACCCCAAATAAAACATCAAAAAAATTTATGACTAGGAGCACTGAGATGGCCCAGAGGGTATAGTGCTTGTAGGGCAAGCCTGGCAATGTGAGTTCAATCCCCAGGACACACACACACACACACACACACACACACACACACACACACACACACCCCACTGGATGATTAAGAGCTGGTGAGATGCCTCTGCACATAAAGGTTCCAAAGGACAAGCCTGGCAATCTGAGTTGGATTCCTGGACCCATAAAGGTAAAAGCTGAGAACCAGCTCCCAAGTTTGACCTCTGACCTCTACATACACACACCATGGCATGCACCTGCTCTCCTTACTCCACAAGAATAAATAAATGTAATTTAGTTTTTTAATTTTTTGTTTGTTTTGTTTTTTAAGACAGGGTTTTCTTTGTGTAGCCCTGGCTGTCCTGGAACTCGCTTTATAGACCAGGTTGGCCTCAAACTCACAGAGATCCACCTGTCTCTGCCTTCTGAATGCTGGGATTAAAGGCATGTGATACCACACCTGGCTATAATTTAATTTTTCTAATTAAAAAAAAAAAGCTGTATGAATGGCAAACAAGCACATGAAAAAATGTTCAACATCATATCTTAGGGAATTACAAATTATAACAAGGATAATACCACACATATTTGAAAATCCCAAGTCTGACGTCAAATACCAATGACGAGACTGAGCAACCAGAACCATCACTGTGAGGTGGCACATGATGTCTAGCATGGCTCCAGAGATAGACTTGACTGGAGTGGTGAGGGAATGCAGACAGACAGACAGACACATACGGACAGAAAGCTGGGACCAGGTGATCTGGGCCCTCTGATGGAGAGATCACAGCACCCTGGAAGCTCACTGTGGTTTATTACAGAGTTGAACAGAGAGGCTTATTGCATACAGATGTGTCAAGGAGGCGGGGCCATTACATACAGATAAACAAGGAGGTGGGGTTTGTGGTACACAGCTGGATCAAGGGGCTGGTTTTATTACTCTCAGCATAAGTACTGAGCAGCCTTTAGGCTGTAAATATGAGGTTGGGAGAGACGCTATGGTAGACTTTCCTACACACACACTGTCAATACTCCCACTCAGCTCCCTGAGGAAGGCTTTGCCATCCCTGCACCTCACCCAGGGAGGGCTTTTGTGACTCTCACAGGTCCTTGACATGGCTGTGCCTATGTGGACAACACACATTTACTCAGGACTTCACTCACTCAGGGCTTCCTCTGTCCCCACAAGTACAACCAATTTGGAAAGTTGCTTTTTACAGAATTAAACAAATAGTCTACAGGACAAACCTTCCCAGTCCTGAAGTGCACACCCGAACATACAAACAGCCTCAAACACTCCTGACCCCCAGGGATGCCTGAACCCACAGACAGCATCAAACACTCCTGACCCCCAGGGATGCCTGAACCCACAGACAGCATCAAACACTCCCAAGTCCCAAGGATGCCTGAACCACAGACAGCATCAAACTCTGTATGTGCTGTTTTCATTCCCATACCGACCAAACTATGACAGTTCAATTTAGAAATTACAGGTGTGGTAGCACGTATCTATAATCCCAGCACTGGGAGGCTAAGCTCGGAGGCTCGATCATTGGGAGTTTAAGTCCAGCCTGGGTTACCTACTGAAACCGTGTCCCAGAGGGAGAGGAGAGTTTAACAACACTACTAACAGATACAACAACTCTGGGCTGGGGAAATGGATCAGTGTTTGCCATGCACTCGTGAGGACTGCAGCTCAGATCCTGAGAACCCACGTGAGCCCAGTTCTCAGGTGGCAGAGACAAGCTGTCCCTGGGGCAAGCTGGAACTGGGGAGCTCTTAGTTCATCAGAAATTGCCTCAGTAAATGCAAAGTGTCTGAGGAGTACACCCAACGTCAACTTCTGGCCTCCACATGCTCTTCTTAAAAACTACTGGCTGAGGAGCTAGCTCAGTGCTTAAGAATGTTTTCTGCTCTTCAGAGGATTCCGGGGGACCCACACTCAGTTCCCAGCACTCACATCAGGGAGCTCACAACTGCTTGTACCTCCAGATGTGACATCCTCTTCTACATTTCATAGGCACCTGCACACATGACATACACATACACACACATCAAAAACAAATCTTAAAATATTTTAAAATAAAATTGTAACAATATATTATAATAAAGGATAAATGAGTATCCTCCCTCTCCCTTTTCAGTGCACCATTGGGAACTGAAAATGTTAAAATGAGACCCTGGACAGAACACTAGAAGATCACAGTCTTACTGTACTTTGTGGTGTTTATACAAAAAAAAGTTACACCCACATCACACTGATATAGATATATGTATATACACACACATATATACATATATATATGTATGTATATATACACCTATATATATGTATATATACACATATATATGTATGTATGTATATACATATATATACACATATATATGTATGTATATACATATATATATATATATATATATATATGTGTGTATATATGCTTACTCATAATTTGAAAACAACTGAAACAAACAAAACATGTCACAGCCCTCCAGTGAGACCTAAGAGGTAGGAGGAATTAGCCACACTGCTGTGTCTGGCTGAGGCAATGCCTCAGAATGCATCTCCGGTGTGCAGGGACTGGGAAATCAGGCCACTCTGAAGGTGAGGCCCCAGGGGACAACTTGGAACATTACAGCCTGTACTGATTTCATCTTGTTTCACTAACTGGACAACAAAGTAACCACCATCTAACTGTGTATAATGCAGGAGCAGGTGAACTCCACTGCAGAATGCCTTCCTCCCAGATGGGCAACATTAACCTAAGTAACAAATTAGCTTTCTGTAGCAATCAACTGCATCCTTGTAAGGGATGTTTTCATACTTTTTCAAAATACAAATATGCGCCTCAGTGGTAGAGCACTTGATTGGTATATGGAGGACCTGGAGTTCCACCCTCAGAACACACAAAGTAGTAGCTGAGGGTGCAGCTCAGTTGAAAGAGTGCTTGCCCTGGGTTGGATCGCCAGCACTGCATAAACCCAGTCTGTTAGTGCATTCCTGTAATCCCACCCAGAACTTGGAAGGCACAAAGATCAGAAGTTCAAGGTCATCCTCAGCTACTGAAGTAAGTTTGAGGCCAGCATGCGCGGAGGAGGAGAGGAAGAAAAAAAGGGGGGATGGAGTGGGGGAGGGGGAAGGAGCAAACAAACTGTTCTGTCTCATCACATATATAGCGCACATTTATGTGGACACACGCATGCCTGCACACACACATGCCTGCACACACATACACACACACATTCAAACCCACCACTCTAAATAACTATTACTCCTACTTAGTATTACTCTGTCTATAACGCTAGCTTTTTTCTCTCCCCCCATCACCTTGAAGCAACACAAAATCACACCTTTTTTTTTGGTTTTTTTGAGACAGGGTTTCTCTGTGTAGCTTTGCGCCTTTCCTGGAACTGATTTGTAGACCAGGCTGGCCTCAAACTCACAGAGATCCACCTGGCTCTGCCTCACGAGTGCTGGGATTAAAGGTGTGTGCCACCACCGCCCAGCAAAATCACACATTTAACTGCCAGATATTTTCCATAAGTGGCCTAAGGTGACCCACTGCCTTAGATCGGTATCTATCACTGTGATAAAGACCGTAGCCAAACCAAACAAAACCAAAACAAAACCAAAACCATGGGGATGAAAGGGTTTATTTGGCTTCCATATCCCAGGCCATAGTCTGTTGAGGGGAACTGAGGCAGGAGGAACTGACAGAGCATGGAGGAACATTGCTTGCTCCACTGGGCTTGCTCAGCCTGCTTTCTTATAGCCCCCGGGACCATCTGCTCAGGAGTGGCCCCACCCACAGTGGTCAGGACCCTCCCACATCTATCATTTTCTCAGCTGAGGTTCCTCTTCCCAGATGACTCTCATTAGTGTCTACTTGGCAAAAGCTACCCAGGACACCTGTGAAAATTATCACCTACTTTTCCCCTGAAAACCTCACAAAACCAAGCTCATCAAGAGCTTCAGATTTCCTCGTACACTTTAAGAACAACTGTGAGGCTGGGTGTGGTGGCACACGCCTTTAATCCCAGTACTGGGGAGTCAGAGGCAGACGGATCACTGTGAGTTTGAGACCAGCCTGGTCTACAAAGTGAGTTCCAGGACTGCCAGAGTGGTTACACAGAGAAACCCTGTCTTGAAAAACTACACACACACACACACACACACACACACACACACACACACACACACCTGTGAAGTTGCCTGGGCCATCCAGAATGCAGACCATTCTAAAAGGAGCCATGGGACGTGTGCCCCAGCCGGACACAGGGTCTAGACACAGGGTCAGTAGTCCCCCCAAACAGTACTGAATGTCTGCTTCACATGCTTGCAAATGCAGCAGCTTAATGTTAGGTTTTGGATGCAGATTTCCTGGCTCAGCATCTCCGGTTGAACAAAGCCCCAGGATGCACTTCTATAGTCACAGAGCTCCAGGCGGGATTAGCATCAATGAGCACCCTGTCACATAGAAAGCATCTCACTGAAAAGACACACTGTCCCAAACCAGAAGAGGAGCCAACACAGAACAAAAGCTATCCCAGAAGCAGCTGAAGAAAGAGACACCTTGGATGTGGGAAGAGATTTGACATAAGATAAATGCAAATAGAAGTTTTCCATTTGTTTAAAAGAGTTCATGCTGGATGTGGTGGCGCACACGAGTTCTGCACACCTGGGAGGCAAAGGCAGGTGAGTCTCTGTGTGTTCCAGGCCAGCCTAGTCTACACAGTGAATTCTAGGACAGCCAGGCTTACATAGTGAGACCCTGTCTCGGAAAAGAAAAGAAAGTTCCTGCTGGGCAGAAACATCTTGAGTTGTCCATTAAGTTCCATGCCAGCCTGGGCAACTTCAAGATACCCAGCCCCCAAATGAAAGTTAAAAGGAAGGTAAGGATACAGTTCAGTGACAGAGGGCTTGGCTGCCATAAATGACACCCTGAGTTCAAGCACCAGCCCTGCAAACAAAAGAAAGCCACCTCCCCTCCAAAAAGAAAAAAAAAATGTGGTAAGGGTAGAATATTTGCCTAGCATGTTCAAGGCCAGGAGTTCCATTCTAAGCAGCACACATAGACAAGGGGTTCATCTGAGCATCATGTCATTTCAACCAAACATTCCCAGAGGTGTTTCATCTGAGCCCCCAAAGATTAAGGACCAGCTGCCTCATCCATATCCAGCAACTGCCACTGCTGTTCTTTCCTCCCTGCCAATCTCAACCCTCACACATGCCAATCACTGCCCCCCTCATATTTGGGAGGGCCACTGCTCTGGCCTTTTGTTCTTTAGTCTTCATACCACAGCATCCTAGAGAAGTTGCAAGCCATTTTTCTCTGTGTTCCATGTGGTCCTTTCTCCAGGGTGAGTTCCTATTGGGGGAGGGGCCCTCAGCCTGTTTCTGAGTCACAGGCTCCTCTTTCCATGAACACTCACTGTCCTTCCATGAGGACAGAGGCCTGACTTCTGGATCAGACCCTTCAGGCTGCTGGATCAGACGCTGCAAGCTGCTGGATCAGAATCTCCTGGTTCCTGTCTTGCTCTCAGCACAAGTGTTTTCTGAAGAAGTTTGTCACACAGTAGATAGCACACACAGTAGATAGCACACACAGTAGATAGCACACACAGCACTGGAAATGAATACCATAGCTTTGCTGGGCAGGCCCATGCTAGTGTGTGCCAAGTGATGACCCAATTAAGCTTAACTTTTAATTTACAAGGTCCATCTACACCTCAAGTCTTCCAGCAGACAGGATCCTCTGAACTGACAAAATGCTCCCTTGTGAAACTTTAGCGCTATATAGTATGTTTGTAACTCTGTGTGAGCCCCTCCCCAAAACATGTTTAAAAAGGGAGGCTGGTTGGCATGGTCTCTGACCTAGCTTTTGAAAAATAAGAGATGATCGGCACCTTAAATTTATTCTATGTCACTTTACTTCATTTCTGGAAGTAATTTTTTAAGTAATCACTTTTTAACAATATAGCACATGTCACTGTATAAATCATACAGTCAGGCATGGTGGCTTATGACTGTGATCCCAGCAGTCAGGAGGCAGAGACAGGAAGATCATAAATTCAGGGCCAGCCTGAGATGCCTAGTAACTTCCAGGCCAGCTTGAGCTATATGAACTCTTTCTCAAAAAAGAAAATAAACTTTAAACTTTTCTGATGAAAAACATTTTTTCCTGCTCCACAGGCCAAAACAAACCCACTGCAGTCTTCCCAATGTGAGTGTCCTGCCTGCCATCCACACACCTCCTCTGCCCTGTCACCCCATTCAGAGAACTCTCATGGCAATGGCCAATAGGCCCTCATTATACTAGACTCGGAATGCTTTGTGTCTTTATTTCTCTCATGTCCACCGCGTCCCCACCATGTCCTCCCTAGGGACATAGAGATGTATTTCTTTGTTTACTTGTTAATTTTCACAAGGTCCTCAGGGAGAAGGGTCTCCTCTATTGTGTCTGCTAGGAACACGAGTCTGTGTTGCAGGGAGGATGGGATGCATCTGGAATTAACCAGACGATAATGTGAATAAATGCTGGGGCTGTGTGAACTAAGGCAGAGCACAGGAAAGGACAGACCATTCTGATTCTGCCCTGCTGCGGTCTCAGAACTACAGAGAAGGAGGGGGAGGGCTTCCTTGAAGTGGAGGAGCCTGACAGGCACCAGGCCCTGGGCCAGCTTTCCTGGGACTGCCCTCCCCGAGGCGCCAGGGAGGAAGCCTGGTTGTGACCTCCTGATCGCTGAGGCAGAAAGGAACGCAGAGAACCAGACTGGCCCCGACTGGCCAGCAGGAAAGAAACCTGTTGGGCCAGGGAGTGACTGTACCAGCCTGAGTTCACAGGGCTCCTAAGCACCAACCCTAGGCAGAGCAGGGGCTCCGGAGAGCCTTGAAAATAGCCCGGGCACCCCGATTCTCAAGCTTCCCCAGAAGTAAGGCTGCCTAGGGCATCAACAACTGCGCACTCATCTCCCAACATCCAGGCCAAGGAGCACACGTCTACATCGGCAGTTCTCAACCTGTGGGTCGCGACCCCTTTGTGGCACATATCAAATATTTATATTATGATTCATAACAGTAGCAAAATTACAGCTATGAAGTAGCAGTGAAATAATTTTATGGTGGGGGGGTCGCCATAACATGAGGAACTATATTAAAGGGTCACAGCATGAGAAAGGTTGAGAACCACTGCTCTAGACCAATCCCCTCAGATACTGACATTATTTTAAAAATTAAAAGAATGCAAAAAATAAATTTAAAAGAATGTTTTTTTCCCACCCTGAGGAATCGGCTCCCAAAACATCTTCCAGTAGAACAAACGAATGGATCCCTCCAGCCCACCTACCGTATCACCTGGCCCAGGCAGACTCCTGCCTGGCACTGAGAAGACCCTCCAAGGAAAAGGGTGAGTGCCTGGGGTTTTAAACAAAATTGGTGCCTGAACTGATGGCGTTCTCATGTGGGAAGGAAGAAATGGGACAGTCATAAACAAACTAAAGGTGACTCGGGTGCACACAGGCCCTGCTGATGAATGAAAGCCTGACCCTGGGCTGTCAGCCAGGGCCGTCTGAACCAAACCCAGGCAGGAAACTGCACGCTTCCTGGTCTAGCCACAGAAAAGCTTCCTTCAGCTCACCACACCTACTTCCCTCACAGACTCCAGAACATTCTGTGCTAGGCCAGGAGGCACCAGGGGCAGGTACTGGGCCTCTCCTCCCCTCCCCTTCTCTCAGGACATTCAGAACAGAACATCCCAGACAATCCCCGGCCCCAGGTCTCCATCCTCAGCTTCTGATCAACCACCATGCTCAGCATCCTTTGTAACCCACAGACCAAGGCTGGTCTCATCTGTCTCGGACCTGACTCTAGCCAGTACTTTGGGTGATGAGCTGTGGGGCTATGACCCTGGTTTGACCTCATAATAATACTTTTCCTTAAGCCTCAGCCTGGTCATCCTGACTCCAAGTCCTGGTACCCATCTCAAAAGGACAGTCATGAGCCACACTTCTCTAATTCCTTCAGTGGCTTCCTACGTCTCCTGAATTAAGAGTCTATACCCGGAGACAGGTGGCTTTTATAATACAGTCCAATTCACCCTCCAGTTCCTACAGGTCTTATCCATTACAATTTAAATGGACCACACCAAGATCTGTGGCCACATCTCTGGACCTATGAATCCAGTCTCTCCTCTCTCTCTCTCTCTCTCTCTCTCTCTCTCTCTCTCCTCTCTCTCCTTCCTAGCTTTACCTTATTGGTCGCCCCCAGCCCCTCCTTTCCTTTTCGCTGCATTCTAGATGGCATCTCCCAAGCCTCGGGGGGCTCCTTTGTATTTTCCTTTATTAATTCCTGCTTTTACTCAAATTTGTTTTCAAAGGAAGCTTTCCACCTTTACCATAAGTAAGAAACCACATCATTTGCATAAAGAAAAGCTATGGTGTTCTAACATACATTAAAATACAAGGTCCTGGGTTCAAATCTCAGCACAGCAAACTAAAACACCCAGGGTAGCAAATCGATCAGCAAAATGCTTTAAAAGCCCATCTCTCCAGCACTTCCAAGTGTTCTAAGAAACACTGCTTTTCTCTGTGTATTTATTGTTGTCTCTGGGGCCCTGGAGTTTGGCCCTGTCTCGTGGTTATCTGGGGGCTTTTTTCAGTTTTATGCTAGCTGACCTCACAAGTGAACACTGGGCACAGACATCCGACTCCCCCTCCCTCCTACACAGAGCTCAGCTTGTCACAAGCGTGCAGAAGAGTGTGATTTGCCAGCTCCACAGCCCCACTCTATGCCTGGCCCGTGGCCCACCTGCTGCCCAACTTTCTACCACAACTCAGAAGCCATCACCCACGACCTTACGTCTGTCCCATCCTTAGTGGGCAGTAGTATGACGGTACAGACTGAATGTAGCGTCTGAGGTGGAGGTTCCTAGCTGTCCTCCAACCTACTACCTTTCCACTGCCAGGCAAGGCTCTGTGAACCATTTACCAAACATTTTTTCCTGGTCTGGTACACCCCTTCCCCACTGCAAAGTCTAGAAAAGCCCCTGCAGGTACTAGCCAGGCAAGATATATAAAGATAGCTTCCTGGGTCCTTAGAGCCCCCGAGAGCCCCGTGAGCCAGAAGCACCTACCAGGAAGCAACAGGCCCAGCCGAGAGAGGGTTACACAGAGCCCCAGCAGAAGGAGGGCCTCTCTCCAGTGGTGGTTGTCAAGGGCGACCCAGGTGCTGCACATCAACATTTGAAGCACTCTGACTTAACTCAATAAGTAACAGCTCTGGTGGAAGGCCCAGCTGGAGCCAAACTCAGGCCTGGATTCTTTCTCTAATGCAGGGAAGCTGGGCCAGGCCATCCCACCAGGACTGTACTAGAGACCAAGTCCCACAATGACAGCAGCAGACAAATGCAGGGCGTTTCCCAGCCAAGGCAGGGCCCCAGGGGAAGGTTTACATCCTCCTGGGGATGTGTTTTCAGTCTGGACGCATACGAATTGCAAACATTTGCCATTTTTTGAAATTGGGGGGGGGGTGTTGCTGTATAGCCTAGGCTGGCCTTGAACCCTGGGTTCCAAGTAATTGGAATTATAAGCATGTGCCACCATGCCAGCACTGAAGGGCTTGTTTGTCTGTTGTTAGAAAGGACATAGATGCTAGACATTTCTCGAAAGTATTACCAGTCATGGTAGACCCAAGCCATGAGCATCACAGAGCCTCCCAGAGTCTCCAATGCCAGGGGTGGGGCCTCTGGCTGTGGTTTCTTGGGAAGAAGGTAAACTGAAGCCCTGATAATTTGACCAGTGCTGTAGAAGAACAGCCTCCCAAAGGCAGCTGGCTGAGCGAAACAGCAATGGGACAGGCCTGCAGCAGCCAGAGCGTGGTCCAGCCAGATGTCTGCATTCGAGGATGGGGATGGCAGGAGATCCCTACTGACCTTTTCACAGCACAAACAATCTAGTAAAGGAGGAAAATGTTTGGATGGTAAAAGCACTGCGACCTTATCCCCATGGAGATAAAAACAAATGTTAGGAAGAGAGACCAATGGACCTAATCACCCAGGGCTTCCCAAAAAGAGTCCCAAGGAGCCTGAGGACAGCAATATAATTTAGGGATGCTGAAGTAGGCGGGAGGGGAGTGGGCAGCTTTCCAACCCAACCAGAGGGCCATGTGTGGTGGGTGGCATATGCCTTAATCCAGCACTTGGGAGGCAGAAGCAGGCAGATTTCTGTGAGTTTGAGACCAGCCTGATAGACACATCGAGTTTCTAGGCTGCAAAGTGAGACCTTGTCTTAAAAACAAAACAAAGGAAAAACCAAACAACCCAGCCAGTTCGACTCAGTTTTCCAGGTAAGACTCCATTTGAAGAAACAGTCTGCAGTTTATGATGAGTATATCAGTGGGCTGGAGTGCAGCTCCTCGGCGGAGCCCTTCCCTAGTACGCAAATACCCCAAGTGCCATCCCCAGCACAGAGAAACAGAAAAGAGTAGCACAGTCTGGGCAAGCTAGCACGCTGGGGATTAAAAAAGGCGGATTAGGAAGGCACACCTCTGGGTGCGTCTGTGATGGTTTTTCCAGAGAGCTTAGATCATGGGGGTTCTGACTTACTGATGGATTAATCCTTCCATAGATTTGAAATACAATGGCACTACAGTGAGGTGGCACCTCACTAGAGGAAGCAGGTCACACAGGTTTTGTCGGGGGTGGGGGTGGGGGGTTGTATCTTGCCCTGGCCCCTTCCTGCATTGCCTTCCCCTCTCTGCCCCTGCCCACCAAGAAGTAAAGAAAGCTTCTGCCACATGCTTCCACTACCATGATCCATGGGGCCACATAACAGTGCACTGAACTTTCTGAAACCGTGAGCTCAAATAAACCATTCCCCGCTTTAAGTTGTTTTTCTTGGGTATTTGTTCCAGCAGCGAGAGAAAAGCAACTAAATACTAAGATGAAAAGAGAAAAACAAACAAAACCTCAGTGAAGCACCGTCAGGGGATGTGGCTGAAGTTCCCTGGGCTTGTGGGGTGCAGCTGCCACACCGCAGCTGTTCGCAGCTGTTCTCGGAAGTTGCTGTACTGAGCTCAGAAGCCATGCAGGGGCCTCTTCTTTGTCAGGACCCAACCTGGCTGTCCTGGCTGTTCCCTGCAGGACCACCCACAAACCACAAGTGACATCAACATCTGCTCAAGATCTGAGCCAAGAAGGAGCATCCCCAAAAGACTCTAACCCTGGCAGACAAGGAAAGGGACCAGAGTCCACGTGGTGCTAGGGACCAGCATCCTGGGACATAAGCATGTCAGGGAAAAGCTGTTTTCCCCCTGCACACAGCAGCGTATTGCACATGATGGTTCCATGTGAGGGAGCTATGCAGCAAAGCTAGGAATTCCCGCACAGGGAGGTGGGAAAGCTCCATGAGAAGGCCTAGGATACCCCTTACAAGAAGGAGTGAAGAGTGCCAGTGTTCATACTCTGTGTGAACCAGAACTGTGCAGATGCCACCACGCTGTTAAGTAGATGGTAGCCTTAACCCTGCAGCACAAAGGTCCAGACAGCTATGCATTTGGGGCTCAGAAGATAATTCTACCTTTAGCAAAGCAAAGGCCATGGGCCTCTGCTGCTGTATGTGATGGACACCCATCTTGCCTGTCCAGCGTCCTTCTTCATGGTTAAATAATCATGTCGTCCTTCTGGAAAAGATAAACTGGCCCCTGCTTTTTCCTCCTTAGGGGTGGACATGACTGGGGACCTATTAAGATGTCCACCATCCTCCTCCATTTCCTGGGGAGTGGCCGGCTCAAGGCTGCGCATGCAAATCAGGCCAAGGCATGTCTTCCCTGGGTTGCTGAGAAATAAACCTTTCATGACAGTGAGCTGTGGTAAGAGTGACACAGGAAGTGAGCACTACATACGGCATCTTGGTGTGTACAGTGTCCACATTGTTACAGAAGTTACAAAGGTTCAGAAGTGTTTCAAAGGTGATTTGGTAGTTAAGAGGATGGGGATATGTGTTGATGCCACATAGAGAAAGGACAGGTGCCCTATTAAAGATGTTTGTGTGCTCCCATGGATATTAAGATGTAGCACTTTTTGGTGCTGAGTATGTACTGAGGTTTCTACCTTCAATAACAGGAAGTGAGTGGTGGGTAGAGATTGGCATGGGAAGTGAACAGTGGGTAGAGGGGTGGTGTGGGATGTAAATGGTGCCAACAGTGCTGGTGTGGGAAATCCTGCAGCCATCTCGCCACCTCTCAGAAATAGTCAGTCTATTTGAAATGATGCTTAGGGGAGCCAGCAGATGGAGGTAAATACCCCTGTAGATACTATCAGTCATTGGATGCAGCCAAGCCTGACCCACTTTTACGGTTCTCAAGTTGCCAGGCTCATGGGGTCCCATTTTTGCTTCAGGTAGTTTGAGCTGGGCTCTCACTTGCAATCATGAACTCTGAGAAAATCGTCTATGCAGAACTGAGGAGACGGCAGAAGTCATGCAGATGCTAAATTGACTCAGCCCTGGGGAGAGCTGTCTGCTCCTGCAGCCAACTGTCCTCTGAGGCCTGGCTCAGCAGCATTCTGGCCCAGAGATGCCAGGGTGGAGACTGCCTTCCTTCCAATCTCCAGTGTTCTTTCCTTGGCTGACTTTGCTCTTCTGCTGTAGCCATGGGACCTAAAGGGAGCCCTGGCTCCCTATGTTTTCTCTGTGTGGTCCCTGGATGGTGTCTCTGTCACCATGTGTGATCTGCTCTCTTCAAATTACACCTATCTATACCTCCAATGATTTCCCCAGAGAGATCCTGTCCCAGCTCATCCCAGACCCTGGCCCATCTTCCAGGTTGTATATTGAGACTGTGTCAACCACCTCTGACTATCCCTGGTCTTCCAGACAAGTACACCCAGAATGATCACGAGAAAGAAGGAGCCTTTCGGACATGAGCACCCTCAGCGGGATCCTGAGGGTTCCTGGTTTAACACACTGGCTTAGGTACCTGTCAGGCCAGGAGTCACAGCCCAGGACTCTGTTACTGTTGCTTCCTCACTCTCCAAACAGAAAAGCAAATGCTAAATTGCTTAATCTATGAACATGCAAAGTTTGCAAGAAGGAGGCAAAGATGATAAACAGTGATTCACATCGGAAAAATAAGTAATTTGATAAGTAATACACTTACAAAATGAAGTTGCTAACTTAGTGACTGAGATACTTGAAAAAGCTCAGGAGAAGCCTGGGAAGATGATGGCTCAGTGAGGGAAAATCACTTACCATGCAAGCTGGGGACCCAAGTTTGAAGCCCCAGAAATACACATAAAGGCCAGATACAGCAGTAAAATCATCTACAATTCCAGAGCTCCTAAGGGGAAGTGGGAAGCAGAGACAAGAGAATCCCACATCTTAGTCACTTATCTCAATGCCACAACAAAATTCCTGTGGTGGGTTTGGATGAGAATAGTCCCCAAACGCTCATATATTTGAATGTTTGGTTCTCATTTGGTGGAACTGTTTGGGAAGGAATAGGGTGTGGCCTTATAGGAGGAGATATGTCACTTGGGAATGGGTTTTGAGGTTTCAAAAATCCATGTCATTTCTCAGTTTAGCTCTCTGTCTTCTACTTACAGATAAGGTTGTAATAAGAGCACTGACTGCTCTTCCAGAGGTCCTGAGTTCAATTCCCAGCACCCACATGGTGGCTCACAACCATCTATAATGAGATCTGGCGCCCTCTTCTGTGTACATAATAAATAAATAAATCTTTAAAAAAAAAAAGAGGCAGAGGCAGGTGGACCTCTGTGAGTTTCAGGCCAGCCTGGTCTGCAGAGTGAGTTCCGGGACAGCCAGGACTGCACAGAGAAACCCTGTCTCGAAAAACGAACAGATAAGGATGTAAGCTCTCAGCTACTGCTCTAGCACCATGCCTGCCTGCCTGCTGCCATGCACCCTGCCATGATGGTCATGGACTCACCCTCTGAAACTATAAGCCAATACGTTCTTTCTTCTGCAAGTTGCCTTGGTCATGGTGTCTTATCACAGTTAATAGAAAAGTAAGACCCTAACATACTGACAAGAAGCAACTTATACAAGGAAGGATGTGTTTTGGTTCACAGTCGTGGTGGATGAGTGATGGCAGGAGCCAGGCCACTGGTCCCATTGCATCTACAGTCAGAGGTGGAGGAAGATGAAAGCTATTAGCTTTGTTCTCTTTACACAGTCTAGGACCCGAGCCCGTGGAATGGTGCTGTTCATTATTTGGGTGAGTTTTCATGCCTCAAGTAAACTAATCTATATAATCTCTCATAAGCAT
Source organism: Onychomys torridus (assembly GCF_903995425.1). Taxonomy (NCBI): domain Eukaryota; kingdom Metazoa; phylum Chordata; class Mammalia; order Rodentia; family Cricetidae; genus Onychomys; species Onychomys torridus. The sequence continues at coordinate 64,219,985 of NC_050450.1, forward strand.
GGTCAAAAACTAACTTAATCTAATCAATCCCTCCCAAGCGTGCCTGAAGGCATGTCCCCTCAGTGATTCCAAATCCTGCCAAGTTGACAATCAGGACTCAACATCAAACCTAGGAAGTTCGAGGGTTGTCTAACCTGGTATACCAAGGCAGTCTAGCCTGGGGTAGTAAGTGGAAAGACAATAGCGACCCTGTCTCAAAGTGGAAGGTGAGTGGAGTCTGATACCCAAGGCTGTCCTTCAGTCTCCACATGCATGCCACCGCATGCCTGCACCCACATTCATACACACAAATGAATGTGCGCGCACCGCGCACAACACACACACACACACACACACACACACAAGTTCAAGAGAACTGAGTGTGGTGGTGCATGCCTGGAATCTCAGCACCAGGGAGGAAGAGGCATGAGGGTCAGGAGCTTAAGGTCATGCTTTGCTACATCCTGAGTTCAAAGCCAGCCTGGGCTACATGAGGCTTGTCATTAAAGAAAGGAAGGGATGGAGGAAGAGAGAGAGGGAAAAGAAAGAGAGAGAGGAAGGGAGAGAGGAGAAAAGGAAAGCAAAAGCTCAATGGAGGGAAATAAGGAAAACAGCCACGATTGCGAATTACAAGAAACTTGGGTGAAGACATGTTACAAACATGCATTTTAAACAAAAACTTGTCGTTTCTGTGAACTAGCTGTAAGAAGTCCTCCTGAGGGGACAATCTGGGTCAGTGGGAGAGTGACTGGCACAGCAGGACTAGAGCCCGCTGTAGGTGGGGTCGCTCCTCAGGCCAGTGGGTGCAGGGGGGTCAGGATGCATTCTGCTGGGGATGGCTCTGTCACTCCTAAGCCCTATTTCCCAGCTCTTTCCCACCATATCCAAAGAGCACCCCACAACTTAATGTGTCTCCCCACTCAGAATGCCCCCATCAGCTCCCCAATACTGCCACCATCCCTCATACTGGAAGAATAAGTGGGGTTCATATAGCATGTAGATTCTCAGTAAGTAGTGATGACTGCCTGGAGTATTGGGCTTTCAAGAGCAGCCCTAGTCTCGGAGTGGAAGTGATCAGGGATGTCTACTGTGTGTGCAGGAGAGCATGGCACATGCTTTCCATATGTTTTCTGCCATACATTTTCCTCACTGAGGCTCCAATCGGTGACCACCCAAGTGTGACATTTCCTTCAGGTGTAATGTGCTCAGTGTCCCCCTCCTTACACACCATATGAACCATGCCACTAATACTTTCCTCCTGCCTTGATTACCCACCAGAGTTATAATTCTGATTCAAATAGAGTAAAATGTATTGAACTTTATGGCCTGAATATATATTCTAAGTCTCCCCCTGGTTTTGACGTTTTGGTTTATCTATATTTTTCTGATCTTATTTTTATGGGCTTCTATTTAATTTCATATGCTCATATAAACAGATAATATAATATTATCTATACACAGGTCTGGTATATAGCACCCTACTTTATCTTTTTATTATAAATACATATTTGTATATTTCTTACATATGACGTGTGGGGAAACAGAGTCTCTAGGCAGCCTCAATTTCTATGTGTGACATGATGGAGTACTGGGTGGAGAGGTAAGTATATAGATGGATAACAGAGAGGAAAATAACAAAGCAGACAGAGGGCATAGCCTCTGCCTGAAGGTGCTGAAGTACAGTCGGGCCCTGGGAGGAACGGGGTACCCGTGATCAGAAACCTGGCTATTCATGGAAGCTCTTGTCAGCTAACTCTACTGGGAAGGGGAAAATGACCCATATACCCACCCCTCCCTGCCCAGCCACCCTGAGGTTTTGTCAACTATTAGATGCCTCTAACACAGCCTGCTCCATTCTCTCCACTCAGCAGCAGCAAATTAAATGCAGAGGTTAGTGGCTATGTGCCTCAACACTGGCTCCGTGCACAGGGCTGGCAATTAGTATTGGAAGCAACATTCTAGAAAGACAACAGCACCGGGCCGTGAATAATGAGACAGCAAACAGTATGGCTTCCTTAGAAATGCTGCAGGAATTCTAAGCGTGAGAGCCCCTCACAACCTGCATCTGTATTCAGACTGTCCCTGCCCCCCTCTGATGTCTGAGAGCAGCAGCGGGCCTGAGGACTTCCATCCTTTGCTTCTCCCAGCAAGAGAGGAAACCCCAGCCAAGATCAATCACACTGCTCAGGACCTTTGTCACGGCCCCCAGCACGAAGGGCTTGGGCCTGGCAGCCCCCTGATCCCGGTGTACCCACAGAAAGGGTGGTGCAGCATGCAGCCCCTGTGGGCCAGCTGAAAGAGGAGGGTGAGCCAGGCCTCAGGAAACAGCCGGGCAGTGTGGGCAGGTGCTCCTCACACAGCCTCCCAGACTTCACAGCCATTCCCAGCCCCTCCAGTCCCCAGTTATAAGCCTATTTATTCCAAGATCACCAGGGCTCTGCATTTCAAAGAGCAGGCAGAGGGGAGACAATGGCCTGACTGAGGGCCTTTCCAACAAGTTTTTTCAGGGGGACACAGGCCAGGCCTTTGTTTTGGGGGGGGGTAACTAACAATTTTGCAAAGGAAGTAAGACTTCTGACATTCTAGAATCTTACCTGCCCAGATAAAGGTTGGAAAGGGAGGATGAGAGATGGAAGTCTGTGTCTGCAAATGAATTCCAAGTGACAGAGGCTTGTGTAGTTAGCCTCTTGGGGCAGACTGACGGGAATGTTGAGCTTATCAAATAGGCAACCTGGCATTCTGTCTAATGGCCTAGCCACCACCAAGCACGGCCCCAGAAGCTCTGAGTTTACACTGTGACCACCCCAGCCCCCTCAGGCCATACCCAGGCCAAGTTAGCACATCTAAGTCCCTCCCTTAATAACCTGAGAAACTGGGGGATGATGGTGGGGGATAGGGGATAGCTCAGTGGTAGAGCACATGCTGAGGGAGCAGGAAGCCCAAGGTTAGATCTCCAGCAGCAAAAGCAAAGGGCTAGGGGGAGGGTTGAGACTGAGCTATGACCAGCTACTGAGAAACAGAGTCTGCAGGGTTAAGAGAGCAGGGAGCCAGCCAATCCAGAGACAGAAACAGGTGCCAGGCTTCCGTCTAGAGCCCTTGCCCCATACAGTCTTCCAGGGTCTGGGTGGGCAAACCTCCTCAGCTTTTGTGAGCTGCTCCAGTGCCGGATAGTGAATTCTTCTTTTGGGGTAATAGTTACCATTTGCAACCAACCCAGGTCAGCCACAGGTACCCAGCGGCATGCTTCATACAACACACATTTCCCTGCTCCCCCTGCAACCCCAAGCGAAGAAGACCCGGGGTGGGGGGGCATCCAGAGCCGCATTAGGGCGAGCAGAGGGTTTGTGTACCAGGCAGGCTGTCGGGTCTGTCTCCATCTAGCAGGGTGACCTTGAACACCAAACCTTTGGAAATTCGATCCCTTGTACCTGGGTTACAGCTGCAGAGATCCTCCAGAGACCCTTGCTGCACCACTGCAGCTGGTCATCTTAGCTCCTGTCACAGTGAACATCTCAAAAGTCCAGTCCTAGCATGCAACTGTCCCACCTCAGTGGCTTCCTATTGCTGTTTGTAGAAAGCCAAAACTTTCCTCCCTACCTGGGGCCTCTGTGTGTCCTTTAATGGCACACTCTCCTCCCTCAAGCCTGCAGAAACCCTGATGCAATCTCTTTCACCTAATTATCCCTATTTTTAAAAAATGTTTGTTGTTGTTAGCACCATTATGGAGACATAATTCACAAATCATAAAGCTCTCCCTTTTAAAGTTTCCAGCCCAGTGTGTTTCTGCATAGTCACAGGGCTGTGGAACAATCACCAGTGTTGAATTTCAGGACATTTTCAACGCCCCAGAAAAAAAGCATTAGTAGTCACCCCAATCTCTCTTCTCAGCCCCTGGAAAAGACTGATCTACTTTCTGTCTTGTGGATTTGCATATTCTGGGTGCTGCATATAAATGGAGTCATACAATGCATGACCTTTTTATTCACTATTTCATTTTGTTCCTGCTCTAATCTTTATTACTCCTCTCCTTGGCTTGCTTTGGGGTTAGTTTTCTGATCCTTGGCTGGTTTCTCACAGCACAACATTATTGACCTAAAGCCTTCCCCTCTTTTTAATATAGACATCCACAATTATATATTCTGTAAGTTTTAAAGATTTCTTTTATTTTTAATTATCTGTATGTGTATGTATGTTTGTGAGAGCAGGTGCCCAGGGAGGCCAGAGGCATCAGATCCCCTGGAACTGGAGTTACAGATGGCTGTGAACCACCTGATGTGGAGGCTAGGAACTGAGCCCGGGTCCTCTGGAAGAGCAGCAAGCACACTTAACTGCTGAGCCATCTCTCCAGCACCTTAACATGTTACATTTCCTCCCCCGGCCCTCTCTCTCCTTAAAGCACTTTCTAATTTCACTTGTGATTCTCCTTTTAGTATTTGGAGGAAATTACTTTCTACGTATGTCACGTAGAAACTCCTCCAATCTCCTTTAGCGTTGGTATCCTAACTTACATTCCAGTATAGTTAGAGAATACAAGACCTCAAATCCAGGAATGGTGGCACATGCCTATAATCCCAGCATTCAGGAGGCTGAGGTAAGAGGATTGCAAGTTCAAGGCCAGCCTGTGCCATACAACAAGACCTTGTTCCAAAAACTAAAACAACCGAGTGTGGTGGCACACGTCTTCGATCCCAGCACTCAGGAGGCAGAGGCAAGTGGATCTCTGTGAGTTCGAGGCCAGCCTGGTCTATATAGAGAGTTCCAGGCCAGTGAGGACTACCTAGTGTGAGACTCTGTCTCAAAAATAAAATAAAATAAATAATTAAAAGTAAAGGAAAAGAAGTGGCAGTCTGCAACGGTCATTGTTGAATTCCCCATTTCTCCCATCATTGTTGTTAAATTTGCTCTCTATAGTAGTTATTGAGTGCATGTATGTATATGGTTACAGTTTCCTGATACATTGACTTTTTAGCATCTTAAATGTCCTTGTTCGTTTCAGTAATGGTGTGTGTGTATACATGGGGGCGCTAAGAGGAGGACATCCAGTGTCTTCCTCAAATGTTCTCCACTTTATTCCCTTGAGGCCGAAGGTCTCCCTTTTAGGCAAGGATGTAAGGTCAGTGAACTCCCACGACCCTCCTTTCTCTGCCACCCAGCACTGGGGTTACAGGCATCCACGGCCATGCCAAGCTTTACCTGGGTGCTGGGGAGTGGACTCAAGCCCTCTTCTTTGTACCAAAAGCAGACAACCAATGAGACGTCTTCCCAGACCCTCTAGTGACTAGCCTTGGCGCACTCCCACCCCAGCCACAGTGCTGGTGTTGGCCATGCTAGGCAGGCACTCCACCTCAGCACTACATTCCCAGTCACAGCTTTTGTCTTAAAGTTTATTCTTTCTGATATTTTATAGACATTTCAGCTCTCTTTTACTTTTATTGTTTATGTGTGTGTGCACATGCACGTATGCACACATGCACACATGCATCCTGTGGCATGCATGTGGAGGTCAGGCAGAGGACATCTTTCAAGAGTTGTTTCTCGCCGGGCGGTGGTGGCGCACGCCTGTAATCCTAGCACTTGGGAGGCAGAGCCAGGCGGATCTCTGTGAGTTCGAGTCCAGCCTGGTCTACAGAGCGAGTTCAAGGAATGGCGCAAAGCTACACAGAGAAACCCTGTCTCGAAAAAACAAAACAAAAAACAAACACACAAAAAAGAGTTGTTTCTCTGCCTCCACCAGTGGGGACTGAAGTGAGGTAGTGAGGTAGTGAGGCAAACACTCTCACCACAACCATCTAACTGGGTCAATTTTTCCTCACATAACTTTTCATTAATCACCTTTTATTCCATCTTAAGATGATTCCTAACTGGTTACCTTAGAGATTATAATTATAGATTATAATTTAAATTACTCGTGTGTGTGTGTGTGTGTGTGTGTGTGTGTGTGTGTGTGTGTGTGTGTGTGTGTGTGTGTGTGTGGTGTTAGGAATCAAACCCAGCGCTGTGCACGTGACAGGCAAATTCTCTTATCACCGAGCCACATCCCCAGCCCTTTCAATTAACATTTTAATTTAAAACCGTCCAGCTTAGATGAACACTGATTTAGTTTCAATAAAATACAAAAGCTTTGCTCTACTACACAGTCATGGTCTACATACTGTTGCCTCAGTCATTATGGAGCACGTGCACCACAGCGATCCCAGGAAACCGCATCACCTAGTGAGACGGCAGGCATCATCTCAGTTTGCACACGCCATGATGTCTGTGCAGTGATAAACTGCCTAGCAATGGACTTCTCAGAAGAACCTGGGCCTGCTAAGTGGAATATGACTTAATCTCCCCCTCCCTGGGTTATTATTGTCACACAAGTTATCTTTTTGTGGCATAAGCCTATTAGTAGTTTTATAATTACCTCTTTAGACCATGGTCTTATTAATCAGATAGAAGAATTGTAAACAAAATGTATTTGTTTGTGTCTTGCAAGGTGCTTTCTTTTTTCATGTGGATTTATGTCACTCTATAGTATTCTTTATAATATAGCCCAAGGATTCATTTTAAAATTTCTTACAGGACATATCTGCTAATGACAAACTTTCTCAAATCTTTATTTTTTTTTCCTCCTTTTTTTTTTTCTCTCTTTTTTGGTTTTTTGAAATAGGGTTTCTCTGTGTAGCCCTGGCTGTCCTGGAACTTACTCTATAGACCAGGTTAGCCTTGAACTCACAGAGAACAGCCTGCCTCTGCCTCCTCAGTATTAGGATTAAAGGCATGTGCTACCACTGCCTGGTAATTTTTTTTTAATTTATTTAACTTTATTTTATGTGCACTGGTGTTAGAGCCCCTGGAACTGGAGTTACAGACAGTTGTGAGCTGCCATGTGGTTGCTGGGAATTGAACTCAGTTCCTCTGGAAGAGCAGCCAGTGCTCTTAACCACTGAGCCATCTCTCCAGCCCCCCCAATTCTTTTTTTTTAAATAAGTTATCTGAAATGTTTTAATTTTTCCTTTGTATTATTCATTTGTTTGTTTTTAATTTGTATGTTATGTGTCTGGGTGTTTGCCTCCATGGATGCTGTGTACTATAAGTGGGCCTGGTACCAGCAGGGGCCAGAAGAGGGCATTAGATTCCCTGGACCCAGAGTTACCCGTGGTTGTGAGTCACCACGTGGGTTCTGGGACTAGAACCAGGGTTCTCTGGAAGATCAGTCAGTGTTCCTGACCATGGAGCCACCTCTCCAGCCCCTTAACCATTCCTTCATTTTGAAGGTAGCTTCTCAGGATGTGAGGTTCTTGACTGACAGTCCTTCCAGCAGCCTGGTGACTATACCACCATACCGCTTTCTCAATCCGTGGCTAGAACTAAGCTTGCTAAGCTTTTCCTGTGTTTTTTTTTTTTTTTTCTTTTTTTCTTTTTAACATTTGTTTATTTACATGTGGAGGCCAGAGGACAACTTGTGGGAATTGGCTCTCTCCTTCCACCATGTATAATCTGGAGGTTGAGCTCAGGTTATCTGGATTGATAGCAAGTGACCTCACCGTCGGAGCCATCTTGCTAGCCCAGTATAAACTTCCTAAGGATTACTAGCCTAATTTTCTTTTTTTATTATTATATCACATGTACATTTTTTTTTGAACCAGGGTCTCACTATGTAGCGCAGGCTAACCTTGCACTTGCAATCCTCCTGCCTCAGCTTTGGAGCAGCTGGTGTGTACCAGCAGATCCGCCTTTCCTGTCTATTCTTCAGGAGCTTGAACTCTTCAATTTGAGCTCGGCCATCTCTTCTCTAGACAAGGCCAGGTTCTTTGACACCTGATCCTCCTCTGTAGTGATGATCACAGATGGAATTCAATGATGAACGGCAAATGCAGCTGTCAGTGTGTTCGTCCATTATTCACATCTCAGTTCTAGAAGACAAGAACCAGCAATCTCCCTGGCAGCAGCAGAGCCTGGCACACCACAGACTTCCAATAGACGTTTACTCAAGGGATGAATGGACTCATCACAGAGGATACTGCATTACTGCATTCAACCTGTCACTCCTGAAACAATACTGAATAGTCATGTCCTGATATGGTCTTCTGGTGGGAAATGTAGTTCCCTGTCCCCAGACTTCAGGTTTGGCCATGTGACTTGTTGTGTGTGGCCAATAAGATGCTCATGAATATGATGTGTGAAATGATCTGACCTCCTGTATGACTGAGTTAGCTCCTTGTGCTCTAGATCCTACCTCCCCAAGTCAGACAAGCCTTGTGTGGTCACTGGTCACACGGATAGATTTTTTTTTTTTTTTAAACCCACTCACACTATAAAGCCAACCACAGCTCACTGAAAACAGCCCCGATCAGTGAACCTCCCTGGACTCACAGACTGAGAAATACACACTAGCTGAAGCCAGCAGGTTTGGGTGGGTGTGCTACACAGCACGAGGTGACTACAATGCTCGTGCTGGTGAGCCTGCAGACTGGGAGAATGTCCTAGGGACACCTTGTCTGTGTGTCCTACATGTGGCCCCATAGGGTTGCAGATTGATTCCCTAGGCAGTCCTACACCCCCAGTTAGCCCCTACCACCTGAGCTTCCAGATCCTTCCCAGCTGACTGTTCCCAGGCCCAGGCCCATCCCAGAAGCCTAAACCAGCAGCCTAAGGTATGTGTTCCCGGAACACATTAGCAGAGCTCACAGGATCAGCTTCCCAGAATTCTGATCCCACTACTGCAATAAGCATCCAGGAGCAATATGCATCTACTAAGGACCTAGCATGGTGCTAGGCATACCACAGGGGCATGAGGGGACTGAGGTAGGGACAGAGCTCAGTGGCAGGAAGTTTGCACAGAATGCACAAGGCTGGGGGTTCAAATGTGGGTGTGGGGAAGGCTGTGCACCCTTGCCTGTTCAAGGGCAGACCTTTTACTGCTTGTCTCTCAGAGTAACAGGATATAGGCCAGCGGCACTCCCACTTATAATTGAGTTAATGTGTGATGGAGAATGCATTTACGCAATACAAATGTACAACTGCCTATTTTGAGGAGGGCTGAAGACAATTTGGGAGCTAAATGCTCTAAAAAATAAACAAAGATAAAAGGAAACAGGAACCAAGCTGAAGAGATGTCCCTGGAAACTCCATGATTAAGCTGAGCGTCACGTCTGACTCAGAGTGCTCAGCTGCCCCCCAGAAACAAGGTGAGTACTGGGACCACACAATACCGGTCACTCACAGTCAGACAGTGGTGGCTCTGAGTATGAACCCTATTTATGGTGATTCCAGGAGTAACAGGACACTCCTGGGGCACACTGGGACACCCTAATACTGACACTAGTCACCTCATGGGCAGAGAGCAGTTCTAACTGTTGTATATGCTTTCTCATGATGTCTACTGCCAATACCACAGATACCCAGTTGACAGATGAGGAAATCGGGGTCCACAGAAGGCTGCTGAGATCAGAAGCAAGAGAATGGAGGTGAAGACAGCCCAGGGCCCTCTTCCTGTGAGCCTCTCAGCTGCATTCTCATTGGCCCACATCCTCAACCCAGAGGGCCAGGCCCCTTCCAGTCCAGCCCTTTCCCCCCACAGAGACTTCATTCTCTTCACTCCTAAAGATCTGGCCTGAGATGGCCTTTGCTGGCCTTGCCTGTAGGTAGGGATCCTGTTACCTTCTGGTGGCCCCCTGCAGATGGTCTGCAGGGGTGCCCACCTGTATGTTTTACAAATGTCTCTTCTCCACTCATAGACCCCGAGCGCATTCCATTTCCAGCTGGGCCTTCTCCTGCCGTGTGCTCTCTTCTGACTTGTTTCCATGTGCTGTCTGTTCCCCAGGCCAAAGCCACCCTCAGGGTCCCTTGTTCTGCGTCTGTTAGAAGAGCTCACATCTGAGAATGTCACACAGTCACAGTAACCCTTCTTAAAGGCCGTAGACACCAGGGTGCATGCCTCTGATTGTACTGAGCTACCACATGGGCCAGACTTTGGACACAGGTCGACACAGGTAGGTCCTGGTAGGTACAGTGCAGGGTCAGCACATAGTTCACCCTGCCCCCTGACCTCTTCTTTGCACCCTGATCTCACTGTTTGTGCTGGATGGGGCTTTCAGGCCCACAATGGCAGTTTCAATTCCATGTGGAGCCTTTGCATCCTCAACTCTTCCATGATGCTAAATTATTAATATTTCCTGATCATTCTACCAAGGGTGACTCATTTCCCCTCGATACCAGAACCTGAAGATGGAGTTGGGTGGTGGGAGAGGTGAACCCAAGGCCAGCCCAGTCCACAGGGTATTTCTGCACATAATCATCAGAGATGTTTCTCCAGGGACATCTCTGCCCCAGCCACCCAGAAACCATAGTGATAGCCAGGGATATGCCACCAGCCCCATATGGATGCTGAGCAAGACTAAAAGCTCCAGGCCAGCCTGGCTCACAGCAAGATCCTGTCTCCCCAAAACAAAGGGCAAACCAGCTATCATCATAAAACACTGAAAAGACACCTGGTGGTGGGGGCATGCACCTTTAATCCCAGCACTCGGGAGGCAGAGGCAGGCGGATCTCTGTGAGTTCAAGGCCAGCCTGGTCTACAGAGGGAGATCCAGGACAGCCAGAACTGTTACACAGAGAAACCTCATCTCAAAAAACAAAAACAAAAACAAAAACAAAAACCAATCAAACAAACAAAAACATTAAAAAAATTAAAACAAGGTACTCCACATCCTTTGTTAGCAAAGTGCCATAATAAACCACTCAGACCAAAGCTGTCTTCCACACGGGGCCCCCATATGGCACATAACCTACAGAAGTGATTTTGGCACACCCACCATGTCCACAACTGGCAGCCGCTCTAGCTGAACAAGATGTTCACAGCAGAAACCTATCTGGTGGTGCCCAAGGGACTGCTGGGATGGGATCACGCTGAAATCCTAGGTGACAGTGGTAGGATGTGGGGGCTTTGGGCGGTGACCAGACCACGAGGGTAGGGCCCTCATGATGAGATTAACCATCCTATGGAAGATGCCCCAGGGGCCGGTAAAGCGCTTGCCACTCAAACATGATAGCCTGGCTTTGGAACCCAAGTATCCACGGAAAAAAAAGCAAAGAGTTGTAGGTCCGTCTGTAACCCCACTGCTGGTAAGGTGTTTTGGAGTCTTTTGGAAAACCTAACCAACAACTCAAAGGCAGCCTCTCATACCTGGTATTGGGAGTTTCGTTAGGTGGTCTTTGGCTCTTAAAGGGAACACTGTCAGTCCAGATAAGAAAGTTCCACTTAAGTTATATAGCTATATTTATACACAGAATTACATGTGTTATAGGGTTTGTTTGTTTGTTTTTAAGATAAACTGTTGAGGGTATGACTGCTTATACTGCCTATTGTGTTTGCTCTTGGTTCTCCCTCAGAAGTGGAAGGTAAGTCCCTACTGCAGAAGACGCCATGTATGTACTTCAGACACAGAGACCAGAGGTTACTGAGCTGGAACTGACTAGCAGACTAGCTTCATGGTTCAAGTAGGTGCTGTGCAAGCTTCCAGAGGAGAGAAGCAACCAACAGTCCTACCCAGGAATAACTCACATGACTCACAACATCCAGCACTGCATGATAACTCGAAGGGTTCAGGAGCGGTACACATACCTTGGCGGTACCCAACAGCTCTTTAATTAGACTTAAGACCTGCTCAACAAGAGGGAGACCATGCCTGCTACTGGAAACCTGGCCAACTATGAAGAGCCAGTCAAGTCACATACCTTGGAGAAGAATCTACAATCACCACTTTACTAAAGCAACACAATCCCTAGCTACATTCTAACCATTGGTCCTTATGTCCACATGTAAGTGTAGTCCTCAACCCTCATCAAGGAAACTTCTCTTTGCAACAGGCAGAGACCATTAAGTAAAACCACAACCAATCAAATGCAGAACTGTGGAGCCTAGTCCCAGTAGATACATCTATAAAACACTCCCCCACCAAAGGCTCAGGGAGCATTCTGGAAGAGGGGGAAGAGGATCAGGGAACTTGCTGTGAGATTGTGTCTTCTAGTAATGTCAGAAGCTTTATCCATAAAGTCTCACCAACATGACTGCCTAAACATGAGCTGAACAAGGACAACCCAAAGTGGATGGGGAAAGCTCACGAGGCCTCAACACTACACAAAGAGCTACAGGCAACTAAGGAATACCAAGAGTGGCAGAAAGAGTCTTCTCCAGGGAAGAGCACACCCCCTGGTTACCCAGCACCAAATGGTCCGCCCTGAAGACAGACATAGGAGTACTATTAGGCTGAGCACGCTGTGTTTGGAAATATATATGTATATACCTACACATATATGCATGTAACAACACGATTAGGGAAAAAAGAGGCCATGAATTTGAAAGAGAGTGAGGAGGAGTTTACGAGAGGGGTGGGAAGGAGGAAAGGGAAAGAAAAATAATGTAATCATATATAATCTCAAAAATAAAAGGAAAAGTTAAAAAAATCAAAAAGTAAGGGAAAACAACCGAGGAAGACACCTAATGTCAAATTCTAGCCTACATGTGCACATGCGTGTGTGCGCACGCGCGCACGCGCGCACGCACGCACGCACGCACGCACACACACACACACACACACACACATCTCTGGGAGAGAGAGAGAGAGAGAATGAATTAAACAAACGAAGAGGTCCCCCAGAGCTGAATGCAGCTTGGTGATGCCTTGGATGTCACCCACCCCTTCTCTTCTTCCTGCACTTCGAACAAGCAACAAAAAGCCCAAGATGCCCTCTGGAGTCCGGCGCCTTCGTGAACGCAGCGTGAAGGCACTGTCTATAAAACAGGCAGGCAGGGACCCTCACCACTCACTGAATCTGCCCAGGCCTTTCATCTTAAACTCATCAGCCTCCCAGATGATGAGAAGCCCATTCTTGCTTTTTATAAGCATCACACAGGGTTTGTGATGTGTGGATACAGTTGCCCACATGGACGAAGGCAGAGACTTCCTGAGAATTATGATGTCTGGCTTCTGCTTAGCTCAAGTCAAATGTGTATGGTCAGAACACGGGGAGAGAAGTCTTTGTGTCTAAGCTGAGGGCAAGGGGCTCTGAGAAGTGCCTGCGGGAATGAGGAAGCCCTGCAGCAGAGTTAGAAAGGCCACCACAGCAACCAGCTCTGAAAGGGGCCCCCAGGGACCGGGATGGACTCTGGAACAAGAGGGCCAGCTGTGAGCTGCCAGACAGCCTGGGCTGCTTACCATGGGGGCTGGAGAAAATTTCACATTCCTCTCTGACCTTTCCTTTGCCAGCCTCACCCAGGGTCCCTTCCCCTGATCAAATATCTCCCAGACCTTGACATTAACAAGGACAAGTGCTGTGACAATTCAGAGACCAGTTGAAACTGGGTCGTTCCCTGTCACCAATCTGTGTGATTCGATGACATTAAAAAAAGAAGAAGAAGATAGAAAGAAAGAAACCAGAAGAGAATTCATTTTCTTTTTTTACTTTCAGATGAGACTGAGCTCAGAGCACAGCAATTTAGACAGGAACCTTCTAGAATTCACGGTCCCTTGTGATGGTGGGGAGAACTGCTTTGTCCAGAACCCTGGCTTTCTGACCCCTCACCCCAACACCCCCTCACCTAATATACTGCCCATCAGGGAGCGAGAGGGGCTGAACCTAGGTTCAAAAAAACCGAGTCCGGAGAACACCACAGACTCTCACATTTCTCCTTCTAAATTAAGCCAGTGCTCTTCATTAGCTTGCCGCAAGGGACTGAGAGAAAATTGCTTTAAAATTCAGAATTGAATTTAAAGTAAGGAGAGTGGAGGAAAAAGACAAAAAAACACCAAGATCAGATGTTTAACACGGTTTGCCACTAACTTTTGGGGACACTGGAGGGGGGCTAAAATAAAATCTAGGGCTTGTACATACCAGACAAGAGTATCTACCAATCCATTTCTGGCTGGTTGCAAACTTTTTCAGTTAACTTTCTTTTTAAAAGATGTTGTTTTATTTGTGTATGTGTATGAGTGTCTGTCGTGTGTATGTGTGTGCAGGTGCCCACAGAGCAAAAAACATCACCTGGAATTGGAGTTACAGGTGGTTATAGGTCACTTGGCCTGGGAGCTGGAACAGGGTCTCACCACAGAGCCCTGACTGGCTGAAAACTCATTGTGTGGACTAGGCTGGCTTTTGACTCACAGAAACCCACCTGCTTCTGCCTCTCCAGTGCTGGGATTAAATGTGTGTACCACCATTCAAAGCCAGCCTCCAGTTAACTCTTTTCTTCTTTAGATTTATTTATTTTATTTTATGTGCATCAGTGTTTTGCTTCTGTGTATGTCTGTGACCCACATGTGCACTTAGTATTCATACAGGTCAGAAGAGGGTATCTGATGGCCTGGAACCGTAATTACCATGTGGGTGCTGAACCCAGATCCTCTGTAAGAGTGACAAGTGCCCTAACCACTGAGCCCTCTCTCCAGCCTCTCCAGTTAACTAAGTGACTGACTCTTAAGAGTTTAGCTTGTCAGCCCCAAAATGCAACTGCCCAAATAGAGTCACAGACCTCTGGATACAGCTCAATGGCAGAGCACTTACCTAGCATGTAGAAGGCCCTAGGTTCACTCCCTAGCATCAAAACACAAAACAAACAAACAAACAAACAAAAACCATACACACACATAGACTCAAACAGTGTCATATAAACAAGAACTTTGGGTTTGGCTTTAACCAACTGTTAGGCAACTGATTTGTAATCCGTGTTCAGCAATGTGAGAGACACATTCCATCATCTTTGATTTTAGCTGCCAATTGGGCACACTGTATTCAACAGGGATCTTTAGTTGTGAACAACAGGAATCAAATTGGGTTTGACTAGTGTAGAAACAAACTTCCTAGAGAAGCATGTTGTAGTTCAGCTATCTATGGGAAGATGGAAGATTCTGATGTTAAAAGGACAGGCTGAGTCCTGAGCTTATCAGCTACCATGATGGGAACATTAGCTCCAATATCTTTCCCATGCCAGCATTACCAACCTGGGGTTCAGCTCAGGGACAGGCCAGGGATGCACCATAGAGTGGGCCAAGGTCCTTCTAGGACCTGGGAGATGGCCTCAGAGGTACACTCATTTTGTAAAATGAGATCCACGGTATACTGCTGACTTTGCAGCTTTCTGAGTGGATGTTATGGGAAGATGGCTCAGTGAGCAAAGGGGCTTGCTGTGCCAGAATGAGGAGCTGAGTTCAGTCCCCAGCAACCACCTATAATCCTAGAGCAGGGTGGGGGCCAGAATCAGGCAAACCCAGAGGCTTGCTGGCCAGCCAGTGTAGCTCAAACAGTGAGACCCAAATTCAGTGAGCCCCAAGGTGGAGGTGGAAAGAGGAAGGTGCCTGACATCAGCTTCCGCTATCTGTGCATGTGCAAGCACACGTATGAACACACAACACACACACACACACACACACACACACACACACACACACACACACACACAGCTGCACCTTGCCTAGGAACCAGCCATTCTGTTCCTAACAGAGGCAAATCATGTAAAAGAAGCCAGGCATAATGGCCTACATTGTAGTCTCAGTATTAAGGAGACTCATGAGTTCAAAGCCAGCCTTAGCTACCAAGTGAAACTTCATCTCAAAACAAAACAAAACAAACAAACAAACAAACAAATAAATAAAAGGGCTCCTCTGAGCTCACCAGATGGGACACATCAGGTTTGGGGACTTTATTATATGTGCAGCATCTCAGGAATGATGCGGTCTGAGCCTCAAAACCATAGAACAGGACCAGAAACAAACACCAGATTTGAGTTGGTGCAGGCTCACTGAAGAAACCAACTGTTTTATTCTTCAAAGGACGCTATTAAGACAGTGAAAAGTCACATCCCAGAGAAGAATCTGCAGCACAGAAGCAGCTGACAGATTAGTGCCACCATGAGGATGTGCGGGGAGCTCCCGTGAATCAGTACGAATCTGAAGCGGGTGGGGCGGGGAGGGGAAAGGAAAGTACAGGAGAGTAAAGGGGGGGACACAAATAACCCAGGAAGTCTGGCGGTGGTGGGTGGTGGCCCACGCCTTTAATCCCAGCTCTCAGGAGGAAGAGCCAGGTGGATCTCTGTGAGTTTGAGGCCAGCCTGGTCTAGAGAGCGAGATCCAGGACAGGCACCAAAACTACACAGAGAAACCCTATCTTGAAACCCGCCCCCCAAAAAAGAAAGAAACAAATAACCCAGGAACACACACCACCCCCACAATGCCCAATGAGAGATCAATGCACCCAGGCCACCCCCACAATACCCAAAGAGAGATCAGTGCACCCAGGCCACCCCCACAATACCCAAAGAGAGATCAGTGCACCCAGGCCGGGCAGCATAAACTAAAAGTGTGGATGATGGGAGCACAGGGAGGATGTGAGAGGGTGCAGCAATCACTCTGGAAGGAACACACGTAGCTTCGGACTTGGAGGAGCAACACTATGTGACCCCTGTCCTTCCACTCTTGGGGACAACAGCCCAGAGAAACTTGCTCCTGGAAAGGATGCTGGCCATAGCCTAGGCAGGTGTGAACAGCCCTTCCATCTGCAAGTGGAAGGGACGAATAAGGTGCACGTTTTACTGGGAGTCATAGACAAGAAACTACAGCAACAGGCAAGTAGAGGGCAAGCCCCGAATACACACGCACACCAACATGGCTATCAAGGACGTGGAACACATAAGGTTCCATTTACAAAAGCTTAAATGCATGCAAAATCAAACAGTGCATTAGAGCTGTAAACCTGCAGTTAAATATAAAGAGCAGTTAATGATTAAATAGCATTCCAGCCAGCATGTCCCTTGGGGACAGGGTGGACAAATCTGTTTAAGGAGAGGTATCAGTGTGTAAAGCCAGCCATGTCTGCCTTATCATTCTTCTCAAACTGCTCACGTGTCTGTATGCTTGAGTGTGTGTGTGTGTGTGTGTGTGTGTGTGTGTGTGTGTGTATTTATTTGTTTAAAAATTAGTAACCTCTGGCTAGGCACAGTGATGTATACCAGCAATTTCAGAGTTGATGAGTTCAAGACCAGCCTAAGTGACATAGTAAGACTTAAAAGAAGAAGAAAAAAGAAGTCGGTAACTTGCTTTTATTTCAATAATATTTAATCACCACAAAAATGAGAGGATGGAAGGATAGTTCAGTAGTAAAGTGAGGTTCTAGGTTCCATCCCCAGCACCACAAAAAAAGGAAGGAGGGAGGGAGGGAGGGAGGGAGGGAGGGAGGGAGGAGAGAGGGAGGGAGGGAGGGAGGGAGGGAGGGAGAGAAGGAGGGAGGGAGGGGGAGGAAGGGAAGGAGGGAGGGAGGGAGGGCTGAATGGGTACCTGAGAAAAAGCACTCTACTACCAGCAACAAAACCTACCAACATGAGGCTGGCGAGACGGCTCAATGCACCAAGAGGCTTGCCACCAAGCCTGAGTATGATCTCTGGGACCCGCACGATGGAGGGAGGGAGCCACCTCCACATTTACATGCTAATAATATGCTAACAATAAATTGTCATAAAAACACTAAACACCTAAGAAGAAACATGCACCACCTCCATTAAAAAAAAAAAAATCAAACAAAAATCATGAAACCTACTGGGTGTGCTAACAGGAACTAGAAATGACGACACAGCTAAGGGAAAGACTGTGTTCCCGGACTGGAAGACTCTATTTATTATTTCATAAATGCAATTCCAAATGGGATTTTAATGATACTTGCTGAAAATGCAATGAAATTATTATAGACTTCATAAAGAATAATGAATACATAGACAAGCATAACCAAGGAAATTAAGACAAGGGTTTGCATGCCTAGACATTATTACATATAAAGTCAGAATAAAGAATGTGACAGTACAGTACAGCGAGGCATGGTGGTGCGTGTCTGTGATCCAAGCACTCAGGAGGCAGACACTGGGGGACAAGGAGTTAAGATTCATCCTCTGATACTTAGTGAGTTCCAGGCCATCCTGGGCAACACAATGAGACCCTGTCTCAAACAAAAACAACACCCAAACATAAAAGTGACAGGGGAGGATAAGGGACAGATTAAGGGAAAAGCAGAAAACCCGGAAACTTGTGTGTTTGTACGCTATAGTAAAGCTGACATTCCATGTCAGTCAGAAGAAAGAGGAGAGGACCTGTCAGATCTAGTAACCCTGTTTACTGCATCCGGGGGCTGAGGGATGTGGGAGGAAGGACGTTGTCTTTTATACCTTGAATTTTTAACAGTATGGCTATACTGGCTACACAGTTCTGTTAACTTGACAAGCTCTAGTATCATAATGGAGACAAGCCTCTGAGCACATCTGTGGGAGATTATCTTGATTGGTTTAACTGAGGTGGAAAGAGCCTTCTTAAATGTGGGCAGTACCATTCCCTAGGCTCAGGTCCTAGATTGCATAAAAAAAAAAAAGAGAAAGCTAGCTGAGCACCAGTATTCATCACTTCCTGTTTCCTGCCTGAAGATGTCATGTGACCAGCTGCTTCAGGCTCCTTCAGCCACTCCCTCTCCGCCAACATAAACTGTAAACTCAAACTGTGAGCCAACTAAGTCCTTCCTTAAGTTGCTTTTGTTGGACATTTTGTTGAAGCAATCTGAAACGCTAGCAATTCAGAAAACTGGTACCGGAAGTTAGACCACTGCTGTGGTAAGTGTGGTTCCTAAGCCTTTGAAACTGGTTTGTAGGAGTGATGTAAAGAGTTTAAAGTTTAGGGCTACAAAAATCCTCAAGTCTGTAAACAACAGTTAATGGGGCCAGCCTGGTGGGAGTTTGGAAGACAAGAATGTGTGAGAAACTGACAGCAGAGGCCCAGCTAATGAGGTTTCAGATATAAAATCAAGAAGGAGTCTTCCCTCCCATCTTAAACCAGAAGAAATTTGGACAGGACTGGAGAGGAACACGGAACAGAAAGAACCAAGAGAAAATAGCAGAGAATTCGTAACTGACCCTTGGAACAGGGAAGACCTTTCAAACCCCAAAGCAAAGGAAGAGATGTTAAAACTGAGGCCAGGCTGGCTGATCTAACCACGCGTGTCTGTCAGCCTGGGCCACTTAACGCACTGGTGATGGGTGGCTTAAATCGGGCATTGGTTTCTCTGGGGCTAGAAGTCTGCTGACTAGGTTCCTGCTGGGGGTTCACTTCCTGGTGGTGGGTGGCTCTTTGTGTCTTCACAGGTCCTCCTGGCGCGTCTGTGAAGGTGTGTGGGGGCCGGAGGCACAGAGCTCTCTGGACACCAATCTCAACAGACAGGAAGGAGCTCTACCCTCATTTCATCCATTCCTCCTTCTTCTTTTTTCTTTCTGATAAAAGAGGATGGAACGCAGGGACTAGAGCTTCAGGAATGCTGGGTAAGTGTTCTAAGCCACATTTTTCATCTCCAACTTTTCAGGGCTTTTATGAACTCTGTACCCATGCATGTGGTCAGATGCCCTGGATAGTTCTCAGCTTGAGTTGAGAAGAAAGAACCTCATTTGGGGAAATGACTACCACCATATTGGCTTGAGGTGCATTTTCTTGATTGGTGATTGACGTGGGAGAGCCCAGTTCTCTGTGGGTGGTGCCACCCCTGGGCTGGTGGTCCTGGGTACTATAAGAAAGTGGGCTGAGTTGGGCAGCAGCGCACATGCCTTTAATCCCAGCACTTGGAAGGCAAAGGCAGGTGGATCTCTGAGTTTGAGGCCAGCCTGGTCTACAGAGTGAGTTCCAGGACAGCCAAAGATACACAGAGAAACCCTGTCTCGAAAGTCAAAAAGAAAAAAGAAAGAAAAGGAAAAAAAGCAGGTTGAGCAAGCCATGGGGAGCAAGCCAGTAAGCAGCTCTCCTCCGTGGCTTCTGTTTCGGCGCCTGCTTCCAGGTTCCTGTCCTGTTTGAGTTCCCACTCTGACTTCCCTCAGGGATGGACTGTCACCTGGAGGTATAAGCTGAAATTATCTCCTCTCTCCCCATGTTCTCTTGGCTATGGTGCTTTATCACAGCAATAGAAATCCTAACCAAGATAGGGTCTTGACAATGAACTCTGGGGAACACAGACGTTTAGTCCATAAACATTTAGAAGTCTGTTATAATAATGATAATGATAAAGAAAAACATCAAACTAAAAGAAAAATGTTTGTTACATGTCAGTCAACACTCTCATGAATAAGTAAACATATTAATTTTTTTAACCTTTTCTTGTTGTGGCCCTCTTGTTTTTGACACAGGTTCAGGCTGTACCACAGGCTAGCCTGCTCACTATGAAGCACAGGCTGGAGATTGAACTCACCACCTTCTTCCAGTCTCCCTAGTGCTGGGGTTATGGAGAGATTGAACTCACCACTTTCCTCCAGTCTCCCTAGTGCTGGGGTTATGGAGAGATTGAACTCACCACTTTCCTCCAGTCTCCCTAGAGCTGGAGTTACTGATACGCCACTTGTGTCCCTGCATGGAGGCCTAGAGAGGCCACTGTGTGAAGCTGTGAAGCCTGGATTGCCTTAGAGACCCCAAAATGTTGGAGATGCCAGAGCCATGAGATACCTGTCAAGGAAATCTGCTAATAGGGAGTGGAACCAGCCCAAGAGAAAGAAGTGTGTTGGAGTCAACAAAGCTGAAAGGAGCTGGAGATCTGAAGAATGCTTTGATATCAGACAGAGAGATGCAGAGTTTGGAGTTTGCCCAGCTGGTTTTTGGTCTTGCCTTGGTCCAGTATTTCCTCATTATGTTTCCTCTCCTCCATTTTGGAATGGTAATGTATATTCTATGCCATTATATGTAGGAAGTATGTGACCTGCTTTTTCACTATGATTTTACAGGGGTTACAGTTAAGAGACTGCCATGAGTTTGGAAGAGACTTTGGACTTTTAAACACGTTTGAGACTGTGATAGACTATGGGGACTTTGGAAGTTGGACTGAATGCATTTGGTATGGTGATATTTTATTTGTACTGAAATGTGATTTTATTTGTATGTTAATAAATAAAGTTGCCTTGGGGACAGAGCAAGCTATAGCAGAAGCTGGGCTGTGGTGGTGGTGGTGGTGGTGGTGGTGGTGGTGGTGGTGGTGGTGGTGCACGCCTTTAATCCCAGCACTTAGGAGGCAGAGCTAGGCAGATCTCTGTGTGTTCAAGGATACAGCCAGCATGGCGACACACGCCTTTAATCTCAATACCAACCATAAAAGACCTGGAGGCCTGTACAGACAGACAGTGACAAGGAGGTCATGTGGTTGGGTTTACAACCAATGAGAAGGCAGAACAGAAAGTCTATAAAAAAAAGACAGGACACAGGAAGTAGGCCTCTTGCAAAACGGAAAGACAGAGCAGCAGTGAAGGGTAAGATTTTCAGCTCTTAGCTATTGCTCTGAACTCTTGATATTAACTCTGTATTTGGCTCTGTGTTTCTTATTTAACAAGATGGTTACATCTACAATTTGGCATTATGATATGGCTACAAGCCTATGGGAGCCAGGGAGTGGAATGTGGGGGTCTGAATAAAAATGGCCCCCATAGGCCCATAGACAGTGGCACTATTAGGAGGTGTGGCCTTGTTGGAGAAGGTGTGTCACTGGGGTGGGTTTTGAGGTTTCAGAAGCTCAAGCCAGGCTCAGTGGTTCACTCTCTCTTCCTACTGCCTGCCAATCCAATGTAGAACTCTTAGCTACCTTTCCAGCACCATGTCTGCCTGTGTGCCACCATGCTTCCTGCCATGACAATAATGGACTAAACCTCTCAACTGTAAGCTAGCTTCAGTTAAATGTTTTCCTTTGTAAGAGTTGCTGTGGTCATGGTGTCTCTTCACAGCAATAGAAACCCTGACTAAGACATGCTTTTAAATGGATGACTTTGTACTACATATACCTCAAAGACTGACTTAGGAGAGAGTGCCTGCCTGGCATGCCCAAAGTGCTGAGTTTGAATTTTGAATTCTAACAACACACACACACACACACACACACACACACACACACACACACACACTTTACCTCAATAAAATTATGTTTTTAAATTAAAAGTATGGGGCTTAGTAGCACAGGGCTGGATGTAGTCCCATTATCAGAGTGGTTGTCTATATCCATGAAGCCTTGCCTTCTCTCTCTAGCATCAAATAAACCTAGCATAGTGGTGCACTCCTATAAGCTATAATTCTAGCACTTGGGATGGAGGAAGGCAGATCAGAAGTTCAAAGTCATCCTCTGCCACATAGCAAATTTGAGGTCAGTCTGAGCTACATGAGACCTAGTCTCAAAAAAAAAAAAAGAAAGAAAGAAAGAAAGAAAGAAAAGAAAAGAAAAAAGAAAGAAAGAAGAAAAGTTATGGGCTGGAGAGATGGCTCAGTAGTTAAGAGCACTTGCTACTTCTATAGAGAACCCACATTCAGTTCTCAGCACCCACACAGTGGCTCACAAGCACCTGTAACTCCAGTTCCAAGACCCTGAGGATGTTTCCTAGTCTCCTTGGGTTCCTGAATATATGTGGTGCACATAAACTCCTACAGGCTCATACATATACATGTAAATACATTTTCACTCTTTTTATTATATATATATGGGTGTTTGCCTACATGTATGTCTGTATCAAATGTGTGTAGTGCCTGTAGATAATAGTTATTATACTAGATATTTTATTTCACATGTATGACATGTATTTGTATTCCTTATCTATATGTATATATATGCATATATAGTAGTAGAGGGAGCATATATGTGCTAGAGATGAAACCCAGGGCCTTGACTATGCTAGGGAAGGGCTCTATAATTGAGCTATACACCATTCCTATTTTTACTATTTACTATTTTTATTTTACATGTATGAGTGTTTTGTCTGCATGTATATATGTACACTGTGTGTGTGCCTGGTGTCCATGAAGCCAGAAGAGGGCATCAGATCCTCTGAAACCAGAGTAACCTATAGTGACAGATAATGAGCTGCCATGTGGGTACCTGGAACCGAACCCAGGTCCTTTGCAAGAGCAGCAAGTGTTCTTAACTGCTGAGCCATCGGCCCAGCCCCTATATGAACATTTCTATGAAAGCTCTAGATTTCCTTTGTCACTTGTCCTCTCTCTTCCTTGGACAACCTAAGACATATGCATGCTGTGCTGTTAAGATCTTCTTCTTCTCTGGCTGCAGAGTACTCCAAGGTGCGAAAATTCAAGCTCACGTGGGAATCCTACCACCACACTCCCAGTAAACCATGTGGTTTTCCATCACTTACAACATGCAGAAAGACTGTCCCAGAGCCTGCCACATGTACACAGATGCTAATGTTCCCACCCTTTATCCCTCCCCCACTTTATGGGGTGGGGATTGAACCCAGAGCCTAGGCATGCCATGGAAGCATATGACTGTAATCAAAATACTCAGGAGACCGAGGCTGCAGGATTGTGAGTCCCAGGCCAATCTGAGCTACATAAGCAAAACACTGCTTCAGAAATCCACCTAGGGTTGTCAAGATGGCTTAGTGGGTAAAGGGACTTACCACCAAGCCTGACAGTCTGAGTGTGATCCCAGGACGCAAAAGACAGGAGAGAAGCAACAACTCCCATAAGCTTTCCTCTGACACATCCTCCACACACATGCTGCACACACACACACACACACACACACACACACACACACACACACACACGCACGCACACTGCATCCACAGTGATCCCCCTTTCCAGGCCTCAGGACCCATGGACGTACAGGTCAGGCCCCTGTGAAATTTCTGCCTGGTTTCAGCCCGGCAATGTATGCCTTAGTTTTCAGTGTTTCTCCTTCCTGTTAAATCACAGCCAACCAATGAGATGGGCTGTCCCCATCACCAGAAGCATTCAAGGCAAATCAAACGGTCACCTAGTCACGATGGAAGGGAGTCCTGGAGGATGCAGGGGGCTCTTTAAATCTATGATGCTACATCTTGCTAAAGCAGAGGATCCAAGGTCAGTGACCTGGGACCAGCAGAAGGGCAAATCTCACTGAGCCTAGCATCAACTTGACTGCTCAGATGGGCCACACCCAACGACAAAAACACACCACCATGTGATTGATGCAGAGACCCTGCTCACGGGGCAGGCCACCAATGACAGCTCTCTTCCTTGACAAGCAAACCCACCACCAGCTTCATAACTATGCCACAAGGGTCGTGGGACATGTGACTGACCGTCCAGGGTCTGAGGAGTGCTTTTACGTAAGGTGTCTACATGGTACCTGCAGTCTTACATAAGGCACTCTGGTATTTTTAGCAGCATGGAAATGCAGTGCGAACAGAGCAGCCTTTCAAAGCACATGCTGAGGCTCTGCAGGCCGGCACCGGCCTTGCAATGCTCTTTTGTTGGCAGCTCACTGCTGAGGTCTGAGGTCTGGACCGGGGCTGCTGCAACACCCAGGAAGACCCAACACCTGGCCACTAGCCAGTGGAGACATATGTACCCTCACTCGATCACCCCTGGCCCATCCAGAGAACAGAATGGGGCAGTGCCCAAGCCAAGTTAACCTGCTAGTTACATGAGCTTTCCTACAGAGTCAGTGCTGTGCAAGGGGCACATACCCAAGCCAACTCCTTCTAGAACATGTAAGTCCATTCTCATGCCACCTCCCACCTTCACAAAAAAACCCTAAGATTCCAGGTAAAGTCAATGAAGTGACAGGTGTGACCCTTCTATCAGGGAATGGAGTGCACACCCCAGGGTTAGTCTCACTGCAGCCCTTTTTCTGTTTCAGTACATTTGATTGAAATGTATACAGGGAAGGACACACCAAAAACCAATGCGTGAATTCTGGGTGTAGGGTATAGTTCAGTTATAGTCTTTGCTTACATGCATGAGGCTCTGAGCTCTGTTCTCAGTGCCACAGGGGTGGGCTGGGGATTGTGAATCCTGACAGCACGAATGCAACATGTGGCCAATCAGATTTAAAAAAAAAAAAAAAAAAAAGAATGCCAGGTGGGGCCGAGGCAGGAGGATCACTTCAACCGAGTTCAAAGCTAGCCAGGGAACATAGCAGGCCTTGAGCTAGCCTCCTGGAGTAGCATAATACTTGTAGCTGCCTCAGATTTCTGCCTGGGTGACTCATCCACAGTGAAGCATGTGGCTGTAGACTGCCCATTCTCACCCACAGTGGAGTTCTAGTATCTACATTGGCTCCGACTTCTGTGTCCATTCTCTGCTGTGGACTGTGAGTCCTTTCCAGTTTAATTGGTTATTTAACAGCACCAGTCTGAATTTAACAGTCCTTTTCAATGAGATGCTTATACAATGTTGAAACTACCGCTCTACACCTTAGAATCTTAGAAAAGCCTGTCTGTTCCTCTCCAATTTGCCCTGTCATTCTTAAATCATAATCGCAATTTCCATTGTCCGTCAGCAGCTCACAGAGCCTTAGCCACCAAGGACAGACTTTCCAGGACAGAAGTCCACCTCCATCATATACTTGCTGTGTGTCATCTGACAAACACTTAACTCCTCTGGGGCATCAGTTTCTTACCTGTAAAATGGGGACAATATTAATACTTTTAACTCGCCTTGGTATTGAATTAAATAAGGAAACCACATCTGGAAGGTGCTTAGCCCTTATCTGTATGTATCTTTATTTTTTCTGTTTTCCTTTCTTTTTTGTTTGCTTGTTTTTATTTTTTTAAGTATTTTTTAAGATTTATTTTTATTTTATGTGCATTGGTGTCTTGCCTGCTTGTGTGTCTGTGTGAAGGTATCGGATACCCTGGAACTGGAGTCACAGACAGCTGTGGGGCTGCCATGTGGGTGCTGGGAATTAAACCCTGGTTTTATTAAGCACTGAGTCATCTCTCCAGCCCACCCTTGGTCCATATTAATAGCTTGTGATCACTGCCAAAAACACCCTTGTCTCTCTTCACCTTCTGAATTGTCCTGTTCTGGGTTATGTCTGTGGACATGGCCTCTGACATCGGCTGAAGAACACTGGCTTGCCCACCCTGGAGCACCTGCTTTACCTCTTTCCTGACAAGCATCCAAGATGAGAGGCAGCATAGCTTTTACCCATGGAACACTGGGTATCACTCAAAATGTGACCTAAACCAGGGTCATCACCCTGGGGTCATCACTAATGGTGCACCAGATGCCTGGCGACAACCTGCTGGGACACCCACAGTGCCCAGAAGTCACCGGTTTGGAGAAACAAAAAGAATTTAACATCTACATAAAAGGAAAGAGAAGGGAGTATTTAATTTCTCCAGGCAGCAAACACAGAAAAAGCCCCTCAAAGCACACAGTGCAGAGACCTAGGAGCAGGAGACTCGGGCCTCAAAATACTGGTTGCTATGGTAACAGGATTTCACAGCAGGAGCTCATTTTCCTATGACAGTGGTCTGCAAGAGACTGGAAGGGCGCCTTCTAAAGAAACTTAGTTGAAGGTTCAAAAAGGGCAGTTGAAAGTGTCCTTAGGGAACTCTGGAAGGGCAGACCTGAGGGGACTCCCCTCAACCCCCTCTCTACTTCATAACTCAGAAAACAGCATGTTTCCAGGGGCCCTGACTGATGTCACAGCCTCTGGAGTCAGGGATCCCATTACCCATCTGTCTGTTATTAAGTCCTTTCCTAGAGTCCAGGAGAGTCCCAAGCCACCCATATGCCCTGCACACTAGGGGGACACCGGAGCCGTGGAACACATACACTTTAGGGACAAAGAACAAACCCTGTAATTTTTTTTTTTTTTTTTTTTTTTTTTTTTTTTTTTTTTTTTTTTGAGACAGGGATTCTCTATGTAGCTTTGGAAGCTTTCCTGGAACTCACTTTGTAACCCAGGCTAGCCTCAAACTCACAGAGATCCACCTGCCTCTGCCTCCCGAGTGCTGGGATTAAAGGTGTGCACCACCACTGCCCAGCTCACACCCTGTATCTTAGGATAGATTTGAGTCTGCAGGACCGAGTTCCACCTCAGCTATGCCTACGCACAAGCTGTGGGATTCAGACAGGTCCCAGGCCCTCTCTGAGTTTGGATGTGATTGGCAGAATGAAGACGATAATCTTGATATCTACCTATCTAGGTGCTTCAAGAACACAAAACCAGTGAAGGCCTGGACCCCTGGTCTACTGCCCAACACAGGACACAGAATGCCCACTGGGTAAGCCCAGCAGAGAACACTCAGGATTCAAATGCACGGAAAAGCCAGAGAAGCAGAAGGCCTGGTAGCTTCTAGAGGGAAATTTCGTTTGAACAGGGCTCCAGGCAATGAGATGGAGAGTTCTCAGAAATCTGGGAGTAGTTTACCGAACACCTACAGGATGTACAGTGCTAAGAATCCAGAGAACAAGGGAAGATCTGGCCACCAGGGAGCAATGGATAAGGACAGAACCAGGAAAGCGGTCCTGGACCAGTGTGATTTGGAGAGGGCAGGGGATCAAGCTTTCTCCGGCAATAACACCTGAGCCAGGTAGTTTGGGGGAAGCCTGTGAATCCTAGCGAAGGAGTGGAGCCTGAAAGGCCCGAAGGAAATCTGGAGACTCAGAGGATTTCTTAGGAGCCAGCGAAAGGGTCAAAGGCCACCAATTGTAGACATGCCAGATGGCTTGCTGCGTGGGGCTGGCAGCAGAAGACTGTATTCGGGCCTACACTGTTCCAGGACACACCAGTGTCACACCAGCCACAGACTCTGAGTGACTGTGGGGCATCCCAAGGAAAGCCTGGACAGGACTAGATACCAGACAGCGTGACCCAGACGCCTCCCCAAGACCACTGCGCCAGAAGCCGTGAACTGGGCCTGGAAACCAGAAGCAAGGACAGAGGGCTCGAAAAGTACAAAGTGGAGAAGAACAGAAGAGAGGGAGGCCTGCCCAGAAACAAAGACAGTGTTCCCCCAGTGGGGAAGGCGGCAGAGTGGACACCCGGGGAAGGGTAGGGAGTGGGGACAGGGCAGCGGGAGGCTGCCAGGAAAGCCAGTTAGCAGCTTCAGCTAAGCAGCAGGGCAGCAGTCAGGCTGAGGGATTATGGGGAGGCGGACAGAGCAGCAGGTGCACTTGTGGAGAAAATGTAACCAGTGAGAGCAAAGCTGAGCCAAGGGGCCGACAGAGGCAGCGATGGAGGGCGCAATCCATCTCCCCGGGTGGGGAGGCGGGCCCGACCCTGAGCTACTAGACTGGCTTCTCCAAGAAGCTCTCGCCTCACTCTGGGGCCTCAGGGACGCCCCGTTCCCTCCCCTGCCCTCTGCTGCCTGGAGGATCAAAGCTTGCCTGCTGCACACACCGACGGACAGCGACCTTTCACCTAGATCCCACGGGCTGGCACATCACTGGGATCGGGTTCCCACCTTCCGCCTGGGTGACCGCTAAGGCGTATCAGGGCACACGGGAGGGAAACCGGGTCGCTCTGTCCTAGAGCATGAGACCCCTGGGAGCCCACGGTGTGTGTGTGTGTGTGTGTGTGTGTGTGTGTGTGTGTGTGTGTGTGTGTGTGTGTGTGTCCATTCTGAGCGCGCGGCGGCGCCCCGCGTGGATTGAAACACTCCCCCAAACCTGTCTGACAGCGGGGAGGGGGCTTCCAGGGACAGAACGGGTTCGCCAAGGAGGAGAACCTCCACCCTGCACCTGCACACCCAAAGGCTCCACGTGCTTTCGGCTTCCCACTCCTGAATGCTGGCCAGCGGGTTCGAGCCGAATGTCCACGGCCAAGGACACACACACACACACACACACACACACACACACACACACGCCAATAACCGAAAGCATTGGATCCCTGCCCCTGACCCGGAGGGACATTGAGGGACATTGTGAGGGACAGCGGCGCCCGCCACCACCCGCTGGCTCCTCCCGCCGCACGTGCGCGCTCGCCGGGCTCCGCACTTGTTGACTCGCTCGCGGGCGCGCTCGCCCCAGCGCCGCCTGCCGTCCGCGCCGCCCGCGCTCCCCTCCCCCACCGGCCGCCCCCGCCCCGCGCCGGGCGACAGACTCGGGGGCCGCACGCGGCACAACCCCACCTCCCGGGCTGGGGGCCAAATCCCCGGCGTGAGAGCGCGGTGGCGGAGCGGACCGCGGAGCCGTCCCGGGACAGCTTCGCGTGCAGCCCGGAGTCTCGGGCAAGGGAGAGAGCAAGCCCGGGAGCAAGCTCGGCGCCAAGGCCCTGTCCGCGCCCCAGCGGTGACCAGGGACCGTCCCCACCCCGGGTTCCAACATCTCCAGGATCTGAGCGCTAGCCACGGGGCCATCCGGTGCACACGCTCTGGCCCCCTATCTTGGACCCAAACACACACACCCAGGCCCAGAGAGACTGGGCCCTGAAAGGGGGGCGGCCCCACTTTAGCCACACTTACCTGGGGGGTTCGCCCCGGCCGGGCGCGCTCCCTGGCTGCCCTCTGGCGGCCACCGCAGGTACCAGGCGCGCGCCCCGCCCCGGTCCGCCTCCTCTGACCTGGGACCTGTGCCTGCTAGCTGAAGAGCCTGGGCCTGAGGCCATCTGATAGGTACCATCCCCTTTAGATGACTCTTGTTAGCACAGAATGGATCTCGAGGGTTCCTTTTTGTTGCAGATAACGAACAGCTCCGTCTTCTCTCTAGCGAGCTTCAAACCCCTCCTAGCAACCCCAGGAGGCAAAAGATAGGTAGGGTTTCTGGAAACTGCAGCGGTGCCTAACACCAGCTGGAGCTCAATGTGTGTTTGTTGAATGAATCGTTGGGGAAGGCACGAACGGAGGCAGTGTGCTACACCTGCAAAGAAAGCAGCCACACAGAGCCTAAGCCCGTCGGCTTTGTCTTGGCTCCACCAGTTCTAAAGGAATCAAGCCGCTTTGAGCCTGAATGGTGCCTGTGCATCCGTGTGGAGTGGAGCCATCTCTCCAGCCCCAAGACTAAATGTTTATGGGGGGCGGGGGAATCCTGAGATGGTCTTGGAAATCAATAGCCCACTGAAAAGCCTGGGACTCCTGGTTGCCGTATTAACTCAGCAACCCCAGACGTCATATCGACTTTCATCTGGGTTCTGAATCTTCCCCAAGGGAAATGTGATCTTGTGTGAATCTGTGAGACCTGCCAGAAAACTTTCCTTAATACAGAAATTTGCATAGCTGCCCTAGCCAGCAGCAAACGCGGTGTTGGATGCAATTACTTCACTTAATTTGACGTAATCTAAATTGCCACTGTGTATTGGGCAGTGAAGTCCGAGCTTCGGTCTTTCTGTGCAGATAGGAGAGAGGGATGAGAAGTAAACGCAGGCAAAGCCCCTAACCCAAGGCTGGCTCACTGTAAGGGCCAATAGTGGGAGTTGGTAATGTCATCACACTGGCCATTTCCCTAACCCCCAGGTCTCAAGGATGCAGGGCTACTGGTCCACCCACAAGCTCACTCCAGCAGCTGCTTACAGTACTGCGTGTTCCAGCACACTCAGACTCTGAGGCGACTCAGCCTCTCTTTGGAAGACCGGCCGTGAGAAATTGGTCAATATCGTGACTGCCTTGTGTAGTGCCTCTTTCTGGCTAGAGCTTCGGCCGGCAAGTAGCAAAGCTTCTGGTGGGCGATCATGGCAGGCACTTCAGCTGCGTGCTTGGGTTGGCCTGAGGATTCTTGTGCAGCGGTTCATTAAGTTTTATTCCTAAATGTCCCACACAGGGCTCCCAGCAGCGACACAACCAACTGCCCTTGTGTGGCTGTTCTGGGGTTGGGGTGGGGGCATCTTGTATAGGAAAGGAGACACAGCCTAGGCCTCCTGTCCTGCCCCAGTGTGAGATGGCCTCGTTCTCACTGGTGGCTCCCACATGCCCACAGACTGGGGGAGGCACACTTCCACATGTATGTCTGTATGTCCGTCTGTGTGTGAGAATGCCCCTACATGTGAATGCATGCACTACCATAGGCCAGTCACCCAGTGCACAGGCTCTTGCTCCAAGGTCCTTTTCTTCTGGCCAACTCTTCTTCCCATATCTTAGGAGAGAGCCTCCTCCCCATTTGCTTGACAAAATTCATTTTTGCTCTTGGAGCCACGCAAACTCTTTTCTTTCTTAGAATGGGACCAGGGTGTAGATCAGTGGCAGAGTGCACCTGTCTTTGATCCTAAGCTTGGGGGAAGAAACAAAAACCAGGGTGGGGTGTCCATCTGAATTCCCAGCTACTCAGCAGATCAAGACAAAAGGATCACAAGTTCAAGGCCATCGATGTCATCCTGGACAAAATGAGAAATATAGTAAAGACCTTGTCAAAAAAAAAATCACAGGCCCATTTTTTTTTTTTTTTTTTAAGACCCTGTATCCCAGGCTGGCCTCAAACTCCGTATGTAGTAGGAGGTACTCTTGAACTCTTGATCTTCTTACCTCTGCCTTCTGAGTGCTCGGGTTTCAGGCTTGCACCTGGTTTATGTAGTGCTTGGGATCAAATGCAGAGTCTTGTGTGTGCGAAGCAAGCACCTTACCAACCAAGTCACAGCCCCAGCCTGCATCCTTGCCAGCTGCAAATCCACCTGTTCTCTAAATAAGGCTGACTCTTCATTCACTGTCAACAGAATGCCATTGTTTTGCAACAGAGTAATTATGTTGAGGTACCAGGATACAGGCGACTAAACTGAAGGAGTTTCTGCCTCACCAGAACTTTCGCAGCGGAGAGGAGAATGGACTTAGACAAGGAAGGGATCTCTGGTGTCAGCTGACTAGTGAGCTTCCCTTCATCTCATAACTCCGACTGGAACTTCCCAGTGAGATGGACAGATAAGGACCCTTGCCAAGACTCCCTAGGAGACCAATCTGGTCCTTAGCCCTTAACCCCCACCATCATTGACCCCCACGGCCACTGAGAGCTGCTGAGTTCCTGGGAGGGAGTTATGAGGAAGTAGGTTCCTCTTTCACGCCCTCTGTACCTCCTCCTTCACCATCATGCCACACTGAAGACCCTTCCAGGCCACCCAGGATGCCTGAGAGAGGGCAGCTCCCTGGCAGAGAACATCACAAGAACCCAGAACCACTGCCCCCTGGAGAAGCAGAGCCTACCAGGAGAAGACATTTCTTGAGAACTGGGTCTTCATCCTGAAGTTTAGGATAAGCATGGAGGTAGTAGAGAAGTCACTCAGCCACCACACTGTTGTCACTGTCGTCCAGGGACTCCTTCATTACAGCAGTTAGTTATCCTGTTCAGACGGGTTGTTTAGCAGCCTCCCTAACCTTTACTTGTAAATAGTAGTACAGACTTCTGTCACTCAGTTGTGACAATGAAAAGTGTCTTCAGACACTGCTGAACGTCCTCTGGGGGGTCACCTTCCTCCCACATCAACATTCCTCTTCCCAGTGAGAACCAAGTACCCAGGGCTGGTTTCCAGACTAGCAGATTATGAAAGGGAAGGTGAGGAGCTGGGTAGCTGGCAGTGCAGGGTGGAGCAGGGCAGGGGAGGGCAGAGAAGGGCAGGGCAGGGGAGGGGAGGGCAGGCCTGCATCTCCAGGAGATATGCCCCAAAGGCAAGAATGACCTGCAGACAACAGGTTGGGGTCCAATGATCCTGGAAGATCCCAGGTCAAGAAGGTGCCTAGGGCCTGGAGACACCAGCCTGTAGGGTGACCAGAAGGAATCACACAGCTGTCTCAGAGACCATCACACTCCTGGGATCTCCCAAAAAGCCCCCACAAGCTGGAGTCTGGAGGAGACAAAAGGATAAACAAGGGAAAGCCGTCTTCCCCTCTGCTGGGGGAAAGAGGTGGAATTGGAAGACTGTAGAATTTAGATCTGTAGGACTGAATGAGGTCTGGAAAAAATACAACCATGGCAAACCCAGAACTGTGACTGACCTGTTTTGTAAAAACAAACAAACAAACAAACAAACAAAAAAAGAAAAACAAAGAGAAAGAAAGGAAAAGGAGCCAGGTGTGATGGTGCATGTCTTTAATCCCAGCACTTGGGAGGCAGAGGCAGGTGGATTTCTGAGTTTAAAGCCAGCCTGGACTACATAGAGAGTTCCAGAACAGCCACTACATAGAGAAACCTTAAAAAAAAAAAAAATTAAAATAAGCAGACCTTAAATTAAGGATTTCACAGTGAGATATCCTCAATATCTAATAGGCCTGACACCCCATGAGAAGGACCACATGTGAGGGTCATGCATGTGGGACAAGACAGAAACTCAAGGGATGAGGACACACAAAAGGCTACCCAGTGCCACCAAGAGCTGGGAGGAGCCAGGAGAGTGGCCCATGCCTGTCACCTCAGCATGGGAGAGGACTGCTGTAAGGTCAAGGTCATTCTGAGCTAGAGTAAAACCTTTCCCAAAAACCAAAGGGCAGAAGGGATTGCAGAGATGGCTCAGTGATTAAGAGCACACACTGCTCTTGCAGAGGACCTGAGTTTGGTTCCCAACATTAATACCAGGTAGCTTATACCTCCTGCCATGCCTGCTCCAAGGGGACCCAGTGGCTCTGGCCCCTGAAGGCACCAGCATTCACATGCATGGAAACACACACACACATACCTACACATAATTTGATTTTTTTTTTTAAGTAGTGGTGCTGAGGAAGGAGGATCAGTCAATAAAGTGCTTGCCACATCATCCTGAGAAATTCAGTCCCACCGCACACATAAAAGCTGGGAGAGGGAGGGCATTCCTGTAACCCCAGAGCCGGGGGAACAGAGACAGAAAGACACAAATATAAGCCTCAGTGTGGAAGGAAACCCTGGGGTAGAGACATGAAGGACGAACAGGAGTCTGCACATGGGCCCATGTGGAGAAGGACATGAGATACTGGGAATAACACAGAGGAAGACCCCAGAATGATGGCAAGTTGTAGAAAATGGGCAGACAGAGCAGAAAACAGAGCTGTCAGGGGGCTAATAAGCAATGGCCTGCAGCCTAGACGCTTAAATTTTGAGGTGCCAGCAAAAAATATCAGGGCTGGCTGAGGATGTAGCTCAGTTGATAGAATGCTTGCCTATTGTGCACAGGATCCTGAGTTCATTTCTAACCCCGAATAAAACCAGGCACAGTGGCACATGCCTGAAATCTCACAACTCAGGAAGTAGACACAGGAGAGTCAGGAGTCCAAGGTCATCCTCAGCTACATAGAGAGTTGGAGGCCAGCCTGGGCTACTTAAACTCTTATCTCAAAGAAGAGAACCAGTAGAATGTGTGTGTGTGTGTGTGTGTGTGTGTGTGTGTGTGTGTGTGTGTGTGTATGTATGTGTGTGTGTGTGTGTGTGTGTGTGTGTGTTGCCTCTTTCCTATTGAATCCACAAGACACAAGGGTAAATACATATCAGATTACATAGATAAATGCATATCAGATCCCACAGGTGGGATCTCTTGCTAACTGAAGACTATGAATATGCATGTGTAACATCCTCATTACAGAGTTTCATGTAATTCCAAGTGCCTTTGGAATTTATGTAACATACAATCTGTGCACAGATACCCAGGTGTCAGGTTATAGACATGCCTCTATGAGCAGAGACACACTTAGAATTTAGTGATTGTGCCTTGAACTCTCTTCACCTTGCCTCAAGGCACTTGATACCCTTGTGATCCAACAGACAATAAGACAATAAGCCTCCTTCTACATGCAGCCTGTGATACACACACACACACACACACACACACACACACACACACACACACACACACACAGGAACAGTAGAAGGAAACCAGCAATCTCTTTTTCACATTTCAAAAAGTCAGGTGAAACCACCAATCTCTTTTTGTTTTGTTTTGTTTTGTTTTTCATGACAGGGTTTCTTTGTGTAGCTTTGGAGCCTGTCCTGGAACTTGCTTTGTAGCCCAGGCTGGCCTCGAACTCACAGAGAGCCACCTGGCTCTGCCTCTGGAGTGCTGGGATTAAAGGCATGAGCCACCACCTCCTGGCCCCAGCAACCTCTTTTTCACGTTTCAAAAAGTCAGGTGAAACTGCCCATTTATCAGGTCTCTAGTCCCACGGGTGTAAGCTCTGAGCGTCTTCGTTTGGAGCTAACAGGAAGCGCTGCTGCTTGTGACTGCCAATTTGTTCTTCTACAACATTCCTGGAGCATCTTCTATGGAGCAGTTGCCCTGACAGACTCAGGGGGTCTCCATCCTCTGCAGTTTCAAGGACTCGGCTTAGTAGATAAATGAAAGGAAGAGCAGGAGTCAGAACCAGGCACGGTGTGCACATCTGGAGTCCCAGCACAAGGGTTAGGAGTTCAAGGCCATCCTCTGCTAAATAGTGAGTTCAGCTTCTGCTTGAGCTAAATGAGGCCCTGCTTATAAAAATGAATGAATGAATGAGAGAAATTACAACAGCAACAAGGACAACAAACCTTCATTTAAAAAAAAAAAAAAACATGGAAGTTGTTATAGAGGGACTGGAGAGATGGCTCCGCAATTAAGAGCATTTGCTGTTATTTCAAAGAGCAGGGTTCAGTTCCCTGCACCCACATGGAGGCTCACAACTTCCCATGCAACTCTAATTGTGGGGCATCAGAAACCCTCTTCTGCCCTCTGCAGGCACCAGGCATGCACATGGCACACTTACATATATGCCAGCACTCACACATACACACAACATACATATTACACACAACAACATAAATCAATCTTTAAAAATCGTCACAGAAGAGTCTGCACTCACACTACCACCCTGCGACTCCCGTTCACACGGTACCATGATGCCACTGACCAAAGACAGGAGTCACCCTGGCATCTTCCCTCAGTAAGAACTTCAGTTTCTACTCCGTGGAAACAAGACAGGTTGAAGGAGTGACGCCAGAGAATTGAAATCCTTTAATCCTGGAATGGACCGGGGCTCAGATTTCCTGTCCACAAGACAGGAGGTGGGAGCAGCAGGGCAGACAACTTGGCAGAAACAGGACATCCCAGGAGTGCAGGAGTCTCTAGGTCCTTAATGATGCAGGGCCGCGCTGACTAGCAACCCCAGCCACATTACTGGCCTCAGAGACCCCTGCAGGCTGCCTTGGAGTAGCAGAGATGCCAGCAGCCAGGGCATAGGGCAAGTAGCCCAGCTCCCTGTGGAGCTGGTGTGAGGAGAGCGCCCATTGCCTGCCTTCTTTGCGATCCTGAGAGCCCTGGTACTGCTGGAATCCCAGGTTTTTCTTCCAGGCTTGCCTTTATTTTTAGAACAGCTTTAGATATTTAGAAAGAAAAAAAATGAGCAGACAGCATAGAATTTCTGTATCTACCGCCTACAGAGAGGGAGAGAGGAGAGAGAGATCCTTATTGAGAATTCACTATAATTAGATCATTAGGATGGTATATTTGTTATAATTTTTGTTTTTGTCTTTGAACTCACATAGAGTTGAGGATGGCTTTGAACTCCTGATCTTCCTGCCTTCACCTCCTGAGTACTGAGGCCGCAGACTTGGGCCATGGTGCCCAGTTCACATTTGTGATAATGAATAATTCAAACTCTGATACATGTTTACTAACTAGACTTCACAGTTCATTCAGATTTCCTTCGATGGAGCCTAATTCCATTTTCTGTCCCAGGATCCCTTCTAAGATACCAGTTAATTTAGTCATCACATCTCCTTGGTGGCCTCTTGGCTGTGACAGTTTCTCAAACTCTCTGCCTCTGATGACCTTCCCCAGTTAAGATGTATCAGAGCTGTCTATTAGAATCTACCTGACAGCTCTCTCATTGTTAGAGTGGACATACAGATTTAGAAGTAAAAGCCTAGAGGTGCACATTCTCGGGCTGGAAAGATGGCTCAGTGGTTAACAGCTGGTATTGCTCTTGCAGAAAACCTGAATTTGGTTCCACATTGGGTAGCACATAAGCACCTGTAATTCCAGGAAGTCTGATGCCCTCTCTGGTCTCTGTGGGCACTTCGAGTGCGCGTGCACACATGAGCACACACACACACACACAGAGTACAAGTTATCAACACGATTTTTTTTCTATAGATGGCCTTGATCAGCTGGCTGAGGGGTATCTGTCACACTCTACCGTTGCAAGGTCACTCTGTCCCCCCTTTCCATACCGTGTTCTTTGGAAAGAAGCCCCACTCAGCCGCTACTAAGAGTATCGAGGTGTTCCCTGATTTGTTTCTTTTGTTTTTGTTTTTGTTTTTTGAAACAGGGTTTCTCTGTGTAGCTCTGGCTGTCCTAGAAACTGCTCTGTAGACCAGGCTGGCCTCAGACTCAGAGATCCGCCTGCCTCTGCTTCCTGAGTGTTGGGATTAAAGGTGTGCGCCACCACAGCTGGCTTGGTGTTCCCCTCCTTGGGGACCCACACAAACTGTGGGCGCCTTTGTCTCCTCTCTGCTTGTTCACTCAGTCGCTGGTGTGTGTCTGCATGCATTCGTGGACATTTAGTTTGTAGTTTGGATTATACTCTGGTTCTGTTTTGGTTTTTGCTTCTCTTCTTCCAGTTTTGACTATTAGGCAGCCCACAGGCCTTTGACTCACCTTTATCAATGTGAGGGCCTTGGGGTTTGAAGATGGGATCTTGGAAACTTCTTTACTTTCTGGCATTACAAGATGTGTGAGGCTCATTTTGTATGTTTTCCTTCCCTAACTCTGGAATCTGCCATATTTTCAAGGAGCTGGGATTTCTTTACTGGAGAATGACCAGTGTGGGCATGCGCTTTGCCAGTGGACCTCCTTTCGCTCCTAGATGCTGGAAAATAACCCAGGGCCTCACACACACACGCAGCACACCCTCTGCTCATAAACTACACCCCAACCCCGTCTGCTTTTCATCAGTGTTCCAGTAGGCCAAGACGAGGGTTAACCTGCCCAGAACGGGGTCTTGTCTCTTGGGGACTAGGGCTTGGAATCAGGCTCCAAAGAGTCACAGACTCAGGCCTTAGAAGGGAAGTATGGAAAGGAAGATGGACTCAGTCTTCCAGCATGCTGAGGAATCAGACAGAGTGATCAGCGGCCAAGATGAAGGTGTGGTGTTTCTGAGATGGCCATGAGCATCCTGTCAGAGAAGGCAGGAGGGGACAGCCTGAAGTAATCCCAGGAGGAAGAACAGCAAGGCCCACAGGCATAACAGTGCCAGTTTCTAGGCTGTGATATCATGACCAATGTGCTTGGCTGAGGATACCCATTGTGTGTGTATCTATTTGAGAGACTGTTTAGACTGTAAGTCCTCTCTTCCTTAGTTTTCTTTTGTCAGTGATGGAGATTGAACCTGTGGCCTTGTGTACACTAAACAAGTGCTGTACCACTGAGCCATAACCTCAGTCCCCACCCCTACCCTATTTTCTATTAACTTTAAAATTTTTAAAGACAGGCCAGTGGTGGTATACATCTTTAATCCCAGCACTTGAGAGACAGAGGCCAGCCTGGTCTACAGAGTGAGTTCCAGGACATCCAGGGCTACCTAGAGAAACTATGCCTTGAAAATCCCAAACCAAAAATCAAACAAAACAAAACAAAAATTTTAAAGACAGAGCCTTTTTGTTTTGTTTTCATTTGTTTGTTTTGAGATAGGGTCTTTCTATGTAGCCCTGGATGTCCTTGAACTCTCTATGTAGACCAGGCTAGCCTCAAACTCATAAAGATCCACTTGCCTCTGCCTCCCAAGGTTTATTCTTTTATGTGTTTTATGCATATAGGTGCTTTATCTGCATGCATACCTGCACACAGAAGAGGGCATTGGATCCCAGTGTGGATGGTTGTGGGCTGCTAAGTGGGTATTAGGAATTGAACTCAGGACCTTTAGAAGAGTAGAGCAGCCAGTGCCCTTAACTGCCGAACCATCTCTCCAGCCCCTGAAGCTAGGATTTCGTTCAGTACCAAAGCAGGCTCCTTGAACTTTGTAATTCTCCTGTCTCGGCCTCTAAAGTAGCTAAGACTACAGGCTTATGCCACCAGGTCCAGCCTGGCTTGGCTTTGCTCTTCTATCCAACGGCTCCGCACCTGTGTGTGTGTGTGTGTGTGTGTGTGTGTGTGTGTTTGAATCAAACAAGATCTCTTGTATCCTGGGTTGGCATTCAACTCTCCATAGGTAGCCAAGGCTGACCTTGAACTTCTAATCCTCTCTCTTCCCCCTCCAGAGATTATGAAGGGCATAGCACCCGGAGCCTCCAGCCTTCAGCTTTGTTTTTCTTAACACTTTCCAGGACTTTTCCTGGGGCTTGCTATCGGCCTGGGACCCAGTGACCTGCTGGACTCACAGAGCAGCTGTCATCAGCAAGGCCTGGTTCTATTTCCTCCTTTGCAGACATCCTATGGGAACAGGAGCATAAATCAATAACAACTATCCGAGAGAAATCTGTTGGAGTCTAGTGTTCCGGAAGCAGCCTCCGTGGGGGCTGGGTGATGGAGCAGGCACAGCCATCAACGTGCTGCTGAAGGAAGCGGAAGTTCAAACGCCCGCCCCCCGCCCCCCCCCCCCCCCCCCCCCCCCGCTTCCTCTTAACCTCACGTGGTGAAGCAGGCTGCAGAACTGCAGGTGAGTGAGGCCCAGCCTCCCAGGACTGGCAGTGGGGAAAAGCCTCCAGAAAAGGTTCAGGTGGCAACATGAGAAACGGCGAGGACCCTCAGAAGCTGCATCCATCACACTCTGGATGACCTCATCTCAACCTCACAGAGCCACCTTATGAGTTAGTATTCTCCCCATTTTACAGGTAAAGGAGGCAAGGCTGAGGTCTTCTGAGGTTACATGCCCAAGGTTACAGAGCTGATAAATGCTAGTTTCAGGATTCCAAGTATGAAGTCTCCAGGACTGGCTCTTGACTTTCCAACAGCAGCCCAATCAGTGCCAGGGCAATCCTGGAAATGTGTGATTCCTATCTCCTCCACTGGTCTAGGCATGGGGAAGAGCCTATTCATCTAGCATCACCCTCCCTAGGAAGAGCAAGCTGGTGTGAGGGCTTTGCCCTGGGCTACTAAAAGGGTGCCAGGCATCATTTTAGTTTGTCCATAGTTACACAAAGAGAATCAACCACCTCTGGGCCCTATTGAAATAGTCACTATGTTGTTGAACATGTGAGACAAGGTCCCCACAAAAACACCATGTGCTGGGACCTGGAAGCCTGGCCTGGAGGCCAGGGTCACTGTCATTGACCTTGGCAGATGGTACAAAATGTTTGCTTTAAACAATAATGTTGGTTTTGCCAAGCTTGGTGGAACAAACCTTTAATCCTAGCACTCAGGATGCAGAAGCAGGCAGATCTCTGTGTGTCTGAAGCCAGCCTGGTCTCCACAGTTCCAGGCTAGCCAGGGCTACCCAGTGAGTCCTTGTCTCACAAAAAGTTTAAAAAAAAATTTTTTTTTAAAGAAAGAATAAAATTAAAGGAATAAAAACTGAAAAAATTGGACATGGGGAGGTGGCTAAGTTGGTACAATGATTGCTCAAATTCTTTCAGTGGGGGTCCTAGCTATAAACAATATCTACCATGCTGGTGGTGGTTGCGCATGCCTTAAATCCCAGCACTCAGGGGGCAAAGTCAGGCAGATCTCTGTGAGTTCAAGGCCAGCCTGGGCTACAGAGTGAGTTCTAGGAAAGGTGCAAAGCCACACAGAGAAACCCTGTGGGGGGGGGGGGGGGGGGAAGAAAAGAAAAGAAAAAGAAAACAGTATCACCATCTCTTAAGGACAAACTAAAGGACAGTTCCACCACAGCTCACTTTAGGGTTCACCAGAGCTTAGGTGACTCCAAGCAGTGCACAGGAAAGTCTTCAGCCAGCATGGATGACAGCTTCCCTGTAGTCACATAGACAGTGACTCTTCCAGCCTCCCCCTCCCCGTGACATGCACACATACACACATGTGTAGCATACAGCTGTGTGAAAGAATGACTGGATGTCAGCAGTCAGGCAGCCCAACTGTGATGATGTTTTGCAAACAGACAAATGGAGCTATAAAGACTTTGGCTTGAAAGATAGAGCTGGGCCACAGGATGGCCAGAGCTACACAGTGAGACCCTGTCTCAAGAAAACAAACATGAACAGGGCTGGGAGAGGAGTCAGTGGGTAAGAGCACCCAGTGCTGCTCTCACAGAGAACCAGGTTCAAATCCCAGAACCCACAGGGCCACCATAGTTTGTACCTCTAGTTCCAGGGTATCTGACCCCCTTCTGGCCTCCAAGGACACTCCGTGTGTGTGTGTGTGTGTGTGTGTGTGTGTGTGTGTGTGTGTGTGTGTTTTGCATGTACATACATACAAGCAAACATTCAAACACATAAATATATCCTTTAAAATAAATACATCTTATATAAAAATACATTTTTTAAATAAATCAAAAAACAAGGTAGAGATTGATAAACCTACCTCTCTCTCTCTCTCTCTCTCTCTCTCTCTCTCACACACACACACACACACACACACACACAGACAGAGAGAGAGAGAGAGAGAGAGAGAGAGAGAGAGAGAGAGAAGAAAACTGATTTACAGAAAGGCTGTATAATTTGCCCAAGTTCACTTTAAAATGGGCACTTAGGCCGGGCGGTGGTGGCACATGCCTGTAATCCCAGCACTCGGGAGGCAGAGGCAGGTGGATCTCTGTGGGTTTGAGGCCAGCCTGGTCTACAAAGCGAGTTCCTGGATAGCCTCCAAAGATACAGAGAAACCCTGTCTCGGAAAAAAAAAAAAAAATAGGCATTTAGAAACTGCTTTTGATAAAAAGCATTGCTTTTCACTTGGCCCACAGGCAACTACAAGCTGGTGATAGACCTGGCATTCAGTCATTGCCCTAAACCTGCAGTCACCATAGATTTAAGTAACATCAGGGCTAATGGATAAGCATAGCTTTATCATTAAAAACAGAAATTACTGAGGCTGAAGATGTGGCTCAGAGGTGAAGAGCACTGGCTGCTCTTCCAGAGGTCCTGAGTTCAATTCCCAGCAACCACATGGTGGCTCACAACCATCTGTAATGAGATCTGGTGTCCTCTTCTGTCCTTCAAGGATACACTGTATACATAATAAATAAATCTTTAAAAAACAAACAAACAAAACAGAAATTACCTGCAAGCAGCAGGAAGACTCTTGGCAGGACAACTGCTGTGGGTATCTGTCTGCTGTGAATGTGTTGCTCTGATTGGTTAATAAATAAAGTGCTCATTGGCCAGTAGCCAGGCAGGAAATAGGCAGGACAAAGAGAGAGGAGAATTCTGGGAACAGGAGGGCTGAGTCAGGAGAGGCTGCCAGCCACTGCCATGAGAAGCAAGATGTGAAGGCAGAACTGGGAAAAGGTACCAAGCCATGTAGCTAAACATAAATAAGAATTATGGGTTAATTTAAGTGTAGGAGCTAGTCAGTAATAAGCCTGAGCTGTTAGGCCAAACAGTTTAAATAATATAAGCATCTGTGTGTTTATTTGGGTCTGAGTGGCTACGGGCTCGGGGAAGGACTGGAGAAAACTCCAGCTACAGACAATACCCACCCCTCAAAAGAAGGGAGGCTGTCTATGATGATGCGGTCAAGTCTGCACCCAGGTGTGCTCTCCTGGGAACTAATTGGCCAGTTGGGTGACCACAGTGATTACAACTTCCCAAACACCTTGCAAAACCACAAGTGAGACAGTATAGCAGAGACCTCTGTAAGCAAGCCTGTTACAACCTCTAACTGTAACTAAGACTGCCTGGTTTTGCAGCCTTCTTCCCTCTGCCCCAGATGTTCCTCGATTCTAATCTAAAGTTCATGTCAGGGCCCTGAATATGAATGTGGGTTAACTGCACCCATTTATCTGTGCCTCTACCCAACAGGCCACATTGGTTAAATCTGCTTCTACTCCTTTTTACCATTAATGCTGTGTGTGTGTGTGTGTGTGTGTGTGTGTGTGTGTGTGTGTGTGTGTGTGTGTGTTGTATACATGTGTTCATGTGGAGCCTTCATGTAAGTATGTGTGGTGGTTTGAAAGAAAATGGCCCCCAAAGTGAATGGCACTATTAGGTGTGGCTTTGTTAGAGTAGATATGGCCTTGTCAGAGGAAATGTATCACTGTGGGAGTGGACTTTGAGGTCTCATAGATGCTCAAGCCACCCCTCAGTGACTCAGTTCACTTCCTCTTGCCTTTGGATCAAGATGTAGAATTCTCCAGAACCATGTCTGTCTGCACACCACCATACTCCCAGCCACCATGCTCCCCGCCCTGGTGATAATGGATTAAGCCTCTAAAACTAAGCCGCCACCTCAACTGAATGTTTTCCTTTATAGGAGTTGCCATGGTCATGGTGTCTCTTCAAGCAATAAAAACCCTAACTAAGACAGTGTGTGTACACATGCAGATGTGTGTGTACATGGATATCTGTGTGCAGAGGCCAGAGGCCAATAGCAGGTGTCTTCCTTGATCTCCACCTGGAGCTCATCAATTCCCTCGGTTTGCTGGGCAATGAACTCCAAGAATTTACCTGTCTCCCACCCACAGCTCTGGGGTTACAGATCCACTCCAAGCCAGGCTTTTATTGAGTGCTGACCATGCCGAAGCTTGGTTGGCAGGCACTAACTGAGCCATCTCCTCAACCCCAACTAGTTATCCCTTTAATTGGCATAAATTAAATTTATGGTGGCTTACACTAGATTGTTGGGGCCTTGAGCTGGGTAAAAATCCCCAGTAACCTTAAATTCCTAACAGCATAGCAAATAAACAGCAAAACTAGGCTCAAACCTAAGTAGCCTGCACATAGCTGAACAGGACACAGCCTCCAGATGGGACAAGTGGGCAGCCAGGTGACTCCCCTCCCCCAACCCACTCCCACCCCTTCTTAACAAAGCCTTGCTTGGCCCTGCCAAATTTCAATGTCTGCACAGCTTTCTGGGGCCCCAGGTCCTGCCTAGCCAAGGCCCAAACCCTCAAAGATGGGGTTTGAAAATGTCAAAATCTAGAGATGGACAGAGGTGACAGTGAGTACTTCCATACCCACCATTAACTAGGCTGAGCTCCTCTGCTTCTCATGCCTAAATACACCAGGAAGTCACTGGGTGCGCCAGGTCCCAGGTGGAGAACAGGAAACAATTGGTAAAGCTGTGGTTCCCCGCCACCCCCACCTCCACCCCCACCCCATCCCAGGCCCCCAAGGTGGGTAGAGGAGGAGGACAAAAGGAGCTGCCCTGTTTTCTGGGGCTGCCACGAGGAAGCCCGGCAGATAGGGCCAGACAAGAGCCACAGCACTCATTGAAGGT
This sequence comes from Onychomys torridus, assembly GCF_903995425.1. Taxonomy (NCBI): domain Eukaryota; kingdom Metazoa; phylum Chordata; class Mammalia; order Rodentia; family Cricetidae; genus Onychomys; species Onychomys torridus. The sequence continues at coordinate 64,263,896 of NC_050450.1, forward strand.
GAGTTATGTTGGCTCTGAGCTCTCTAGCGGGAAGCCTGAGACGGAGGGGCCACAGGCTGGCTTCTTCTGAGGTCTTGCCTTAGCTTGCTCATGGCTGTCTGCCCTCTTGTCTCCTCTCTGTGACTGTGTCTATTCTGTTTTCCTTATAGGGCACCTAGCACGATTCAGGCCCACAAAGCAACCTTATTATCAGTCCCCATCCTCCTTCAAACAGGCTCTTGCCTTATTGCCCAGACGGGTCTCAAATTCCTGGGCTCTGGCAATCTTCCTGCCCAGCCTTCCAAGTTCCAGGATCAATGGTGCATCTTACAGAATTTAGTTTTTATAAATCCTCAAGGGTCTTATATCCAAACATGGCTACTTAGTAAAGTACTGGGGGTTAGGACATACGAATTAAAACAGAGGAAAAATTTGACTCATAAGAAGACATTAATGAGGAGTATAGAGTGGAAAACATAAAAATCTGAGGGCTGGAGAGATGGCTCATCAGTTAAGAGCACTGGCTGCTCTTCCAGAGGACCTGGGTTTGATTCCCAGCACCCACATGGCAACTTACAACTGTGTGCAACTCCGGTTCCTGGGAATCTGACATCTTCTTCTGGCCTCTGCCAGCACCAGGCATGCATGTGGTACAAAGACATACAAGTAGGCAAAACACTCACACCCACAGAAAAACAAATGAATAAATATTGTTTTAAAACCAAGCATGGTAGCACACATCTGTAATTCCAACACTTAGGAGGTAGAGGAAGGAGAATCAAAAGTTCATGGTCACACTGGAGAGATGGCTTAGTAATTGAAGACTGGTTACACTTCCAGAGGACCCAGGTTCAATTCCCAGCACCCACACAGTGTCTCACAATGGTCTGTAACTCTAGTTCCAAGGGATCTTCCGCCTTCTCCTGGCTCCCTATCAGCACTAGGCATGCATGTGGTAACCAGACAAGCATAAAAGCAAACACCCATACATAGAAAATACATTTTGGTTTTTTGATACAGGGTTTCTTTGTGTAACAGCTTTGGCTGTCCTGGAACTCACTCTGTAGACCAGGTTGGCCTTGAACCCACAGAGCTCCATCTGCCTCTGCCTCCCAAGTGCTGGGATTAAAGGTGTGTACCACCACCTCCTGGCAAAATAATTTTAAAAAATAAGTTCATGGTCATTCACAGCTACAAAGTAGGTTTGAGGTCCGCCTGAATTACAAGAGACTGTATCTCAGGAAAAAAAAAAAAAAGCAATAATTGAGAGTTTCACTGTGCCTTGTGGCACGAGCCTATATACTGCACATAGCCCTCAGGAGTGTAATGTGGAAAGATCAAAAGTTCAAGTTTAGACTGGGCTACATAGCAAGATCTATCTCAACCGAAACAATGAACTGAAGGTTTCTAGTTTCTTTCTGTCACTTATACTTTTACTGTAACTTTGCATCCTCAAACCAGATCTGAAACTGGTTTTATAGACTCTAAGCCTTTGTATAACACACACACACACACACACACACACACACACACACACACCCCGCCGCCGTTTTCAAGACAAGGTTTCTCTGTGTATCTTTGGCTATCCTGGAACTCGCTTTGCAGACCAGGCTGGCCTCACACTCACAGAGATCCACCTGGCTCTGCCTCCTGGAATTAAAGGCGTGCCGCCACCCAGCAGAACTAGCACTCTTATCCTTTGGACCATCTCTCCAGCCCCTCCTCATTTTATTTTAGTTTTCAGAAAAGGCCTTTTTACAGCCCATGCTGGCCAAGGGTGACAGCCAGTTTATAGGGTGTTGGGGATGAAACTCAGGGCTTTGGGGCATCAGGCTTCACACGCTGGGTAGGCAAGCACTCTACCAACTGAGCTACAACCCCGGCCCCCAGAATGAATGCTAACATTCCCCTCTTCTCTTTCCCCCTTCTGTACTAGGGGTTGAACATAGGGTACCCTATGCATTACGCAAGCATACTACCACTGAGATACATCCTTCACCCCAGGCTTGCCTTTAACAGTTGCAAAGCCCAGGGCAAGAACAGACATAGGGACCCACGCACCGTATGCGTAAGTATTAAATGTTAGAAATTAAATTGACAAAGTGTTAAGTAAACTATGTACTATTCGCCTACCTTGACAAATGTACCTTCACTCCAATCTGGCAGGCCAGATTTCAGTTTCAAATTCCAAGCTCGTGGGGGTTCTGTGCCATCCCACAGCCTGCCCCCTCCCCTCCTGTCCCCAACTTATTCTGAAATGGTCCCTTGAGCACACAGGTTTGGGAACTTTGACCTGCTTTTCCAGGTTCTACCCATGTTGCCTTGGACCTGGAGGTGCCCAGGAAGGTAGATCAAGGAAGGAGGCCCACATGGTATCTCCAAGCAGGCCAGGGCCATGTGGATAAGAAATCAAAAGGTCCAGGTACTCAGGCTGTGGGCTTGGAGGAGGACAGAACAACCACTGGTGGACAAGAGCCTTGACTACAGCATCTCTGTCCTTTAAGGAGAGGTCATTGGTGCAGAGGCTAAGCCGGATCCCGTGAAACACAAGACCTCATCGGGGACTCCTTTGGCCCAAATCTAAGGCTGGTACTAATAAAACATGGACACAGCCTGCCCTCCTTGGGGAAAACACAGATGGCCTGGGCAGGACAGTCCCTAGCACAGCGGCCTGCCGAGGGACCCAGGCTGTGCAGGCAACAGGAAGCCAAAAAACCACAAACCCAACCCATAGTAACCCAGCCAAAGGGGAAAACCTGATTCTCACAGAGAAAGACACCTCAGCCCTCACCCACTCTTGACAATAACAGTCACAGAGACTGTGGGGAAAGTGTAAACAAGGAGGCCAAGAGCGAGCATGACAACAGGCTCCCCTGCAGGTCAATGAACATCTTGTGAAGCCTACTATTGTGTTCTGAAAGATGCCACAGAACAGACAGGGCTGGGGGCTTGGTGGCAGGGAGCATGCTGAGCACGAGTGAGTCTTGGATCCCAGCTCCTTACCACCACCACCCAAACTCACATGCACACAGACAGACAGACAGACAGACGGACACACAGATAGGGTAGATCTGGAACAGTAGGGGAACTTGATTAACATTAAAAGTTGGAACAAGTCACTTTGAATCTGTGCTTTTTTCCCTTCATCTATCAGGCAGGGGCATATCAATACAGCCCCTCAGTCCCATTATCCTGCATCATTCATTCACTTACAGCATTTCAGTTCTGTGCCACGAACTGGGCTCTGTGGGGAAGACATGGTTAAAGACGCCCCATGCTCTGACCTCAAGGAACCTGGCCAGACAGAGGAGACACTCAAGCAAGGTTCTCTGAGAGCTGTCCATTGCCCACTGTTCTTCTTTGGGGTGGGAATTATTTATAAAGTAAGTAAATGGAAGCAAAGTTAAAACTGTTTCAGCTAGAGTCTTACCATGTTACCATGTTGCATTTGTTGTCTCAACTGACCCTCTTGCCTCAGCCTCCCCAGTAGCTGTGATTACAAGCAGGGGCCACCATCCCTGCCTAAACCTTTTTGTTTTTTGTTTGTTTGTTTGTTTGAGTTTTCAAGACAGGGTTTCTTTTCCTTCTTTCTTTCTATCTTTCTTTCTTTCTTTCTTTCTATCTTTCTTTCTTTCTTTCTTTCTTTCTTTCTTTCTATCTTTCTTTCTTTCTTTCTTTCTTTTTTAAAGATTTCTTTATTTATTATGTATACAGTGGGTGTTCAGCCTGCAGGCCAGAAGAGGACATCTCTTATTGTAGATGGTTGTGAACCACCATGTGGTTGCTGGGAATTGAACTCAGGACCTCTAGGGAGAACAGCCAGTGCTCTTAACCTCTGAGCCATCTCTCCAGCCCCCAAGACAGGGTTTCTCTGTGTAATTTTGGTGCCTGTCCTGGATCTTGCTCTGTAGATCGGACTGGCCTCGAACTCACAGAGATCTGCCTGCCTCTGCCTCCTGAGTGCTGGGATTAAAGGCGTGCTCCACCAACGTCTGGCTCCTTTTCGAATTTTTAATTAACTAATGTTGTGGGGGAGGGAGACTCTGAAGATGCTTTTCGGGAGTCATTTCTCTCCTATCACCACGTGGGTTCCAAGGATTAAACTTGGTGGTAAGGCTAGGTAGCAAGACCTGCTGAGTCAGAGTTCTGGGCTTGCCTGGACTCTGTCCAGGATCCAGCAAGGTCTTGTCTCAGAAAAACAAAACTTAGGGTAGGGGATATACCTTAGATGGTAGCATCCTTGCCTAGTATGTAGAGGGTCCTGGGTTAGATCCCAGAACTGTATAAATCAAGTATGATGGCACATGCTTATTTTCCATGTATGTGGGTGGTAGAGGCAGGAGGATCAGTAGTTCATCCATGGATATGAAACCAAATTGAACTGAATAAAATAATAACAAAAAGTATGAAAATTAATAAAAGCAATTAATTATAGTTTTCAAAAAGTCAGATCATGCCAGGTGTAACCTCCCAGCATCTGGGAGGCAGAGGCAGGCAGAACTCTGTAAGTTCAAGGCCAGCATGGTGTTGAGGCGTGCCAGGGCTACCCAAGAGCTGGATATGGTGCTGCAAATTAATAATTCCAACACTAATAGAACATACAAAGGCCCAAGGCATCAGATTCCCCTGGGGCTGGACTTAGAGGCTGTTGTGACAGCCTGACTTGGGTGCTGGGAACTGAACTCGGGTCCTCTGAAAGATCAGTATTCACTCCACCCCCAAGCCATCTTTCCATCCCCCATTCAGCTCCACATCTCCTTCTCCAAAAGTGTCCTTATTATTTAACAGGATATTTCTGAGATCCACCCCTGTATTGAGGGACCGACCAGGTTAGGTCTGTTCACTTGCAGCCTTTAGGATCCAGTTAGTGAAGAGAGGAGGCAGCGGAGCAGGGAGAGTTTGATTTCTCTTAGGCTAGTCAGGTAAGAGGGCCACAGGCATCCTGAAAACATCTCCAGGACTGGGAGCCCAGGAGCCTGCGCATGCTCAGCAGTTTCAACTCTGTCCAGGCTGCAGCCTCCTCACAGGCTCACAGTCTGTTCTGGGGACCCCGCAGGAGTCCTGGTGCCAATCCTGAGGGTGAGGGAGAGATGTCTCTGCACTTAGCCCCTGATTGCTGTCAGGAAGCCAGGATGAAGAAACGAGTTAGCAAACAGGTTAGAGGGGCAAAGGCATCTGCAAGGACAGTCCCTAGATCCACCTTTCACTAGCTTGCTTCTGTTTTGCTTTCTGGTTCTTGAGACAGGCTCACATGTAGCCCAGGCTGGCCTTGATCTCTATATGTAATTGAGGCTAATCTTGAACTCCCCTTCCTCCTGCCTCTGCCTCCCAAGTGCCAAGGTTATAGGTGTTCAGATTTATTTATTTTGAGGGGCTGGAGAGATGGCTCAGTAGTTGAAAGCACTGGCGCTCCTGCAGAAGACCTGGGTTCGGTTCCCAGCACCCATGTTGCACAGTTCACAACTGCCTGCAATTCCAGCACAGAGAGGCTTCTGAGGACACCTGCGCTCACATGCACCACACCTCTCTCTCCGCCCTATAAATCAAAAGTTAAATCTAAAAAAAAAAAAATGAAAAAGTTTTTCTTGGATGTATCTCAAAGATTGGGTTTCCAAAGAGTCTCTCACATTTGGAGCATTGACTTGTCCTTGGACTAATGCTCATCACCTGGCAAGATGTTGACCATGACTTGGCACCACATCCATTCACAACAGTGTCTGGCACTTTCCAGGGGCCCCAGCAGAGGTCCTTCAAGTCTCACTGGCCGGGAGTGGGTCCCAAAGTCCTTCCATGAGACAAATGACTAGGATTGTCACAGTGGCCCTGTGGGATTCCACCCCAAGATCAAGAAACAGAGTGTACTTGCAGCGAGTATCCAAAGCAGACCAGTGCACTCTGCAGCAGACTGTCCACCCCACCCCTCGCTCTGCCACTCACCTCTATGTGACCAAGGCTTTTCACTTGGGCTCTTTTTTTTGGTTTGGTTTGGTTTTGGTTTTTTGAGGCAGAATTTCTCTGTGTGTAGCCATGGGTATCTTATAGACCAAGCTGGCCTCAAACTCACAGAAATCCACCTGCCTCTGCCTCCCAAGTGCTGGGATTAAAGGTGTGCACCACCACCACCTGGGTGGACTCTTTTTGTATTTATTTTATGTATATGTGTGTTTAGCTTACATATATGTCCATGCACCACATGCATAGTTAACAGATGGCTGTGAGTTGTGTGGGTGCTGGGAACTGAACCTGAGTCCTCTGGAAGAGCAGTCAGTGCTCTTAACTGCCAAGACATCTCTCCAGTCTCTCAACTCTATCTTACATGGAGCATGTGGGGCCTGCCAGAGCAAGCCAGACTCACTGGAAACTCAACCCTTTCCTGGAGCTGCTGGCTAATCTCCAGCTGCATAGTGGTGTCTCAGTTGGGATCACTCTGGGCATGTTTTACAGCACCACCCAGAGTTGTCTTAGAGGATTGCACTTGGCTATGCAGAAGTACTGGGCAGACAGTGTGGCCTTCTGTTATCTTTCCCATCAATGGACCCACTCATTCCCTTTCTAGCAATATTTCCTGGGATTATCTCCAAAGTGATAAATTGCACTCAATTTCTTGCCTTGATGCTCATTTGGGGGAAATCTCAAAACAACACAGTAAGCAACACAGTAACTGAGGCAGCCTGTCCTGGGGAATCTGTGCAGTGCGGAGTTGAGCTGGATGCTGGATGGAGGATAAGTGGGTTATGTGGGCTCTGGGCTAAAGACAGAACACTGGAGGTCAACAGCACGGAGAGAAAGAACGGTGTAGGCTTGTAAGTGTAGACTGGGATGGCTTAGGAAACCTGTGCTGGCCACGGCAGTCCACACCTGTAATCACAGCTGTTAGGAGGCTGGTGCAGATGGATTTCTGTGAGCTTGAGGCTTTCCTGGGTTACATATATAATTCCACATGGGGTAATAAGGAGATCTTGTCTTTTTAAAATGAGCGGGGGTGGGGGGGAGGAAGACTAGAGAAAGAAAATAAACAGGGAGAGCCCTGAGAACTGAGGAAGCCCAGCATTTGGTGTCTGGGAAGGGAGGACTAACCTGTAGTGAGTGGCCTGAGAATCAGCATGTAGTGCTGCTGTTCAGTGCTGATTGAACCCCACAGCCCCACATGATAAAGGTTTGCTCTCCAGAGTAGCGCTAATGGGTGGTGCCAAAAACTCTGAGGTGGAGCCCAGTGGGAGGCCTTTAGGCTCGCTCCCCCAAGGGGCTGATGGGACACCAGCCCCTTCTCTTTTCTGTTCCCAGCCACAGGGGAGATTTTGCCAACCTTGGGCTTACACCACCATGGCCAGTCTCCCCACAGGCCCAGAGCAATGTACCCGTTGATTCTGGGCCAAACCTCTAAAATGGTTTTGCTGTTTTGAGACAGAGTGTCATTCTGTAGTCTGGGATGGCCTGGAACTTATTATGTAGCCCAGGCTGTGCCTCAAGCTTCTGGAAATCCTCTTACCTCAGCTTCCCAATACTGGGATTACAGGTGTAAGCCACCATGTCTGGCGGATCTTTTCTCTTTATAGGTTGGCTTAGCTCAGCTATTTGTTATAGGAAGGGGAAGCTGGACTAAAACACAAGATATCCAAAAAGCCAAGCAAATGCAATATTTCAAGAGAGAGACACTGGATATGGTGGCCCAAGCCTTTAACCCCAGCATCTGTGGGGCCAAGACAGGAGGATGGCAAGTTCAAGGCCAACCTGAGTTTAGGACAAGGCCCTGATTTAAAACAAGCTTTTTAAAAAATAGTAAATGACAGATGAAAAGGAAGCAGGGGCATCGGCAGTGTCAAATGCTGCTGTGAGGTCAAGCGTGAGGAGGAAAGAGGAACCCAGACAGAAGAAACCTAGTATAACACTGGGAGGAGGAGGGGACAGGCTGCAGAGACGGCTCAGGGGTCGAGAACTACGCTTCTGGTTCCCAGTACCCACATCAGGCAGCTCACAAATCCCTGGGACTCCAGCCCCAGGGTGATCGGATGCCTCAGGTACCTGTGGGTACCTGCATTCACCCCAACACAGACACACACACACACACACACACACACACACACACACACACACACACACACACACACACACACACTTTAAAGTAAAATATTTTATAGAGAAAGAAATCTAGGCTTAGTGGTGTACACCTTTAGTGCCAGCAATTAGGAGGCAGAGGCAGGTGGCTCTCTCTGGGTTTGAGGTTGCCCTGGTCTACAGAATGAGTTTCAGGACAGCCAGAGTTACAAGGTGAGATGCCAGCTCAAAACCAATAACAACAAAACTGATGATAGTCTTGGTTTTCTGTTGCTGTGATAAAACAAAATGACTGGAAACAGCTTGGGGAAGAGAGGGTTTGTTTAACTTACAGGTTACAGTCCATCATCGGGGAGGTCAGGACAGGAACTCCAGGTAGAAACCTAGAGGCAGGAGCTGATGCAGGGACCATGGAGGGGTGCTGCTTACTGGCTTATCCCACAAAGCTTTCTCAGTCTGCTTTCTTACACCACCCAGGACCACCTGCCCAGCAGTAGCACTTACACACAGTGGTCTGAGCCTTCCTACATCAGTTATTAATCAAGAAATGCCCTCACAGACTTGCCTCCAGGCCAATCTGATGGAGACATTTTTTAAATTGAGTGGCTTCTTCCCAGATGATTCTAGCTTGTGTTGAGTTAACCAGACAAACAAACAAAGAAAAACAGTGGCCTTATGAAGGTATTTTGACACAGAGATGGGTTAGAACTCCCAAGACACTGGCTAAGTAAGGAGACAGGGACTACAACTGGAGGCCATGTCGAATAACACTGAGTTAAAATATCTGTAAACACTCTTACCATGATAAGACTGCTGTATTCATAAACTCAGAACAGCTGTGGTGGTCTGCACAGGACCTGCACAAGATGAATTCAATCAACATCCCAACATGCACATGAGCTCTCACCCCTAGCTGAAGAGCTATTAACAGCTGATGGCCGTGGCGGAGGGGGGGGGGGCTCCAATTTTCTTTAGCATATGACCCCTGGTAGGTAAGCCATGCACCAGTGGATGGCATCATACCCATGAGTATATGGGCAGGAAAAACTGGATTTGTGGATGAAGAAGAGAAAGATGAGGATGAAGGGGAGTTGGCAGTACAGATGCTTGGGAGGCAGAGACAGGCAGATCTCTGAGTTTGAGACCAACCTGGTCTACAGAGTGAGTTCTAGGACAGTCACAAAGTTGGGAGGAAGTGAGAGTGGAGAGTAAAGTGGGGGAGGCTAGGCAGAGGAGCTGGAGGGGGGAATATGGTCAAACACATTGTGAGCATGTGTGGAATGCTGTGGAATAACTCTTTCGTACACTGTCAAGATTTGTTGCTGTGGCTGGTTTAATAAAGAAGCTACCTGGCCAATAGCTGAACGGGATAAGGTTAGGCAGGAGAGCCAGACTAGGAGAATGCTGGGAGGAAGAAGAGTGGAGAGGAGTCACCAGCCAGATGCAGGAGAAAAACGTGCCATGTTAATAAAGGTACCGCCACATGGCAGAGTGTAAACGAGTGTGGGTTAACTTAAAAAGTAAGAGCTACTCAGTAATAAGGCTGAGTTATTGGCCAAGCATTTATAATTAATATTAAGTCTCTGTGTTGCTTATTTGGGAGCAGGCAGTCAGGAGAGGAAAATTCCACCTACAGTGGAATACTCAAAAGAATTCATAAAAACATTTTAAAATACCTACAAAAGCTTTCCTTGCAAGGAATTTGCACGATTGTTTATAAAATATATCCCCTCACTGGGGGTAACCCTTCTCCTTCTTCATAGAATCGGGCTGGTCCCATACCACCTCGATGCAACCTTCATGAAAATCAGAAGAGAAATGGCCGAGCTGTCTCCAGCCAGCTAAGCCTTCAGGCAAGGAGCACCAGCTGGGAGTTAAGAGAGGTGGCGAACAGCCAGCCCTGCTGACACCCGATTACCAGCATCACCTCGAGTATAGAAGGACATCTGCAAGCAAACTCCAGACAAAGCTAGCAGTAGGTCAGCTGAACAAAGGACAGCTGTCATTTATATCTCTTTCTCTACTGCATTTATTTAGCGTGTGTGCATGCATACATGTGTGAATGCCGCAGAATGCATGAGGAGGTCCAAAGACAGCTTTCTAGTTCTGTTCCCTCCTTCCTGGGGATTGAACTCCAGCTGTCAGGCTTGGTGGTCAGTGCCTTTACTGCGAAGCCACCCCGCCAGCCCTCACTTCTTCAGGACATAACCAGACAGGCGAGGGGCAGATGCTGAATGCTCACTGTGTGAGGAACTGCTGCACGTGCTAGGGACTTTGACAAGCTAGCTGGAGGGTCCCTTGCAGAACAATGCATCCCTGAATCCAGTGCAAGTGCATGGATCAATATGGAAAACGGGCATCCACTGAGTACTAAGCTCATAGACTGGATGAAATCCCATCAAAATCTCAGTGGGCTATCTAAAAACAGTGAAAAATTATGAGAAGATTTGAAATGTATATACAAGAACAAGGGAGTTTCAAGAGCCAAAATAATATTCAAAATGAACCCCATTGGGATATTTGGACTATGTGAGATCAAGACTTAATTCTAGGGACTGAAGAGATGGCTCAGTTTCTAAGAGCATTGGCTGCCCTTCCAGAAGACATAGGTTCGATTCCCAGCAACCACATGGTGGCTCACAACTGTAACTTCAGTTCCAGGGGGCCTGACACCCTTTTCTGGGCACCAGGCATGCACAGACATATATGAAGGTAAGATACCCATACAAATAAAAATAATAAAATAAAAACACTTAATTATAATGCTATATTATCTAGACAGTGTGATATTGGTACAAATACAGTCAAATGGAACAACAAGCAATATAATGGAGGGTCCAGAAATAGTCACAAATATGTAAAGTTGACAGGGTTTCTAAAAAAGTTCTGAGTTAAGCCAGGCATGGTGCCTGTAATCCTAGCACTTGGGAGGCTGAGGCAGAAAGAGGATTGTAAATTGGAGGCCAGCCTGGGTTACATAGCAAGACCTTCTCTAAAAAAAAAAAAAAAAAAAAAAAAAGTCTTGAATGAAGTCCATGAAGAAAAGAAAAGAATGTCGTTTTGATGGGAGTTTGGAGAACAACTGGAAATCCATTTGGGGAAAAAAAAAATGAAAGTTGATCTCTATCTAACTTTGCTCAAAAATTAACTTGAGCCACATAGCTTCTTTTTTGAGGGGTGTTTCTCTGTGTAGCCCTGGATCTTGCACTGTAGACCAAGCTGGCCTCAAACTCACAGAGATCCTCCTGCCTCTGCCTCCCAAGTGCTGGGATTAAAGGTGTGCTCCACCACACCCGGCTTAGTGCTCACTTTTTTGTCTTGTATGGTGGCTACAGTTCCTTGGACTGAACACAAAAAGAAAACATCAATAATATGACTTCATTAGAATTTTCAGTTTCTGTTTATCAAAAGGACAGTAAGCCAGGCTCAGAAATACTTTAGTGGTTAAGAGTACTGGCTGCTCTTACAAAGGACCTGGGTTAGATTCCCAGCACCCACATGGCTGCTCACAACCATCTGTAACTCCAGTTCCAGGGATCTGACGCCCTCTTCTGACCTCTGCAGGCACCAGGCATGCACATGGTAAACATACATACATTTGGGAAAAACGAACACATAAAATAGATTTTAAAGACAATAAGTAGGTAAGCTACAGGTTTGCATTCTTTATAGCCACAGAGAGTTGGAGCTAAGCTCTGAGAAGAGCCATTATACGGCTGGGGGTGTAGTTATGGCTCAGCTGGTGGAATGTTGCACAACCCGCCCAAGGCCCTGGCTTCAGTTCCCAGCACTACATAAACTGTACACAGGACTATAATCCCAACATTAGAGAGGTGAAGACAGTGTGGTGCTTTGGATGAAAATGGCCCCCCTAGGTTCATGTAGTATGGCACTGTTAGGAGGTGTGGCCTTGTTAGAGGAAGTGTGTCACTGGGGGCGGGCTTTGAGGTTTCAGCTGCTCAAGCCAAGTCCGGTGTCACTCTCTCTTCCTGTTGTCTGCCAATCCGGATGTAGAACTCTTGGCTCCTTCTCCAGGACCATGTCTGTGTACCACCATGCTTCCATCCATGATGACAATGGACTAAAGCTCTGAACTGTAAGCCAGCCCCAATCAAAAGCTTTCCTTTCTAGGAGGTGCTCTGGTTATGCACATAAAAACCGAACAGCAATAAAAACCCTAACTAAGACAGCAGGAGAATTAGAAGTTCAGGATCATCCTTGGCTACATAAAGTTTGGGACTAGCCTGGGCTACATGGGACCCTTTCTTCAAACACACAACAACAATAACAACAACAAAACCTTAAAGCAAAACTCTTACAAATCAACAATGACAGCCGGGCGGTGGTGGCGCACACTTTTAATCCCAGCACTTGGGAGGCAGAGCCAGGTGGATCTCTGTGAGTTCGAAGCCAGCCTGATCTGCAAAGTGAGTTCCAGGACAGGCTCCAAAGCTACACAGAGGAACCCTGTCTCGAAAAAAAACCAAAAAAAAATAAAATAAATAAAATCAGTGACAACCACAGAGCCAAAGGCATAGCTCAGTGGTAGAACATCTGCCCAGTGTTAGCATTCTTGAGGCCCTAGGTTCATTCTCTCATATAAAACAAACAAAAAATAAGCAAGTCAGTGGGCAAAGCTGGCTCAGTGGGTGCTCCTGGCATCAAATTAGAAGACCTGTGGTCCATCCCCAGGACAAACACAGTGGAAGGAGAAAACTAGCTCCCTTGGATTGTCCTCTGAGTTCCACACATGTGCTGTGGCACATTTATGCACACGCATGCACACACACAGAATAAATTAAATTTTGTTTTGTTTTGTTTATCTTGACAGGGTTTCTCTGTGTGGCCCTGCCTGTCCTGGAACTCTGTAGAGCAGGCTGGCCTCGAACTCAAATGTAAAATTTTAAATTCAGCTTTAAATGGAGCAAGCAAGATAGAGAGGAGTGTGTGTGTGTGTGTGTGTGTGTGTGTGTGTGTGTGTGTGTGTGTGAAGGTAGGAAGCCCAGGGTTTGTGTGTGTAAGGCAAGCACTCTAACGAATGAGCTACATCCCAGACATGACACATGCTATTCCTTCCCAGTAAGTCAACAAATTCACCCAGAGTGAAGGGAAAGAGAGTTTGATGTCTCCTTCTGTGGGAATGGGAGATTCCAGAAGGGCTCATGGGGTAAGAAATACTATGGCAGTCACACTTGGTTTTGGTTGTTGTGGTTTTCAGACAGTGTGTCTCCTGCAATCTGGCTGGCCTCAGAGTCGATTTGAAGCCAAGGATGACCTGGAACTTCCTCATCTGTCTGTATTCATCTCCCAAGTGCTGGGATTACAGGCATGTGCCACCCTGCCCAGCTTGTGGGGTGCTGGGGATCAAACACAGGCCTTGATGTATGGGAGGCAAGTTCTGTATCACCTAAGATACACCTCAGGCTTCTGGTAGCCATGTTGGGACAATGTAGTGGCTAACCATGAAAAAAAAAAAAAAAAGCAAGCAACAGGTCATACCAGGCCTTTCAAATTATATTAATGAGCTTAGTCTTTTTAAATCTGTGGTCCTGGCTGGGCAGGACACTTGGATCTCCTACATGCTGTATAAGTGCCCTACCACTGAACTATAGTCCCCAGCCCATGAGTATGGTCTTCATAAGAACTGTCGCCAGGCGGTGGTGGCACACACCTTTAATCCCAGCACTCGGGAGGCAGAGGCAGGCATATCTTTGTGAGTTTGAGACCAGCCTGGGCTACCAAGTGAGTTCCAGGAAAGGCGCAAAGCTACATAGAGAAACCTTATCTCGAAACAAACAAACAAAAAAGAATTGTCATGGTGGTGGAGGTGGGGTGCTGAAGAGGTGACTCAGCAGTTCACAGCGCTTGCTGCTCTTGCAGAGGACCCAACTTGGGTTCCCAGCACCACAGCTCACAGGCAGCTGTAACTCCAGTTCCAGAGAGTCTGGTACACTCTTCTCACCTCCAAGGCAGCGTAGGAGGAGATAGGTCAGTGTCAGCCCAAGGAACAATCTCTACTTGGTCTTGCCCTGTGTGCTTTGGCTCACACCAGGGTTCTAGTAGATGCATACAGCCAGCTCAACAAAAGGTAACACATATACATTCAGGTGAAACATACACAAAATAAAAATTAATAAATCTCCATTTTTTTTAAAGAAAACAATTTTTTATGAGGTGCCAGGACTGGTGGCTCATACCTGTAATTCTATTAACGGGGTGGGGGAGTGGGGGGGTGTTAAAGCAGGAAAACGCTAAGTTCCAGGCTCACTGGGTTACAGTGAGCACTTCAAACCATCCTGGGCAACTTAATTGTGTGTGTGTGTGTGTGTGTGTGTGTGTGTGTGTGTGTGTGTGTTGGGGGTGAGGGGAGACAGATATCAATAGCTCATGCCTGTAATCCCAGCCCTTGGAAAAGGGTACAAGAGGATGAGGAATTCAAGGTCAGCCAGCTCGAATTCCATGAGATCCTGTCTCAAAAGAAAAAAAAAGAAGAAATATCATTTTAAATGAATGGCACAGAAGTGAAGGAGATACGTCAATGTCAGTCCAAGTGTTAACCATCGCGATCCTGCTTTGCCCTGTTCACCTTGGCTCACCAGGTCTCAAATCGAAACACGCATGCGTACAGCTCGAGCCATAGGCGGCCCCTGGTGGCAACTTTGTGGTTGCGCTTGTGGCGCCGAGCGGTCGCCATGGAGACGCGTGGCCGGCCGGGCAGTGAGCGCCTGGAGCCCGCCCGGCGCGGGTCCTCGGCTGTTCCTGGCGCAGATTGCAGTCCCGCAGGCGGATGGCCGGCCGCGGTGGGACCGGGGCGGCGGACTATGGCGAGGAGGGCGAGGACGAGGAGGAGGAGGAGGCGCGGGAAGGAGGCGCTGAGGGCTCCCCGGGGTCCAAGCTGCCCCCTATCGTGGGCACCGCCTCCGAGCTGGCCAAACGGAAAGTGAAGAAGAAAAAGAAGAAGAAAAAGACCAAAGGTTCGGGCAAGGGCGACGGTAAGAGGAGCAGCTAGCGAGGCTGCCTTGGATCTTGGACCTGAGATTCCTCTCATAGACGCCCCTCTAACTAAAAGTCACCTCAGGCCAAAAAGAGACGGCACACCCTGACAGTGGTCCCCTAGACCCTACACAGGAGGCTTTGGGGCAGCCCAGAGATGCCCAGCCCTACCCATAAAGACCACGTGCTCCTCACCACAGAGACTCCTTAATTACCAAGGAAGTCTCTACCAACGTTAGTCCCAAAGACCCCACACCCTCCTCTGAGAATCCTCAAGATCTAAGGATCCTCCACCCCACACAGAGACCCCCCTACAGATACCCACCCTAAGAGCCTCCAGCCTGATCTTATACCCACCTCCTTTCAACTTCCTAGCCCCTCAGGCAAACACACCCTTCCAAACAGACTTCTCAAGGTTTGGAGTCACAAAGAGACTAGCCCAGATGGGAAGATACTAGCCGATAGCCACTCCCACACAGGAGCTGACAGATTCCAGACTCCCCTCTATTAGGAATCACCCCCATTTAAATAAATGTGAACAGAATCTTCCCTGAATGGACTCCACCTAGGGACAGCTGTGTCCTGCATATACTCATGGAAGTTCCCTCTTCATCTTCCTGTTATCATCCACACTTTTTTGTTTTGGTTTTTTGAGACAAGGTTTCCCTTTGTAGCCTGGGCTGTCCTGAAACTCACTCTGTAGACCAGGCTGAGCTTGAACTCAGAGATCCACCTGCCTCTGCCTCCCCAGTGCTGGGATTAAAGGCATGAGTCACCACTACCTGGCATCACTGACACTATTTACATTGCTTTCTTATAGCAATATGACACTATCCAACAACCCTAAAGTATGGTGGCTCCACCATGCATACACATGCAGTCTACATACACGTGGATTCCATTAGGCACTTACATAGATGCATAGATACCAACACAAACTTCACACCTAGATACTAGACACTCACATGCACAGATACATCCATATCTCAGGTACTCTAGAGACTCACATGCATAGATAACCCCCAAACATTATACCCACACAGGAATTCTAGGCACTTACATTCTCTAGATGTGCACAGACATCACACCCACAGCAGGTATTCTAGCCTCACTCAACCAAGACCTTCACCTGCGTACACACACATACACCAGCACCTTCCAGGAACCCAGAGTCCCTGCCTCTCCCTAAGTTCCATCACAGAAGCCCCAGATATCCCAGCAGAGACACGAGCGCCCGCTCTGAGGAAGACTGCCGCCAGAAAACAGAATGACCCTGCTTGGGAGTGACGTGACTCCTGTGTCACCTGGGAGGCTTTGGGTCTGACCTATGGCATGGCTGGTCCTGGGCTCAGGTGCTGGGCGTTGGCTGGCTGCACTGCAGAGTGGGGTGTGGAAGGAACGGGCTTCCCCAAGTGTTGTGGTTTGGAGAAGGAGCGGTGGAGGGTTGTAAGGACTCTTTCGGGCAGAATGGGGCTATAGGAAGGGTAAAACGACGAGCTGTCTGCGTGCCAGCAGAACACGGGGTTGGTTTTGTCTTTTTGGTGCAACTTTTGACTGTAGGGATTACAGTGTTGTGTACCTCAGACTGTCAGCAGGGGCACCAGATAGTTTTCAGAGAATAGGAAGGTAAGGAAATGTCAAGACTGACCTTCGATGATGATGATGATGATGATGATGATGATGATGATGATGATTATCATTATTGCCTTTATCCTCCCCCAGCTTGCCTTTCTTGAGATATTTATAAAATAGAACGGGAAGAGGAGCTGGTGGGAGAATCACCATTTATAGCATTTTACAAGCAATTCTGTAGTGCTTTTAATGTGAGAAGAGAAAAGGGAAATAGGGAGCTTGAAGCCAGCCTGGGGATATGTAAGAATCCATCTCAAGAAAAAAAAAAAGCAGCAGCAGCAGCAGCAGCAGCCAGGTGGTGGCTCACTCCTTTAATCCCAACACTCAAGAGGCAGACCCAGGCAGATCTCTCTGAGTTTGAGGCCAGTCTGGGCTGCAAAGCAAGTTCCAAGGATACCTAGAACTGTTAACACAGAGAAACCTGTCTTAGGGAAGAAAAAAAAAAAAGGAAAGAAAGAAAAGACAAGGAAAAAAAGAGAGGCTGGAGAGATGGCTTGACCATTAAGAATACTTGTTCTTGCAGAGGATCCAGGTTCAAATCCCAGCACCCACATGGTGGTTCACAGCCATCTGTAACTCCAGTTCCAGGGGATCTGATGCCCTCTTCTGACCTACTTGGGTACCAGGAATGTACATGGTGCACAGACAACGTTCAAGCAATGCACTTACATATATAAAATAAATACATCTTTTAAAACATTGTAAAGAAAAGAAAGAGCATTTCCTGGTTCAGTATACTACTAGTTACATCATTTGTGATTTCCTCTGTCTAGACAGGTGTAGAGTCACAGACCCAGGAGCATGTAGTGAGGTTAAGTTGAGGGACAGCAGATAACGTAGGAAGAACAGGACACTGGGAGTCAGGGGGCCTTCAGATCTGGCTTCTCCATTTGTTGCTTGACACTGATGGTTTATGAAGCTTTAGGATCTCTTGGTATTCGGGTTGGGGTATAGCTTTGTGGCAGAGCTTATGTTTAGCATGCACAAGGCATGGGTGCACCCACAAAAAGAAAAAGGTGCCTCTTGTTCCCCAAATACCTTGACCAAAGCATCCAGGCAGTGGGCAAGGTCCCAGGTTTCTGCCATCTGAACCCTGGGCTAAAGGCAGACCCCGTCCCTTACACCGCTGGTTTATTGGGCATTCATTCTAGAAGGCACAAATATTTGTCTCTTCACCTCCTCAGCAGACAAACATCACAGCCGAGGCCGGAAGAGTCAGCCGCTGTCTTCATCTTTCCACGACATCTTAAATCCCCACAAAGACCATGGCTCAAGGGCAGAGCCCAGAGACAAAGAAGAAACTAGGTACAACGTTCCCTATTCATGCAGCATGAGTCAAACCTACTTTGCCGAAATAGAAGAGAGCCTTTCCAACCAGATCAACGAGAGTCTGCGTTGGGATGGGATTCTGACCGACCCCGAGGCAGAAAAGGAGAGGATCCGCATCTACAAGCTGAACCGGAGGAAGCGGTACCGGCTAGTGGCCCTCAAGGGCTTCCACTCGGATCCCTGTCCGGAGGAGAGCTTGGAGAACCTGCCCTACCTCTCCGAGAAAGACTGCGGCCCCAGCAGCAAGCAGCCCAGCTCCAAGGGCGACCATGCGCATAGCTACTTTGAGGCTGCAAACCTCCTGCACCCGGAATTAGCCACCACTGCGACAGAGTGACATCTGTCCACCCTGCTGCCAAGCTCTTCCTTGCCACACGTTTTTATGTTTAAAAAGAATCATAATAAAAAGAAATCAGACCAGAACCGAGGGAAGCCGATGCTTTGCGGTGTGGGGTTGGTGCCTTTCCTATTAAGAATGGTACCCCTGGAACCGGAGAGACGGTTCAGCAGTTAAGAGTGTGTGTACTGCTTTTCCAGAGGACCAGAGTTCTATTCTGAGCACCTGCATCAGGCTGCTCACAACCTGCAGTAGGGGATTTGATGCTTCTGTCCTCCTTCACACGCTCACACTCACGCGCGCGCGCACACACAGTTAAAATGGTACAAAATGTTAATTTAAAAGAAGGAGAGCGGCCAGGCATTGGTGGCACACGCCTTTAATCCCAGTGCTCAGGAGGTAGAAGCAGGCAGATCTCTGTGAGTTCAAGGCCAGCCTGGTCTAAGAGTGAGTTCCAGGAAAGGCGCAAAGCTACACAGAGGAAACCCTATCTCGGAAGGAAAAAAAAAAAAAGAATACCTAAAAAAAAAAAAGGAGAGCATTCTTTTTGTGAGCACAGTGCTGTGACTATCAGAATTTCCTTTTTCTTAAGTAAGTTGTCATCTCTGTAGTTCAATTTTTTAACACAGTTTGATGTTTGTAAGTTGCCTGTAAACAAAACAGAGTATGTGTAGGCTGCCTGTGTTCTGAACCCTTAAGCAGACTTCCTGACTAGAACTCATATAGAGTGAGTATTCAAAGGGGAATGCAGCCCAGTTTGGCGATAAACTCCTGATTCTCCTGCCTCCACCTCCCAAGTGATGGGATTACAGGGATTACAGCTCCACTCCCAGCTGGAGACCTTATTCTTTTAATTGAATACACTACTTGCTCTTATGTGTTGCTTAAAATCTGGCTCCTAGGGGGCTGGGTCTTCCAGAGGACCCAGGTTCAATCCCCAGCACCCACAAGGGTCCTCACAACCATCTGTAACTCTAGTTTCAAGGGATCTAGTGCCCTTTTCTGGTCTCCACAGATACCAGACATGTACATGGTGCACATGCAGGCAAAACATACACATAAAATAATAAACAGATAAATCTCAAAAGAAAAGGAGAAGGCTGCAGAGATGGCTCTGAAGTTAAGAACACTTGTTCTTCCTGAGGACCTGGGCTTGATTCCCAGAACCCACATGGTGGCTCACAACTGTCTGGACCTCCAAATTCAGGGGATTCAACTCCTGGCCTCCTCAGAGATTAGCCTGTAGTGCACAGATTTACATGCAGGCAAAACACCCATGCATATACAATAATAATTTTTTAAATTAAGAAAACATCTGGGTTCTAAAAATGTCATCCCCAGGAAATCATGGGAAGTCCCAAAAGGAAAGTTGTTTTTTATAGACATTTGTGTGTGTGTGAGGGAGGGGCATTTACCGAGTATTGAACCTAATGCCTGGTGCATGCAAACACTGTGCCATTGAACTAATATCCCCAGTTAAAATTCCTCTCTCTCTCTCTCTCTCTCTCTCTCTCTCTCTCTCTCTCTCTCTCTCTAATACACACACACACACACACACACACACACACACCTGGCTATCCCAGAGCTTGCTATGTAGACAAGACTAGTCCCTAACTCACAGAGATCGTTGTACTTCTACCCGCCAAGTGCTGGGATTGAAGGTGTACACCACCACACCCAGCCAAAGTATGTGTGTGTGTGTGTGTGTATTTATGTATATAAAACATGCTGAGCAAACCATGGGGAGCAAGCCAGTAAGCAGCACCCCCCCCCCCCCTACCCCCCCCCCACCTTCCCACCCCCCCACCCCCAAGCACGCTTGCTTCACTGGCTTCTCTCAGTGATGTTCTGTTAGGGGGAGGGTTTTTTTCTGACCAGACAGGAAATTGCCAGTTTATATACTGGTGCCTCACAGGAGTCTATGATACAGAGGAAGTGGTAAGGATTAATGCTGCTAGCAGCCAGAATTGACTCCAGCAAAGCCACCTAGGCTGTATCAGTGAAGACTCTTCCAGTGGCAGCAAAGAGAAAACTGAGACTGATAACTAGCTTACAGAAGGAATACAGTCATCAGCAGTCTAGAGTTGATGTGGCTTCAGGCATGGTTGGATCCAGGAGGTGGTTTCTCTCTGTCCATTTCGCCCATCTGTTGCCTCTGTTTAGGTGGGCTATCACAGGGTAGCAAAGGCAACCTCTGATATCTCTATAGTTCTGTGAAGGAAAGACTGACCTCTATGTCCCTGTCCACTGTCATATCAGTCTCAATGGTTCCTGGCCTGGCAAGGGTCATCTGTCCACCATTGGGAGAACCCTAGCAGTCAAAGGAGTATTGATGGGTACACAGAGTAGGGTGAGGAGTTGGTGAAGGGCAGAGAAGGGGAGGCCCCACTGCATGATCTGAACAGATGCTTAAAGCATCCATATAGAGTGGTACCCTAGAGACATGCCAAGTAGATTCATCTGCTGCTCTCCCAACAGAGAACGATTGTTAATGTTTTATTTTATTAGTTTGAGATAGGGTTTCCTCATGCAGCCCAACCTGTCCTCAAACTCACTATCCTCCTGCCTCTGCCTCCCAAATCCTGGGATCACAGCGTACTCTAGGCTCAGAAAGATTTTTTTTAAGGCCTGGTCAAGGGTTTTGGGAGTGTCTGACCCTTGGCCAATGCCGAGAGTCTATCTCCTGAAGAGCAACAACATTCTGCTTCCCGGGTCCATTTAATGACTGCCTGGCAGTTGGGTGGAGGGAGGGAGTGCCCCAAC
This sequence comes from Onychomys torridus, assembly GCF_903995425.1. NCBI lineage: Eukaryota > Metazoa > Chordata > Mammalia > Rodentia > Cricetidae > Onychomys > Onychomys torridus. The sequence goes on from NC_050450.1 coordinate 64,284,984, forward strand.
CTTTGAGGCAGGTCATAGCCATGTGACCAGCTCACCCTGACTCACAGTGCAGAAGATTGGCGCTTCACCCAGACACCAGTATCAGGACCAAGACCGGGGGAAGGAGTGTTCCTTTGAGCCCTGTGCACATCTTAAGGGTGATGCTGGACTCATTTCCAGCCTTTTGGGGTAGCTGTCTTCCCCTCCACACACACAACCGTCCCCTGTGCTCTCTGCCTCAAGCTATCACATCCTTCAACCTAGACTAAACCTTTCGGCTCTGTCTAAACAATAGAAAATGGGGTGGGTGATTTGGCTCAGTGCGAAAAGGCTCCTGCAACCAAACATGAAGACGCAAGTTCAATTCCCAGGCCCCACATGGCAGAAAGAGAGAACCAAACCTTATAAGTTGTCTTCTGATCTCTCCTACCTTGTGTGTACACCCACATGTAAACAAAGAAATGTAATTACAAACTTTTAAAAACAAAATAAAGGTCCCGAGAGTCAGATATCTGTAGGCCGTGACACCATGGGACACATGCTCTTTCTCAAGGTTCTTGCTCTGGGGAACACTAACTGGCATGTGACCGGCCACCTAAGGAGAGGCACACGTGGGAAGGAGCTGATGTCTCCGCCAATGGCCAGAGGCCCCAAGGCTACTGTCAGGCACACGTGAGCCCGGAAGCAGGTCACCACAGCTGAGCCTTGAGAAGCCTACAACTGCGGCTGGTGTCGCAGTTACAGCCTAGAGGCTGGAAGCTGAGCCAAGGCCAGAAGCTGAACCTCGGGCAGCCATCTGGCTGTACCCAGTTCCCAACCCACAGAAACTGCATCCCAGTAAAGGTGATGGTTTCTGCTGCTTGTGATTTCTTTTGTTTTTACTGCGTGTGTATGTGATATTCATCTCTATAGGCATACGTGTGAGTGCACATGCTCGTGTAGGCCAGAGGTTGATGTCAGAAGTCTTCTTCCATCAGCTTTCAACGTGATTGCCTGAGTCAGGGCCTCTCACTGAGCCCAAGCACTCCTGCTGGCTTTTATGTGGGTGCTGGGGAGCTGAACTCTGGTCTTCAAGCTTGTGAGGCAAGTGTTTGTCCACCGAGTCATCTCCTCAGCTCCTCCTCAGGGTGAGATGAGATCTTGATATGCTGCCTCAAATTCTTGGACTCAAGTGATCTCCCCACCCCAGTCTCCCAAGTTAACTGGAACTACAGGCATGGGTCACCAAGCTCGGCTTAATAAGTATGTTTTTGTTGTTGTTTATTTGTGGTTTTTCAAGACAGGGTTTCTTTTTGTATCCCTGCTGTTCTGTAGACCAAGCTGGCTTGAACTCAGAGATCCACCTGCCTCTGCCTCCCAAGTGCTGGGATTAAAGGTGTGTGCTACCACCGGCCCGCTGAGGCTGTTATTTTTAATGTTACTTTTAGTATATATGTTTTGCTTACATGGATGTGTGTGCCCTGGATCCTCTACAACCAGAGTTAGGGACAGTTGTGATTTGCCAAGTGGATACTAGGAATTGAACCCTGGATCTCTGGAAGGACAGACAGTGCTCTTAACTGCTGAGCCTGTCCTCCAGCCTTTAGTAAGGTTGTTTTAAATCACTACATTTAGCGATAATTTTCTTGTGTGGCAACAGCCAGAGACAGCCAGCCTCCCACCACCATCTGCTTTACTTATTTCTCACATACCTTACCCTTATTGAAGGCTGGAAACCCCCAAATCCAAGCTTATCTGAGAAGTGGGTGGGTTTTGTTTTGTTTTTTGTTTTGTTTTGTTTTGTTTGAGACAGGGTTTCTCTGTATAGTTTTGGTGCCTGTCCTCGATCTTGCTCTGTAAACCAGGCTGGCCTCGAACTCCCAGAGATCTGCCTGGCTCTACCTCCTGAATGCTGGGATTAAAGTTGTGTGCCACAACCGGCCAGCTGGGAGGGGTGTTTTTAAATTATTTTTTTATTTTATGTGTATGGGCATTCAGTCTGCTTGTGTGTGTGTGTGTGTGTGTGTGTGTGTGTGTGTGTGTGTGTGTGTGCTGTGTGTGTGTGTGTGTGTGCAGTGACCTCTGAAGCCAGCTAGAGAGCACAGCAGTTAAGAGCACTGGCTGCTCTTTCAGAGGACCTGGGTTCAATTCCCAGCACCCACATCAGGTGGCTCACAACCACAGCCTGCAACCCCAGCTCCAGGTACCAGAGCTCTCATCAGACCTCCCCCAGCATCTGCAGACACACACACACACACACACACACACACACACACACACACAATATACACACACTCACATACACACATACACACACTCACACACACATACACACACTCACATACACACACATACACACTCACACACAATATACACACACACTCACATACACAATATACACACACACTCACATACACAATATACACACACACTCACATACACACACATACACACTCACACACACACACACTATACACTCACACACACACTCACACACACACACATAACTAAAGTAGCCAGAGTTGTGGTGGCACACACCTTTGATACCAGCACTAGGGAGGCAGAGGCAAGTGGATCTCTGTGGGTTCAAGGCCAGCCTGGTCTACAGAGTGAGTTCCAAGCCAGTCAAAGGCAACACAGTGAGACCCTGTCATGAAGCAACAAGAACAAAAAGACCTTTAAAAAAAATTGACATTGTATCCAGGCATCACAGACACTGTGTCCAAGCTCAGAAACTTATTTCATTTTATTGTTACTATTTACTTGTATTGGGAATGCACCAGAGCTCTCCTGAA